>NW_024063188.1:0-600000 GCF_006381635.1 Hibiscus syriacus | reverse complement strand
AAGTTGTTGGATACCTCCGCATGCATATCTGACATTTTTTATTCGTCATATTGGTAAGAATAATATCGATCAGTTTCATAACGCACACATTCGTAGCGAGATAGTAAGCATGGGTAAGTTTTATTTTCAATATGTATGCATTTTTATGTGGTTTTTTTAATTGAGGTTTAACACAATATATTATGAAACAGGATACGAACTATGCCAACCAAATTTTGATAAGAGATTGGAGAATTTGAAGGTATTTTATAATGATCAGCGTGTTTGGAAGTGGGCTTCAAAAATACCGCGAGAAAAATGGTTGCAAGAATATCGCGGGAAAAATGGTCGTAATAATACGATGAAGGTCGACGATACAGACACATGACCACAAACCTTGCTGAGACCTTTAATTCGGTACTAAAAGGTACACATCAGCTCCTAATAGCGAGTGTGGTGAAAGAGACGAACTTTAGGTTGACTAAGGTTTGGTCCGATAAAGACAAGGAAATTGAGTGTCTCATAAATAGAGGTCAAACTTGGGCTCCTACAGTGGTGGAAGTAATGAAAGCAAATGAGCGATTAGCAACATCAATGCTTGTTCATAATTTCGACCGAGTTGGTCATACTTTTGTTGTTTCATGCATACGCCATAACGAAGAAGGAGAAGACCAAACATTTAGAGTTGATTTATAACACAAATAGTGTGATTGTGGTCACTTTCAGGCATGGAGATATCCATGTGCTCATGCAGTCGCTACAGGTATATATGCTGGTGTAAGCGCATACACTTATATTGATGAATGCTTTCACCTACATAGGATATTAAATGTCTACAACTATGCATTCATGCAGATCCCAAATGAATCATATTGACCCAAAAGGATCATGACAAATGGTTACTGTAACATCCCAAACTAGGGGTTAGTGGCTAAATTGTAAAGTTTAAGAATTTGATGAATTAAGTAGAAGAATGGAATAATTTGATGATTTATTTGGAAATAATTCCTAAAAGTTGTTAATAATTATTAAAGTAGATGAAGGGCAAAATGGTCATTGAACAAAGATAATATTAAATATTAATAAATGGGTATTATAATATATGAGAGGTATGATTGAAGAGATAAGTTTTAGACTTATCTTCTTCATCTTCATCTTCTCTCAAACGTGAAGAGCCAACTTGCAAAGGTGAGTTTCTTTGTTAGTTGGTTATTTGCTAAATTTATGGTTGGGTTTTGATCATTAGATAATAACTAAGCTTAAGGAAAGCTTAGGTTATCTTAAGATTGAAAGATAAAGAAGTAATGAAAGATTAAAGAAAATGGGTTTTTAAAGGAAATTTTGGAAAAGAGTTAATAAGAGATTTTTAAGATGGAATTTGACTTGTCATCAAGAAGAATAAGAGATTTATGAAGTTAGAAAAGATTTATAACAAATTTGAAAGTTTAGTAAGATTCTTAATTTTAAGAATCTTGATGAAATATGGAAGATAAATATGATTTATATGGACATAAGTTGGTTTCAATAATGATAGTTGAGTTTAAAGTCATAATAGGGGATTAAAATAGAAGAATTGAATGAAGAATTGATGAATTTCGGGCTTGAAATGCAATTTCTGGACAAGGTGCATCGATGCACATTCATAAGTGCATCGATGCATTCCTTTAAAACAAGAACATCGAATGCCTTTGATGCATCGATGCATAGCTAATGCATCGATGCATCCTTTTAAAATAAAAACATCGAATGCATTTTATGCACCGATGCACAAGTAGTGCATCGATGCATACCTTCATTGAAAGAGGAAATGGGCTTTTCTCTTAGCCTAAGAAGTGACAGTTTAGAATATATCAATTGGAATATTGATATGAATCTGTGTATTGTTATGTAGAGATAGAAAGTGATCCGTTTCAGGACAATTGAGGAATTAGAATCGAATCAAAGCAAAGCTAAGGTGAGTGCAATTTATTTTGTACTTATTTTATTGAATTAACATTGGCTTGTGATGAGCCAGTGATGGAGTTATTATGGTAAGAAGTAACTTCTAAATTGTTATGTGATTACCATGTATGCATTAATACATAGAAATAGATGGATGCTATGTTATATGATTTATATGCTTAAGTGAAAATGCAACATATGATATATGTTATTTGACATGACATGCATGGTTACATGAAAGAAAGCTATGTGACTACATGTATATGTGAAAGAAGCTATAAGCTTATATGCACATGTGATATATGTGATATGATATGAGATATATGGTTACACATACATGTGGTATGTGACAGAAGAGAAAGAACAAGTGATACGAAATGTATAAATAAATGCCCATAGTATATGATACGAGAGCTATAGGTATAGTTGGCATGCCAAGAGTCGAGGGTTTTACCTATGTCTTTCGAGACATATGGACAGTATACCTATGTTCTAAGGAACATATGGATAGTTTACCTAGGTTCTTTGGGACCTATGGACAGTTGCCGAGGTTCTTTATGACCTCTGGATAGTTACCGGGGTCTGTGTGACCTCTGGATAGGTCCTTCGGGACATTTATACGAGCTGTGGTGACAGCATTAGTGCACAACCTCAATGTACTCACATACCTCTATTCTCAATAATATACATGGGCAATGAAATTGAAAGACAAATGAAAGTGAAAGTGATAAAAGAAGGTAAGTTGCATGTGTGCATGACCTGATTGTATATTGTTATCATACCATATATTCATGCATATTGATATGTAGTGATTCAATGATATGAATGCACATACATGAATTATATGTGTTATATGATGAGTATATGGTAAGTGGAAAGGATTATTGATAGTGTTTGTATATGTATGTCTTTTATTTATATGAAATGATATATGGTTATATTATATGTTTTATATGCCTCACTAAGTCTATGACTTAGCGTGTAAGTGATTTACACGTAGGTACCAAGAACGAGAAGTGAAAGAATAGAAGTGGCAAAGACAGTATCACTACTAAAAGATCAGATCAGAAGTATTTGACAAAGTATGTATTTGGTTATGTATAATGTGTTGGCATGTAATAAGTCATTAAGTACGAGCACTCTGATCAAGTCTGTATTTTGTTTTAAATAAAGTTTTAAATTTCCCGGGATTTTTCTTAAGAGTCAAGATTTGAAAAGTCAATGTGACACGTCGGACTCGTATCCGGGTCGGGTACGGGTTGGGGGTGTTACAGTTACCAAATCTAATGCTTCGTAGAAGTCCAAAGGGTCGACCTGAGTCCAGTCATATTCATACCAGTATGGATTTCCATGCTAGAGAGAGAGGTCAACCAAAGAGATGCGGATTATGTAGGGGTGAAGGTCATTCAAAAAACAAATGTCCTAATTTACCAAGATATAGGCCTCATTAGTAATCATATATGTATTTTTACGTATTTATATATTTGATTTTGTAATAATGAACCTATTTTTATCTTAAATTATTAAATCTTTGAATTTAAGTTGAATTTATGTTTTATAACTAATAATTATTAAATCGAATTTATGTTTTTTTAATAATATCATATTTATATTTTTTTTCTCATTTAATATTAATTATTGCAATTTCTTAATTGTAAAAATCATTTCAAGTTCAACGAAAATAACATCTTCTTTATAATTATAGCATGAACATGAACATGGATATAATTTTCTATGATTTGTATCAAATAATCAAATTAAATAATTATGGATGCGAATAAAAATAAATAAATAGATTGATATAAGTGAATAAATAAAACGTTAAGTATTTAGTTGAGAATTTATAATAATATAAGGGTTTAACGTGTAATTTGAAAAAAATAATTAAGTGACTAAATACGTAATTTAAATTGAATTTATTTTTTTCACCATTTCTTTTTAAATTTCACGTGGAGGTATGCATATATAATATTATAATATTTAAGTTATAACTAATATTTAATTTAACATATTTAAGTTTATTTTAAATTGAAATTTATATATTTAAGTTAAGGTTAAACAATTCTAAATATGTAACTTATGTTTACAAAATAAAATACTACTCTAATTTAAATATTTAATTTTAAACAAATAACAATTGAGTTTATAATTGTTGTTGATGTCGGGGTGTTGTTGAATGATAATGTCGGGGCGGACATCTAATGCGTTGTGGTCGTTGCGGTTGCTCAGGAGTATGGTAGCCATCCTCCTCATTCATTGGAGGCATTTCAACTGGTGTTGTAAATATATTCCAACCACTATCCTCTGCCATTCCACCAGTTTGCACTTTCATCCCACTTGGAAATGTTGACTGACAAATACTGGTATTTGACATCATAGATGTCATTTGGTCAAAGTCATACGTTGACTCAAACATGGGAGAGTAGATGGGTGCCTGAGGCTGCACAAACTCTGGTACGTATGTTGTGACAGTAGAATTATCAAATGCATGATGCAACGATCCCGCATTGCCAAACGGTTGTGGTGCGCTATTATCCACATAGGTTATTTCCGCTTCAAGTTGTTGAGATGAACTCCCAGTCCCACTCGATAGAGAGTATTCAGCTTTACTAATTTTTTTCTTAAATTTCAAAAACTGTCGTCTTTCTACCCTTGTTGTTAAGAACGACTTTCCATTATCCCAATAATAATCAAGGTAAGCCGAAGTCTCAAAATTAAAGTCATCATCTTGAATGGGATCAAGAGTTGACAAGAATGAAGCCCTATTGTTCCAAGCATTAATGTATCTTGCATGCTTCTCAACCCAATTCACATTTTCTTTACGGCGACCATCTAATTTATGGAGGTGGAGGTGGTCATGATCCCATGGACTCTGCGGAATAGGTTGATGGAAGTCGAATTGCCTCAACACTCTATCCGCAAATTGGATCTCAACAAAAGCAAAATTAATCAATGATGTAACATCACACCAATATTGACACCCATAAAAAACATCGTGTGGCACACACACCATAATTTTTGCATCTGCGTATGGTCTCCAATTAAACTGTAAAATTAAAATAACAATAAAATTGATTTAAATCAAATAATATAGTTAAATTAAATAATAATTAATAATAACATATTATATATACCTCATTTTTACCCTTAATATTGATATTCAGCCTAAACTCTTTAATATTGTTGTGCACCAACCCATGCCTTCTATTTTATGCCTTCATCTGTATATCAATCAAAATAAAAATATGGTTCAATATTTTTAATCAAAATAAATAATTTATAATTAATATTTTATATTAAATAGAGAATTCATATTACCTTCCGACAAGTGGAAAATCAACCGCAGTCCGACTAATCGATGTCAAAAACAGAAGTCTATGCCAAGCCCATGATTGTAGCAGCATCAGACATCCACCGATTTCTGTTGTATTATTATTATTCACGACTAATGTCGCCTTGCACATCTCACAATACAAGAATGCCAATATCGTTGATCCTCAGCTATATTGCCTAGTATTCACAAAATTTCTTAAAAATAGAAGATATTGAGTGTGAATTAGATTATCGGATTTATCTGGCATCAAAATTCCCCAAATCAACTACAATATATATGCTCGTGTTGCATATATAATTTATTGTTTTGTACTATTTGGTTGGAGCTGAAATTGATTATTCAACCATGATAACCTCCCACGCCACCATTTACACTCTGGTTTTACTGGCATTTGCCCAAGAAATGCACTGTAAATTTATTCCACATTATTGTACTCATTTGTCATTACCACTAGTATCCCATTTGTTTGGACCTCGAGTTACATTGCCACATCCTCCAAAGTTATCGTACATTCTCCACACGAAAAATGAAATGTATGCGTTTCTGATCTCTAACGTTCAATCAACGCACTGATCAAATCTGAGACCAACTTGTATTCTCGCACAAATGTTACATATTAAAATCCAACCTGTTGCAAGTTTTATTCTATCAATTGGTGTGGCTTAGCCGGAATATTTAGCCGACGACGAAGGACTCGCTGCTCGTCCTCCTGCTATTAAATAATTCAAAAAATTTATCACAATCATAAACTAATATTCAAATATTTAATAATAATAATTCATTAAACAAATATTTTATTTTATTAAATAATAATAACACCATTATTCCCAAATGAGTATAAATAGGTTGATTGTCAAGTCTTGGCAGTATATTTTGGTCAGCCATTCGAATGAATCTGTTAAAAAAATTAAACAACAATATTTAAAAAATCATTTAATATAATCTAATATAAACTAACTAACTAATTTATAAAACAACAAAAAATTATATAATAACTTATAATATAATAAACTAATAAACTAACAAACTAAATTTTTTAAAATATAACTTAAACGTGAATTTTGCCCTTAAACAACTAATACACTATTATTTTATATAAGTTAAACTAATAAACTATTTTTTATTATAATATAACTTAAACTAATAAACTAATAAACTAAACATTTTATATAATATAAATTCAACAAACAAATATAACTTAAACTATTTAACTAACAAACTAATTAAATATTTTTTTTATATATAACTAACAAACTAATTAAATAATATTTTTATATATAACTAACAAACTAATTAAATAATTTTTTATTTACGTATAATATAACTAAAACTAACAAACTAATATAACTTAAACTAACAAACTAATTAACTAAATTTTTGTTTCACCCTAAACCCTAAACTAACAAACTAATAATTTAAAATAATAAACTAATTTAAATATTAAAAAATTACCTCACGATGAAGGCTTGAAACTTATCTCCCTTTCTTCTTCTTCCTTTCCTTTCCTTTCTCTATTCTCCCTTTGTTTCTTTCCTCGACTCCATCGTTAACCCCCATATCTAATATATAACCCACCCGGCTGCAATAGTGCAACAATTATTTCACGTATTAACTAAGGTTGTTGAAGGCGGTTGAAGGCTACAATAATGCAGCAATTATTGTTGCATGTAGGGGAGTAGAGGCATGCAAGGGAGTAGGGAGGCGATCACGGGGCTTAGTCGCATGGCTTGCATGGCGACCTGCACATGTCGTTCGGATTGCATGGCGACCTGTATAGGTCATTCGGACCACCTGGCGACCAAGCATATTATTGTAATAATCACTAAATTTCAGCAAATAATTCTTCAAGTGCAATATCTGAAGAATTTTTTTTCAATGCATTATTACGTGAATTTTTCCAAATGAGTGGTTCAAGTAGTTAAGTTTTTATAATGTATGTACTTATGAATCAATATTATCTTATAATCATCTAGATTATTTAAAAAATTGTACGTGTGATATGATCTCATTAACATAAACACTACTTAATTATCATTTTATAAATGATTTAATATTATTTAATTTTTTTAAATATAATATTTTTTGTTAAAAAGTAATTAATTAATTGCATGATATTAAATTATAGGAAAAATAATTGATAAATTGAATGTTATTGATACTATTTATAATAAATCATCTCACTTAATATCAAATAATAATAATAAGTGACGTAATAATAAATAATTCACTTGATGAATAAATTTATAAATTAAAATTATATAAATTTAATCATACATATTATCTTTTCAACAAACGTCAAGTTTCTTCATCAAATTGTCTTAACCTTTCAAACATTTCTTCTCCACTATATTAGGCTAGTTGATATATAATTTATGCGTGACTTTGGAATAGAAAAAATAATGTTGTTGTGTTTACTTTTGTGATAGTTCGTTGTTGTATACTGAGAGACTAACATCTAACATTTCTCAAAGCATCAAGGAGATGACGGATTTATCTTAAGAAAACTGTTTATAAAAATTTCAACAAAATTTTTTTTATTTGAATTTGCTCATTTGATAACATATCCACATACAAATAAATAATTTTATTTTTTATTTTGTATTATTTTGTTTTGTTTAATTCAATAATGATGTCTACTTATTATTACTTTAATTTTTAGATTAGCATTTTATATAACAATTTTAGATGATCAAAATTTGTTATGTGTTGGTACGATTTTGTAATGAATTACCCCATTCCTATTCTTAGATGATAACAAAAACATGGCTGAAAATGAGTTCATCGAACAAAAAATAAATAGTTTATTTATTTAGGTCCAAACAAACAGAGAAATAGGCCAAATTCCAAATGGGCTTTGAATCAAACATTTGGAGTGAAGATAAGAAAGGTAGCAGAGCGGCATAAATGCACCGCATTCCACGCATCCACATCACCTCCAAAATAACATACATACACGTCCAAGTCTAAGCTTGTCGGTTTCACACGTGGTCATGGATCTGCTGCATCCACATCTATGATAAAATATTCGTTGACTTTTGTCCGTATCTTGTTTTGGATTTGGGATGGGCATGGGTCGGGTTTCTACTAATCCGACCCGATCTGAAAATTTTATATACTTCACTTGAGTCGACTCGACCCAAAAAATATATACCCTCCACCCCATTTGAACTTGACCTAATTTTTTGAGAGAAAATCCGAACTCAACCCGAACCAAAATAATAAAAAATATTATTTTTATTTAATAAAAATAGAGATTTAATTGAAAAAAATAATATATAAAGGAGTATTATTGTAATTATACATAAACATATAATGTAAAATTATTTTTTTCCGAATCGGGTCGGGTCGAATTTTTTTCACCATAAACCTGAATATGACCCGACCCGAACATCAACTTTTATAAAAAAACAACTCGACCCGACCCAACCCGAACCTAAATTAAAAAAAAAAACCTATCAGATCAGGTCTAACTCATCGAGTTCGAGTTCCATGTACCCATACCCTCCATTTAAGTCAGATAGATCGACGGTGCCAATAAAATTAAAATATACCTCCTCGTAATGCTTTGTAAATATTTTATTATTAGAATTTATTTAATGACTTAAACATTGAAAGAAAATATTGTTATCTGTAAAAGTTTTATATTCTAACATTTACATTTATAAGTTGGAGGTCTATTCTCAATAATTAAGTAAGATTTTAAACGAATATTATTATATAATCAATTTAAATTATTAAAAAATATTTTATTATAAATAAAATTTGAAATAAGATTAAATTATTCCTAACTCCGCCCAATTAGAAGGGACAACTTCTATATAAGATTACATTTTATAAAAATAAAAATGAAATTAATTATAACATACAGTATACATATTTAATGATGACTTAATTACATCTAAATATTTGAAACTGTATTGAATTATTCCTAACATTCGTCATACAATAATTATTAGATAGATGGAAGAGAAGTGTCGATATTTTTAAACATATTATTATTATTATTATTATTTTTCGTTTGATTTAAAAATATATTAATTAAAGTATTTTAATTAACCATAAGTATGTCTATTGAGTTTTAATTTGGTTGATAGGGCTATTGATATAAACTTATAATATATAAAAAATGTTAACTTAAATCTATAAAATTATAAGATTTATTAACGGAAAAGGATTTAAATATTATATAAAAAATTTCATATATAAGTCAATTTTTTTTTATAAATCTAGATAAATATAAGATAATATATATTCAAATATTCTAAATCATTTGATAATAAATATTCATATACATATATACGTAGTGCTTAAATCTAAAACCTTAAATAATAGTAATAAATATTTTAGTCACGGAAACTATTTGGTTCATGCATACATGAGCCAATTAACTTCAAGTTTTCATAATAAATAAAATTCAGAGTAACGTAAATTTTTTCAATTTTTTAATAAATCAAAATGAGCTATTTGATACCCAACTAAAAAGGTTCACAAGATTTAATTCTTGAATTTCGAATTCGAGTCGAACTTGACAAATTTATACTCTCAAACTTTCTAGTTGAGTCAAACTCAACAATACTCGAACTCAACTCGATTCGTTTACAATAATATTTTTTATAAAAATTTGAGGTTAATATAGAATAATATCTATTTAGAGATAACACTCAATCATTTGATAATAAACACTTATACTCATGATATATGTGATGTTTGAACTCGAAATTTTAAAAAAATAACAATAAATCCTTTAACCAAAGTTTGTAATCCTACTTATTACAACTTTTTCTAGTAAATAAATCATTCATCACGGTACCTATTGAGCATTAATCTCAATTATTTTCATTAATATCACCACTAAAGTGTTTATGTTTTTTTTCCCTTTACCCTCAATTATTTTCATTAATCTCACCACTCCTTTCCCCTACGAGTATGTCTCGAAATCCTATTTGTTTGTTGTCTTTTTGAATCTTGAGCATTAGTTTTCCTAATTATTTTGACGCAATATGATGGATTTTTTATGGTGAAAATTTTATTTAAAAATCGGGGCAAACCAATATTCTCTTTTTTTTCATTAACTTGTACTTTTTCTCGATATTTTCGTGGAACACTAATCTTAATGTTGATAGTTTATCATTAATGATTATTAGTTTTTTTTTCTTTTTTCATATTGTATCTTTTATTTTTATTTTCTTTCACGAGTTTTTTAAATTTTAAATAAGAATATATGTCATTATATATAGCATACTTTTTCTCTCTTATTATGGCACGGTCCTTTTTGCTTTTTGTATGTTTTTTTGCATACCTTAACGGTCGTTTTGGTGCTCATATAAAGACTCTCAAGACATTTATTTTTTGATTGGTTTGTCGGTGGTCCAGTATTGTCATATTCCTTCTTTGGTAAAAAGTTTGTTTGTCGATATATAATTAGAATTGTGTAACGAAACAACATACCAGATAATTTACTTTACTCACCACTCATTTATCACTTCGAAAAACATATCGTTCAACAGAGATAAGGAGTTTTTATGAAGATTACTGAGTCTTTTTTATGTTAGCCGTCATTTTCATGAGAATGTTTTTTTCTTCTTCGTATATTTGAATTTAATATTTCTATAGTTTATTGATGATTATAGTCTCGTTTTTTCACTCTATGCAGCTATGCTTGAATGCATTGCAGTTTTGGGTAAATTCAAGTGGAAAAAACATAAAATAAGGATGAAAATTTTGAAATTATTCATTTTCATTATCTAATTCATTTTTCTTATTCGTAAGTATATATATTTAAAATATATATACTAAAAATATAAGCATAGTATATATGATATCATAATTTAAAGGGTAAAGTACACAAATGGTCCCTTGACTATAAAGTGTTACCTTGTTTAGTCCATCGACTATTAAAAGTTACAAATGGTAATCCGATTATTCATATGTTCAAAATTCGACATTTTCCTTTAAAAATTGACGACAATCTGAGCTAGACGTTAACATAACGATTGAGATATGATAGTCGTTTGAGATTACGAAATTATATTTTATCATATCTCGCTCAACATCTTAACGTCCAGCTCATAATGTTGTCAATTTTTTAACGGAAAAGCACAAGTTTGGATAATATGAATAGTTGGATGATCATTTTATAATTTTTAATAATTGTGAGATTAAAAAAAAAATACTTACAATCAAAAGATCATTTTATAACTTTTAGTAGTTGAAGAAAATCTTGGTTTATCAAGGTGTCATGTCTTCGAAGAAAATCTAACCCATTTAGAACGGATTGTTGAGAAACCAGTGAAGGGACTCAATTTTTATGATCCATAATTGGAGAGAATCAAAAGTGATATGAATTCGCGTTGGAATTTCAAATGATCAAATTTTGACTCCAACAAAAGCTAACGACTCTCAGCTTGTAATCAGACCCCAAATAGGCTCTAACCTGAAACGAAATTGCTTGCTCATTAATTAATAAACCTGCAGGCTCAGAAGATTGAATAATCCTACACTTAACATTTTACTAGTTGTAGCAAATCAAAATACACAAGCGGCCCTTCTTTGTCACATCCCAGGAAGTTCCCCAGCAAAATTACAATAACTAGAAAGAAGGTAGTTGATAAGACGCTCTGCACTCTCTACATATAATAGTGAAGCATCTTCCTCTTTACAGAAGCTTCTTTCAGAATTGTGAATCATTCATGTTGTTATAAAAGGTTTCGAGAATTTTAAAGACGACTTTACCTAAGAGTGTCGGCAAACTAAAAGGAAATCTCTTTTTTCCTGCTTAGTAAGTACTTCACCAAACCATGTGTAAATGAATACCTTTCATGTTAAATGCAATATTCTGGTGAAAATCGTAATTCCAGATCCTAACACATTTCATTTGGGGATATGGTCCTCGAGGCATTTACCAAATGAAATTGATTGCTACACGCACGGTTATCTAACATTCACACAACCACTAACCAACTAAAATAAACGGTTTTTATAACGTCAACGCCGTGACACTTGACGAATTCAAAACACACTCGATTCTTACCCCCAAGGAAGTGCCGTGACAGCTTTTGTCTGTTGCAGATATTCCAATATTTGACGGCTTCAACAGACTGACTAGCATAGGATTTTTCTATTATCAATTTTTTGTGATTAATTTGCAGATTAGAAGTCGATGACATTTAAATTCCGAAACCTGCAACCCTTTCTTCAATGCTTGATTCAAGTCTTTTCGTATTGAAAAATAGAGCTTGGAATGAACACAACGTACATTGAGCCCTCCTACTGCAACATCTACCAAGAATTCATTTACAAGAAACTTAAAGGAATAAAAACATTAAAACTCACCAGCAAATGTACCTTTGGGGCAGCTGCAGTAGTGATGCATCGAGGGTACTCAAGTTTAGATATTTTTGGTCTTTTGTTTTAAAAGGGACATTGAATTACAATAAATAAAAAAGGGTACAAAAGATTGATCATGAGATATCTGAGAAGAAACTGCAGAGACAATGATGCATTTAGTTACAAACCTGTTTATAGGGTATTTCCCTTTTCTAAATCAGCTAGGATTTATCAAATGCTAATGAAAATAAAAAACAAAGAAAGATTCACCATACAATACGTCTAACACCAAAAAAAAAACAATAACACAGCCATATGTAAATATTAAAGTAACCTCAAATACATCACACGAACCTAGTCAGTTAAAAACATAAGTTGAGGGGCTTAGGTTAATGTACTGAATCTATGTTCTTGCTGAGTTCTTCCAGCTTCTTCATCCTCAACTTTTCACTTTCACTCACCAGCTGTTCAATCAGTTAAAACATATAACAACAAGGTGAGATCATTCGTCAGTCATCGGAAACAACAAATTTTTACTTTATTTTTTGCATCTTTTGAGTTGGTTTTTGACATTACAATATAGAAACTAACCTCCATTAATTTGGTGATTAGCTGTACTTTTTCCTTGTTCTTTTCGTTAAACGCCTCCAGGGCTTCCTTGTATTCCCTTTCCTGTAACCCATTTCAATACCATGGCTCTC
Organism: Hibiscus syriacus; assembly: GCF_006381635.1. Taxonomy (NCBI): domain Eukaryota; kingdom Viridiplantae; phylum Streptophyta; class Magnoliopsida; order Malvales; family Malvaceae; genus Hibiscus; species Hibiscus syriacus. The sequence goes on along the minus strand of NW_024063188.1, from coordinate 586,719 downwards.
AAATACTTAATACTCTCTATATACAAACAGAGGACACAGCTATTCGAACTCGGATGCTTGAGGAACAATGAATTCTGAAAAAAGTTGAATATGTCAAAGTGTGGTGAATTTGTACCTTTTTCTGGCAGGTATTCCCTAATGGTTTCAATTCTTTGCTGACTGCATCGATCTTCTTCCTCACCACAGCAACTTCCTTTCTCGTGGGATCTGCCAGTGCTTCAAGCTCCTGAAAGATTTACATGGTTTTATAAGCCACTCTTTATACTTGTGATGGGAAGCCCCAAAATTAAGTGACAATTTCTGTTTTTTAAGGCAAATCTGACAGACAAACTGCTGCTAATTTCTTAAAGAGTTGCATTACAAGTAACAAATTGAAGGAGGAAAACACATAAAAGGCTAAACTTGAAACACCCTTTTCCACAATTTTCAAACCCATCCCAAGATCATGAATTTCATCACTACGTGAGCCTCTAAACTCTGAAATTTGCAGAAATTGAGTCTTAAAGTTTTAAGCTTTCCAAGTCAAAACAATGGGAGAAAGGTAAAATTTTGGTCAAAGTTACCTCACGAATCATGGCTAAACGTTTAGTTTCCTCTTCAACACGGCCTAACTGAAGCTGAACTTTCTCTCTAACCTCCATCTTCTTCCTCTCAATCTCTTCTTCTTTGGCTCTGAAAGTGGAAAGAGCAGATTTTGAGATCTCCTCATCTTCCTTGGACAAATGACTGCTAAAACTGAGACTCCCAGAGTTTTGAACCGTCAACTGGTTATTGTTCTGCTGAGGCTGCTGCTCAGTCTGCATCATCTTTCCCAGCTCCAGTTTCTTCACACAGATTTTTTTTTTAAAAAAAGCTCCTTCAACCTTGAATTCCCCTCTTTATTTCTCTTTCTCTTTTGCTTTTGGTTTGAAATGAAAGCTTGCGTTTCTCTCTCTCCCTCTTCTTCAGAAGTTCTTATAAAAAATGATGGCTTGTTTGCTGGTTAACCTTTTCTTTGTGAACCAAGAATATTAGTAAAAATATAAGGCAACTTGTGTTTTCTTTTTTATTTTAAAGAAAATCAAAGTAAATTTTTATTTTTGTGTTTTCTTTTCATTATTAAAAATTATAAAATAATTTTTTTATAGGAGTTATTTTTTTATTCCTCAACTATTAGAAGTTATAAAATGATTACTCAACTATTCATTATATTCTAAACTTGTCATTTTTCCATTAAAAATTAATGGCCATTTGAGTTGGACGTTAACATATTAACTGATATATAATAGTTGTTTGAGATTATGACATCATATTTTATCATACTCAGTTAGCAGATTAATGTACAACTAAAATTATCGTCAATTATTAAAAAAATGACGAGTTTGGAACATATTGAATAGTTGGAGGACTATTTTATAACTTTTAATAGTCAAGGACTCAACAAAGCAACTCCCTATTGTTAGAGGATTATTTTATAACTTTTAATATCAAAAAATTTATTAAAGTAATATCATATAGTTAAGGGATCATTTATGTACTTTACCTTTTAAAATATTATATATTTCAAAAAATATCAACAAATAAACCAGTATAAACTCTTTTAGAACTTGTTCGAGGATGCTAGACTAGTTCAATGGTGAACTACCACCCATTTTTCTAATCTCTTGCATAAGTGTTTGACTCAAATTTATTATATTATTATAATTAAATTTTGTAATAAACTTAATTTAAATTCAAACGTATCAACATGTTTCACCTAGATTAATCCGGTCCAATTATCAGCTCGATCCTTGAGAAAAAATATTGGGTAGGTATGAATAGAATTGTTTTGATTCGAAAAATAGTATTATATATTAAATTGTGAATTATTTAAGTTGAATTATTCAAATTAGTTCAAATTTTAATTTTGATTTTCGAATTCAAGATGAATTTGAATTTACTAATTTGAAAAATCAAAAACCGAATTTGACGGTTTTACAATTTAGACATTGATTTTTTCATTTTAAGTCTATTTTGACGAAATTTAAACCGCACACTAATAAACTATTGTAGAATATCTTTATAGCTTCAATTCTTCTTATTGAAACCATTTTTTTTTCAATTTAATCATTTTAATTTTACACGATTTCTTTGTTTTCTTCAATTGCTCTTTCTTTTTAAGTCATTTTTTCACCAAATTTAAAGCACATGCTCCTCATATATAACTTGATTATTATTATTAACAATAATTTTTTTTCTTTTTGTAGTTTAATCTTATTTTATTCAATTTAGTCTTTAGGTTGACTTTTTTGTAAAAAAAAATCTTCTCATCAATTCTTTTCATCATTTATACTATCATCAATAGGTTTTCCTAAAAATATATTATTTAAAAATAACATTATAAATATGTTTTTATAACTTTAGATGTTATTTGATTTATTAAATAACATTACAAATCTTATTTACACGTGTAAAAAGGAATATAAAGAAATATATATATCTTATATGATTAGAGAAAATTATTCAAATTAAAATCAATATGTATCATAATATTATAAAAACAATTAAAAATAAATTTAAAGAGAAACTCAAACAATTCGACTCAGTTGACATCCACTCAAATTTTATAAACTCGATTCGATTAGAAAAAGAATTCAAATAAAATTTGAATCATAAAATATAATTTGACAACTTGAATAACAAAACTTTTTTTACTCGACTTGATTCTATGGAATCTCAACCCTAAATATGAGACTTTTATTGAGAAGATTTTAAACTCCTTATTTTGCAGGTAAACAGGCAATTTCAATGCTTCCCCCACGTTTTCTTGTCGTGCAAGTCAATTTAACTACAAAAGAACAACATTCGTTGAATGCATTTTGATGTTTTCATTTAATGGTGTGTTTAAAGAATTTGATTTATCCCGTAATCTTTCCGTTAGGATACTTTAGTGAATTTGTGAGTAAAATGCTTCGATCATGATTTTGATGTTTTCTTTTCTTTTGCAATTGTGTGGAACTATCGAAATAAATTAAAATCCATCATATTTGTTTAGTTAATCTTCTAATCAAGACTATATTTAACTAATGAGTGTTTTAAAAGTATACTTTAAAACTAGTATATTAAATCATATAAGATTGAGTTATTTTATTTTTAACATAAAAATATTACTATTTGTGTTAAATCTCTTACATTCTTTTAGCATTTCATTCTTAATTTCCCCCTCTCCTTTTTTTTTTCTTTGCACTTTGCGCTATTTTCTACGTATCAAATCAATTTTTTTATTTGATTTTGTTTAATCGATAGAGGCACCAGTTTTGATACTGATTGCCGATCTTCGATTGTATTTTTCTTTTTTAGTTTTTAGGAATAATTATGTCTTTATGACATACTTATCTCTGTTTTTGTGGTGCATTTATCTCTGTCTTTTGGCAATTTTCAGTTATTTTGCCGTTGTTTTCGTTTACATTTTTTTTTCAGGGTTGGATTTGACATCTCCACGACTGATCAAGATCACACTTATTTGTTATCATACTGATCTTCCCTGCTCTGGACTTCGGATTGATTTGGATATGCGTTTTGCGTTCGTAGATAGTTTTCTCACATCGCTTGACTCTAATTTGCGATTTTTCGGTGGTCTTTCAATATCTTCATCCCCTTTTATGCAGTTAGATTTATTCGTATCTTTATTTTGTTCGAGTATTTTGGTTAGGTTTTTTAGTCTTTTCCTTCTTTAGTCCTTGTATGATCTAGGTGGCTAGTTTTTGTATCAATGGTTATAGAAAAATCTCCTAATTATATTTTAGTTTACGTTTACAGTTATACTTGTAAATCTTCATTGTAATTATGTATATTTTCTACTTTTAATAAAACTAACGACTTTCTATATAAAAAAGTATTTCATTCTTAATTATCACTAAACCTAACTACTCAAAAAAAAATCACTAATGCTATATTTGGTACAAGTATATTTATTAGTTATATTTGAGTAGATTTTAATATACACTTAAGTAGAATTCAGTGACGGAACTTCATTGGGTCAATGGAAGCTTTCGTCCCACCAATTATTTTTTCAAATATTAATTAATATTAAAAATATATATATTTGAAAATAAATAAAAAAATTTACTAGATCCCTCAATTAAAAAAATTGTATTTATAGAAAATAAATTAACTCCTACTATAATAAATCCCTAATTCCGCCCATGTTAGAATCTATTAAATGACTTCAATGGTTAAAGTGTTTGATTACTCATATTTGAATACATTTAAGAAAAATATGACCTATTTATAATCAAACTCATAATTGAGTGACTTGAAATGTAATTTACCCTAAAAGTTGGCAACTTTAACAAAGTATTAAACCACTACTAGCTGCTTACAACTAGTCATCATACCAAACTTCATGAAGTTAGTATTTTTTTAGTATGAACTAAAATGGTTGTATTTATTGGGTTAGATATTAATAATTAGGAAACTATATATTTTCTAGCCTAACCCACATATTTAGGGCATATTAGTATAAGCTTAACAGCAAAGTTGTGGGCATTCCCTTGTTGGAAATTAGGTAATTATTAAATTTGATCATTTCTATATTATTTTATGTTTATATTTTACATGTTATAATTAGATTTAAGTATTTCATCGGTCGAGTTGAGTTGAATCAAATAATTTTAAGTTATTTGAATTGAAAAATCTATTTTATAATTCAAACTTTATTTGAATTTTTTTCAAGTTGAGTTTATGATTTTCAAGTAAAATAGTTTGAGTATCTATTTAAATATAATTGTATATTTCTATAATGTTATGTTATTATATGATTTCAATTTAAATACTTTTTATAACCATATATGATAGACATATTTATTTTTTCATATACGATATACATATATCATGCAGAATTAAGAGACTGACTCGAATTTAAAAACTAATAAACTAATTATTAAAATTTTGGAGTCGAGTTTACAGAATGATATTTTAGGTTAAGTTGAGTCGAATCTTTTAACATCAAATCGAATTGAAAAATTCAATTTTTTAGTTGATTCTAATTTTACTCATCTCAAACTATAATATATTTAAAAATATTTTTTTCTTTAAAAAATTGTGTATTCTTTTACATTCGTATTATTTTTTATATCATGAATGTATTATAATTAATAAGTTTTGGTCTAAACTTTAAAAATTATATAAAAGATTTGGTGAAGGGTAGATAAGAAAAGGATTACCTACAAAAGTAAGCGCAACAAATAAAATAGTGCCCTAGCAAAGGCAAGGACAATGTTAAGGTAAGAATTAAAGAGTGAATTGGCGGCAGCTAAGCTAAACTTTTGACAAATATGACCTACTTTCCACTCTGGGCCTTCAAAGCAACAGTCCTCTATTTTAAACCTTTCTCTTTGAATTTTTTTTAATTTCCCATTTTTGCTCAAATATTATATAAATAGTGTCGCAACGGTCCTTCGAGTGGTGTTGGGTTCGCATTCTGACTTGGATTAATGATGGAGTCGCCACCTATCATTTTTATATTTGATAGACCGGACACCTTTAACTTACTCATTTACTAAATATGCACTTACCAAAGAATTGTCAAGGTCGGAAGTTGTTTATGATCGAGGAAGGATGAGTACACTCGAGTTGCCCTTTCGGTACCAATCGATTATCCGGTTGTCTAAATCGCGAAAATTAAAATTTTAAACAAAAATTTAAATTCGATCTGAATTACTTACCTTTGATGATCTTTGAATTTTGATTGAATCCCATTTTTACAAAAAATAAAGTTAATATTAAAAAGGATAAAAAATAAAATAAAAAATAAAATAGTTAATGAAAATTAATGATAAAAAGGAAAAAATTATGATGCAAAAAAATAAATAAATTAGGGTACCAATTTATAATAAATAAAAAATAAAAGGGACTGAATTAAAATAAAACTAAAATTTAAAGGCTAAATTGCATATAGTGACCAATTCGAATTACACAACAAACTTCTGGGGTGGAAATAATTTGAAAGTTTACTAATTGCATGGAGGTCCCCCGTATTTAAGTACCCAAAAACTCATTTTTCTCCCTTATTTGTAACACCCCATAAAAAATCTCACCCCATAAAAAATCTTACCCTCCAAACTCTCTCAACCATCTCGAGCTCTCCTACATCATTTTCAAAAAACGATTGTCGGATTACCGCTCCGCCACAAATCCATTCATCACCCACGTGGCAAGAGCACCTAAACCCGAGCCTAAAAGAACCCTCTTGGCCTCAAGAACCCAAATTTGTCTACCAAATAACAAAACAAAACCCTTATCGTCATAGATCAATGCATGCATGTATCAATTTTTACCTTCTACGATGACGACGACTTGGCTCCCCAGGCAAACTCTCGATGGTCTCCCTCGCAAAGCTAAGTATTTTTCCTCTTATTTCTTTATTTTGTTTTTTTGTTTGCTTCGAAGCTTCAATTTTCGTCGATGCCTCATTTTTTCTTCACATGTCGTTTTATAGGCGCCTTTGAAGAACAAGTCCCCTTACTCCAGTGCTGTTATCATTCCGAATCTACGAGATTGATTTTCAATTGTTTCCTCCCTTGTTTAGATTTCCTTTGAAAATGGGATATGCTTTGTTGTTTTGGTTCTTATTTCCATTTTATGTTTTGGTTGCTGGTCGTTTTTGCCTTGTTTGCTCTGTTTAGGTTGACTCGTATGAGATCCTCATTTTTGAGGTTGATTCAATTGATTTTCTTACCGAAATTGTTTGGAAAATTTGGAAATAGCCTTCGGTTTAGCATGTGTGGTGCATTCTGGCGGGTGCGCGGTCTTCACGCACCAGCAATCAGCTGTCCAATGACCTTTGGTGCTTCTGGAACATTCTAGTTGATTAATGGTCATTAGATCAAGGGGGCATATCGAATGGCCTTGGATTGGTTGTGCTGCTTTGATATGTTTTTTAGGGTTTTATAACCCTTGCCATATTTTATTTTGCCCGCTGATCTTCTCCATGATCCAACGGCTCCCTTTCGTAGGGTGCTGACTTGATGCTGGAAACCCTAGGGTGTTGGGTTAGGCACCTTGGGCTCTTGCGCTTAGTTGGGTCTTCATCTATTTGGGCCTTTGCTGTATTTAGACAATCTGGCCCGACTGCTTGTTTATTGGGTCAGATGAACTTGTTGCTAGGCTTTCCTAACTTGGATTTCTTGGATGGGATCGTAACTTACACCCTTTGGACACTTAATTTGGACCTAATAAAATAAAATTTAATAGAAGAAAAATAATATTATATAATATACCTACTATATAATATTATATATGAATATATATATATATATATATATATATATATATATATATCTTTTAAAACTATATTTAAAAAATTATATATATATATATATATATTAAAACAAATTTCAACTCCACGAAGAAGAATATCTGGCTTAAAAGGATGATCATCTACAACTTTAACCCATATTTCAACTTCACAACGAAGGGTATCGAGTTCGAAGAAAATCAAATCCAATAGAGGTTGACTCCTAAATGAAAGCTAAACGTCTCAACATCAGAGGAGCAAGCTTGATTCTAGAGTGCACTTATTTTGAAAACAAATGAAAATTCGTGTCCTTCTATCTTTGTCCTATTGTCGTTACATAATAATGGATAGAGAGGGACAATTGTAGACACCTATTTTCGTTCAGGAAATTATCTTGAACTTTGGTTATATAATATAGTATACAATATATCATAATTTTAGAAAATGTATATATGTTACATTTTGGAAATGTATAATTTTAAAATATATATAACCAAAGTTCAAGATAATTTCCTGAACGAAAATACGTGTCTACAATTGTCCCTCTCTGTCCAATATCGTGTAACAACAATAGGAAAAAGATAGGACACAAATTTTCATTTGGTTTTCAAATAAGTGCACTCCAAAATCAAGCTTGTTCCTCTGAAGTTTTGACGTTTAACTTTCCTTTAGGAGTCAACCTCTATTGGATTTGATTTTCTTCGAACTCGATACCATTCGTTGTGAAGTTGAAATATGGGTTAAAGTTGTAGATGATCATTCTTTTAAGTCAAATATTCTTCTTCGAGGAGTTGAAATTTGACTTAGGAGATTTTGATTAGAATATGACTCATTACTGCTAAGTTAAGCTAAAATGTAGTCGATTTCGAATACGCTTCTGGGTCAACTATCCTCCGTTGTGGAATCGAAAACTAGCCTGAAAACTTTAACTGGGAAATAGTTCCTCCTAGATGAGTTAAGTTAGATTTTAGTTTATTCTGAATTTGATTTTGAACCCAATATCCTCCATCATTGAAATTGACTTCGAATAGGTTTGACTGAAAGGTGGCTCCTCGCCCTTGAGTTAAGCCAAAATGTAGTCAGTTTTGGATATGCTTACGAGTCAAGTATCCTTCGTCATGAAGTTGAAACTTAGCCTGAAACTTCAATTAGAAACCAGCTCCTCGCCGTTGAGTTAAGCTAGAATACAATCAATTTAGTTTTCAAACTCAATATCCTCCATCGTGGAGTTAAAATTGACTTAAAAGGTTTGAATAAAAGGTATCTCCTTGCTACTGAGTAAAGCCAAAATGTAATCAATTCTTGGTGTATTTTCAGGCCAAGTATCATTTGTCATGAAGTTGAAACCTGGCCTGAAAACATTAATTGAAAACTAGTTCCTCGTCACCGAGTTAAGCTAAAATGCAATCGATTTGGCTTTCGAACTCAACATCCTCCATCGTGGACTTGAAATTGACTTCGAAAAGGTCTGACTAGAAGGTGGCTCCTCCCCATTGAGTTAAGCCAAAATGCAGTCGATTCTTGATGTGTTTCCAGGTTAAGTATCCTTCTTCGTGAAGTTGAAACTAGGCCTAAAAATTTTAACTAGAAACTAGCTCATCGCACTGAGTTAAGGTAGAATGTAGACGATTTGGATTTTGAACTTAATATCCTCCGTCGTGGAGTTGAAATTGACTTCAAAAAGGTTTTTCTGGAAGGTGGATCCTCGTCGTTTAGTTAAGCCAAAATACAGTTGGTTCTTGATGTGTTTTGAATTCAACATTCTTCACGTGAAGTTGAAATTGACTTGAACAATTTGTAAAATTGTAAGTTTGTATATGTAATGTTATGAATTTGATTTCTTAGGGTATGCCTAAAATGCAAATGTGTCATTTTAGTATTTCCATTTTTCAAAAGGAAGCCTCATTTTTCCTCAGTTAATCTTGATTTTCTTTTTCTAAAGTCTTGTAATCGCTGTGAAGTTATTAGCTCCTCAAAAATTATTGTAAGGAAACTATTTTGACGAATATTCACTTTTTACAGAGAACCAGGGCATGAATGGTTTATTGAGTTGATATTAGACCATTTTCACTATTCTCATGTCAAAACCTCTTCCGGCTTCTAAAATGCTTGCACTTTTCAAGAAATTTTTGTAAAATGATCTCTCTTCAAGGCAGATAAACTATTTGTACTTAATTTCAATGCAAGATGTAAAAGCAAAATGGGCTTTTGAAAAGAAACTTCATTTTTATTTAATATATGTGAAATAAGTGTTTTTTGATGAATATATGGCAAACATTTAAAACTGAGAAAAACTAAAGAAGAACGGGTAGATTCTCTATTTATCATTGACATAAACTCCTTTGAACTGGTACACCGTAAAAAGGATCAAATGCAACTTGTGTCGAGGGGATCTCAAAGATTGTGATAATGCCTAAAAAGTACAAAATTCTTCCCGGGTCACTAACTCTCACGCGGATGCTGGATGCCATTATTGGATCTTAATTGTATTCAACTATAATCTAATTCCTTTATTAAATATGCTATTTTGACTCAGGATCTTCCCTTACACAAACCTTGAACCGTTACTCAAGTCACCATTTGTGAGTTTTAAACTTGAGATCCCCAATTGGTTTAAGACACCCTTTACGAGTTTTCATCTTGAACCCTAATGTGCCCTTTACGGGTTTTCACCTTAATTTTTTTTAGGAAAAGTATCTCCTGACGATATCCGAGTTTATCAGATTAGGTAAGTCTGGTATATCCATCTCAATTAAGATTAAACTTCTCCAGAAAAGACCATTTTCATGAAAAAATGTTCTTCCTAGTTTGACATCCATTTTCCTCAGAAATCTTTGTGATTTGGTAAAATAGTTTTCAAAACTATATCATCTTCATGAAGCTCCATTGGACAACTTTCTTATTATGTTCCTGGATCATCCTCTTTTGATATATTAGGCCATGGTGAATGGCTTTTAGCCTCTTCTCATGGATCAGATTCAACTGGTCAAATTGGGCTTGAGCCTAATCAACATAATTGATAAAAGTTATTGTTTGTCTAAGGGTTTATATAAGTCATTTTAGGTGCATATAGTTGCTTTTAGTTGTATTTGTGGTGGTTGTGTTGTTTTACTCTGTTAAGGTGCTATATGATGGTAAAAAAGTGGTTGGTTAGTGATGTACAGGAAACAAGGAGCACAAGTGTTAACTTCCTAAAAAGGCTACTTTTAAGGCCTTTTTCACTTAAGTTATTGTTTGTTTAAAAGCTCATCTTAGGCATTTTAGGATCATGTAGTTGCATATAGTGCATTTGTGGTGGCTGTGCTATTTTATTTCTTAATGGTGCTGTTTGAGGGAAAGGTGCAGTTTGTTTGTGGTGTGCAGGGAATAGCAAGAAAAAAGGATTCTTCGGAAGTAATGCCGCAACATCACACGTTGCTAAAGCAGATTGAAATGCCTTGGCATTTTCGGCGCAGAAAAAGACAAAACAATATTTCTGCATAAGGACAGCTGGCACTGGACAGCTGTCTCTGCACGTGAAGGACTGCTGTAACTGCCTGCTAGAGCTGCCAAAGGACCACTGCTACTTGGAGGATAAGGTTCACACCCAATATGTGATTCTAGGGGTATGAGGGGTATTTTGCACCCAACAACCTCATCATTACCCCTAGATATTTTTTATTATATATGACACCTCATGGGATAGAGGGAAGAGGACACATACGGTAGCAAAAATCAGATTTTTATTTTTCCTTTTTCTTTCTTCTTCCTTGGATATTCCTCCATTGATAAAGCTCCAAGGAGTGGCGAGCTAGGAGCGAAGAATCCTAAGCTAAAATACTTGTAAGTATTCAGAAGAAAATTAAGATAAGATCATCATAAGCAATGGGTTATAGTATTTTCATGGGGCTTTGAACCGGCCTAGGAGTATTATAACTTAATCCCTTAGATCTCGGAAGAGACTAGGATAGGATTTCAACGACTAAAAAGGGTGTCTTTATCAATAGGGTAGGTTGTCCAACATCGTCGAGTGATAGCAGATGCCTTGGCATCCTATTCTGTTAGGTTATTTAGAACACTTTAGGAAAGCCCTGTCGAGTAAGTAAAGACCAGTTAGCTTAAATATACTTGAGAAATAAGTTTAGCATCCGTAGATCAATCCCTACCATTCATTCTCTTGGAAGCTTGTCACGTGAGGATTATTTTCTTTTCATTTTATCTTTATCTACTGTTTTTACCATTTTTCATTGCCTTGACATTTCACCATACTCAACATCAAACATCCATCATTGCCATTGCATTTCCATTTGCTACACCATCAGACCATCACTCCATATCCACCAGTATACATATTTACATTACCGTGACATTTGTATATATCAAGACTAACTATACTTAGATAATTTAGTGCATTGCTTTGGTTAGACTTTAGTAATTTCACCCAATCCCTGTGGAGACGATACTCACTCATCATTATATTACTTGAGCGATTGTGTATACTTGCACATTACTTGCGTATAATTTATAGTACTCACAACACGTGAGCAAGTTTTTGGCACCGTTGCTGGGGATTAGCAGCCTGAAGTTATTTAGTTTTGCCAGAGCATTTTAATTTGTTTTGCATTTTTATTTGTGTATAGTTTACTTGATATTTTTGTTTTATTTTCAGGTTTATCTAGTGTATGCCTAGAAGAAATTCTGAAGAGCCTTTGGAACCAATAGAACCTGAGATTGAAAGACTCTTTAGAAGAAGAAGACGTGCTCAAAGAAATATGTATCAGATTGGAAACCAAGGCATTGGTCAGGATGATGGAAATCATAATGCCGCGGCATTAGACAATGCTGATCCTGCTGTTAGGCCGCGCGTTATTCGCGATCACTTAAATCCGATGCTGGATGATCTGAATCCTGGGATTGTGGCACCTGAAATTCAAGCTGCACATTTCGAGCTAAAACCAGTCATGTTCAACATGTTGAATTCTATTGGGCAGTTTGGGGGTATGCCAACTGAAGATGCCAGGCAGCACATTTGCAATTTTCTGGAAGTTTGTGATTCTTTTCGCCAAGAAGGAGTGCATGAGGATTTTCTGAAATTAAAGCTTTTTCCGTATTCATTGCGTGACCGAGCAAGGGCTTGGTTGAGTGGTGTACTAGCTGGTTCTATGGAATCATGGGCTGATCTTTGCAAGAGTTTCTTATTGAGGTACAACCCACCAAACATGAATACGTAGCTAAGGAATAAAATATCTTCTTTTCGCCAGGGCGACGACGAATCCATGTATGAGTGTTGAGACCGTTACAAGAGTTTGCTTTGGAAGTGTTCAAATCATGGTATTCATGATTGGACTCAAGTAGTCATGTTCTATAATGGAGTCAATGCACCCACGAGGATATTACTGGATGCCTCGGCAAATGGGACATTGCTGGATAAATCACCTACTGAGACGTTTGCTATATTGGACATAATTGCTAATAATGATTATCAGTTTCCTTCCTCAAGGCTTGGGAGTGGAAGGAGAACATCTGGAGCATTTGAGTTAGATACCAAGGATTCGGTGTCCGCTCAACTATCAGCCATCACTAATATGTTGAAGAACTTACAACGTTCCACTGATGTGAAGGAAGTGAAAGCAACTAGCCTGGCATGTCTGTTATGCCAAGGCAATCATCACGAGTGCGAATGCCCAACCAACCATGAGTCCATCAACTTTGTAGGTAATTACAATCGAGGCAACAACAATCCTTATTCTAACACTTATAATGCTGGATGGCGTCAGCATCCCAATTTTTCATGGGGAAATCAAGGAGCCCACTATGTTAATCAACCTACTCGACAGCAGAATCACAAGGAGCCTCAAGGTTACCAAAATGCTATGCCATGACATAATTCCAACAAAGGAGCTTCATCTTCAGCAAGCATGAGTTCATTGGAAGCTACAATTCAAGAGTTCATATCCACTACGAAGACAATGCTGCAAGACCATTCTACTTCAATTAAGAATCAAAGAGCTTTACTTTATAGTCAAGGCGCCTTACTTCAAAGCCATAACTCATCTCTGAGAGCTTTGGAAGATCAAGTTGGTCATATTGCTACGGCATTGCAAGAGCGTCAGCAAGGACGTTTACCAAGTGATACTGAAGTCACTAGAGCACCTGGAAAAGAACACTGCAATGTGTTAACTCTTAGGAGTGGAACACAAATCAATCGACAAGTCAAGGATAGTGGGCCACAACATGATGATTCTAATACCACTACTGAAGTTGAATTACATGATGATAGAGTTACTGAGAAGGACAAGGAGGAGGATTCTGCTAAGGTACCAGATTCTGATGCCAAGGCAAAAGCAAATTCTATTCCTGTAGCTAAGGAAGCTAGACCTCCCCTACCCTTCCCGCAAAGATTGAAGAAGTATAATGATGAAGTTCAGTTCAAGAAGTTTGTGGACATTCTTGATCAGCTCCATATCAACATACATCTCTTGGAAGCTGTTGAACAAATGCCGATGTATGCCAAATTTATGAAGGAAATCTGTACCAAGAAGAGAAAAGTAAGTTACCGCAAAGATAAATGATCAGGGCAGCTTCATTATTCCTTGTTCAATTGGAGCTAATTTCGTTGGAAAGACTCTGTGTGATCTTGGTTCAAGTGTCAACTTAATGCCGAAATCGATATTCTTGAAGCTTGGCATAGGAGATGCAAGACCCACCTCAGTTATTTTACAACTTGCCGACATATCCCATGTGAAACCTGAAGGGAGAGTCGAGGATGTCATAGTAAGGGTGGATAAGTTTGTGTTTCCAGTCGACTTCTTAATTCTGGACTGCGAAGTTGATGCCAAGGTACCAATCATTCTGGAAAGACCTTTCCTAGCCACTGGACGTATCTTGATAGACTATGAAAAAGGTGAACTCACCATGAGAGTGGCTGATCAGTGTGTGACTGTCAATGCTTTTCGAACGCTCAAATATGTTGATGACACTAAAGAATGCCAAGGTATTTCTGAATTGAACTCAGTGATTGAAGACGAGACTGAACATCTTTGCCAGAACAATTTTATTCAGCTAGCAGAAAATGAATATTGGGTGGATGATGAAACCTTAGTGGAGTCTGACAAATTTCTAATGCTGGAGGAACAATCTAGCTTACTACAAGCTAGACCAGGTATGAATTTTGAACCTCTAAATTTTGATGAATTTATTCCTCCTAAGCCTTCATTAATGCATGCACCCATTCTAGAGCTTAAGACTTTGCCAGGGTATCTTAAATATGTATACTTAAGTAGCAATGAGACTTTACCGGTGATTATTTCCGCTAACCTTACTGCTAATCAAGATCAAAGTTTGTTAAGTGTGTTGATGCAGCATAAAAAAACAATTGGTTGGACTATGGCCGATTTGAAAGGCATAAGTCCCACGATCTGCATGCACAAGATTCTGCTTGAAGATTGCCACGACAATTCAATAGAACCAAAAAGAAGACTCAACCTGTTATAAAGCAAGTGGTGATGAAAGAAATTCTGAAATGGCTTGATGTTGGAGTGATCTACCCTATCTCAAATAGCTCATGGGTGAGCCCTGTCCAATGTGTTTCGAAGAAAGGAGGCACGACGGTGGTTACTAATGAGGATAATGAGCTATTACCCACTCGCACTTTGACCGGATGGAGGATATGCATGGACTATAGAAAACTCAATAAAGCTACAAAGAAGGACCATTTTCCTCTACCTTTCATCGACCAAATGTTGGATCGATTAGCCGGCAAAGCATTCTATTGCTTTTTGGATGGGTACTCGGGGTACAATCAAATTGCCATCGCACCAGAGGACCAGGAGAAGACTACATTTACTTGTCCCTATGGTACTTTTGCCTTTAGGAGGATGCCTTTTGGACTCTGTAATGCCCTGGCAACATTTCAGTGCTGTATGCAAGCCATATTTTCAGACATGGTTGATGATTTTCTGAGATTTTCATGGACGACTTTTTTGTTTGTGGGGACGATTTTGAACGATGCCTCGACAATTTGGCAAAAGTTCTCAAGAGATGCGAGGAGGCTGAGTTGGTCTTAAATTGGAAAAATGTCACTTCATGGTGACTGAAGGCATTGTATTAGGCCACAAAATTTCTCACAAGGGTATTGAGGTTGATAAGGTGAAGATTGAAGTGATTGAAAAGTTTCCACCACCAACTTCGGTCAAGGGCATAAAAGTTTTCTTGGACATGTTGGATTCTATAGAAGGTTTATCAAAGACTTCTCCAGGATTTCTAAGCCCTTGTGCACATTGCTTCAACAAAACCAACCCTTTTTGTTTGACGAATTATGCCTCGGCTCATTTACTGAGCTGAAACGACAACTGATCTCGGCACCCATTGTAGTCCCTCCCGATTAAACATCACCATTTGAGCTGATGTGTGATGCAAACGATTATACCGTAGGAGCTGTTTTGAGGCAACGCCGAGATAAAATGTTTCATGTTATTTATTACTCTAGCCGCACTTTAAATGAAGCACAATTGAACTACACCACCACTGAGAAAGAATTACTTGCCGTGGTATTTGCTTTTGATAAATTTAGACCCTACCTAATAGGCACTAAAGTTATTGTTCACACTGATCATTCGGCTATAAAATACTTAGTGAACAAAAAGGATGCCAAGCCTAGACTTATTAGGTGGATCTTACTTTTGCAAGAATTTGACTTAGAGGTGGTAGATAGAAAAGGAACTGAGAATCAAGTTGCTGATCACTTATCTAGGCTAGAGAACAATTCTAAATGCCATGACACTGTAGATATCCAAGAGGAATTTCCTGATGAGAAAATTTTATATGCCACGACAATCCCGTGGTACGCTGACCTTGTTAATTTTCTTGTTAGTGGAATTGTGCCTTTTGATTTGAATAGTCAAGCTAAAAAGAAGTTCAAGCACGATGCAAGGCACTATTTTTGGGATGAGCCATATTTATTCAAGCATTGTGCCGATCAGCTCATTAGACGATGTGTACCTGAAGAGGAGCAAAGTGATATTTTGTACCATTGTCATTCGGCCCCAAGTGGAGGCCATTTTGGTGGAGCAAGGACTGCTGCTAAGGTTCTGCAATCAGGCTTTTACTGGCCAACTTTGTTTAAAGATGCCCAAGCATTTTACAAAGGATGTGATCGATGCCAACAGACTGGAAACATCTCCAGACGACATAAAATGCCGCTGCAAAAATATTTTGGAGATAGAGCTATTTGATGTGTGGGGCATCGATTTCATGGGACCATTCCTATCTTCTGAAGGAAAATTATATATATTGCTTGCTGTAGATTATGTGTCAAAATGGGTGGAAGCAATAGCAACATCAAGGAATGACTCCAAGACCTGTACTCAAGTTTTTGCACAAGTATATTTTCACTCAGTTTGGAGTACCTCATGCTATCATTAGTGATGAGGGAACCCACTTTGATAACAAGTTGATTGCCAAGGCATTGAAGAGATATGGAGTTCGACATAAGATTTCCATGGCATATCATCCGCAGACAAATGGCCAAGCAGAGATATCTAATCGAGAGATCAAGCAGATTTTAGAGAAAGTGGTGAACCCAAGGCGTAAGGATTGGTCTCCAAAGTTGGATGAAGTACTTTGGGCATACATAACTGTATTCAAGACTCCTTTGGGGATGTCACCCTTTAAGTTGGTGTATGGTAATGCTTGTCATCTCCCGGTTGAGCTTGAACACAAAGCTTATTGGGCCATCAAGCGATTGAATTTCGATGCTCAACTAGCCGGGAAGCAGAGATTACTTGAACTTAACGAAATGGAAGAGTTTAGAGCACAAGCATATGAGAATGCTCAGATATACAAGGAGAAAACCAAGAAGTGGCATGACCAGAAACTGATGCCACGACATTTTCATGAGGGGCACAAGTCTTGCTTTACAACTCCAGACTCAAACTCTTTCCTGGGAAACTCAAATCTCGATGGTCAGGACCATTTGAGGTGCATTATGTCTATCCCCATGGAGCTGTTGACATCAAGAGAATAGACAATGGGACGATCTTCAAGGTCAATGGCCAACGTCTGAAAGCCTACAATGGAGTTCCACCACCACACAACAATGACGTGTTACGTCTGCACGATACTGAAGCGTGCCCAGAGGAGAACCAAAATTCGATGCCACGACATTGAATTTATGTCTGTGCATAAATAAAAATTTAAAATTTAATTTTTTCTTTATTTTTATTTTTATTTTGTAATTAATTTTTGATATGATTTGTAGGGACCACAGTGCTGCAAACCGTGCAAGGAGCGGTTACCAAAGGAAGGAAAGGACAATATATTAATTGGAGAGAGATTCTTTTGATTTGTTTCTTTTATTTAATTTAATTTTGACATTTCTTTTTCTCTTTCCACAGACTTGTCCTATCACCATCATTACCTTTTGGCAGTTTGTTTTCTTCCCTATGCACGCACAAACCCCCACCCACTCACTCCTCTCTTAACCGTCCTATCACACATTTTTCCTATTAAATTTTTAACTTTTTCTTTTCTCTTTCTTTATTAATTTTTCTCTTTCATTTTAACTTTTATTTTTTCTCTTTCCTTCATTCATCTTCTTCTTTTGTTATTCTCTCCATAGCCAAAATACATCCAAGTTTTTAAAGCTTTCAAAAGTTTCTTCCTTTATCATTTCTTTATCATTTTCCTGGCTTCCCAGACGAAATTCTGCCGGCATTTATTGCCGAGGCATCTCCAGAGCCCGAACAAGATGCAGCCGATCCTCCGGCTGATGATCCGAGTCCTACTCCGCACCGTTCTGAAACTCCTGAGTATCCGATCACTGTCCCTGTCGAAGAAACACCCAGCCCTGTCCCAGCACCCAATCCTTCTCCTGCACCACGTAGTGGTCGACGCACCAAGACCACAGCTGGATGCATTGCGCGTCATTACTCCAGTTCTTCCGAGTCCATCCCAGCACCAATACGCAAGCGCACCCGACGAGGAGCTGCTAGCACCTCCAAGGCAACACCACCACGTAAACATTGAGGTACCTCTCTTACATCCATTTTCATTTAGTTGCATTGCATTGCATGGCATTTAATTTTTATTTCATTTTGTTCTCTTTAAGCATTGAGGACAATGTTTCCCTTAAGTTTGGGGGAGGTATGGTTATTGGTAGGTCATATGCATGATAGCATTAGCATAGGTTTATGCCATGGCATCAAAAAATGGTAGGACAGTTAGATGAAATGTTTTGAGGATACCCGATGATGATAATGTTAGGCTAGAATCTGAATGTAAATGACTGTTGAGAATGATAGAACTCACTCTAGGGCTTGATTCTTTGTGAAAAACTTTTACACGATTTGTATGTTATCTATACTTAGAAAATTTAGAAAATTTTTATGAAAGAACACTAGTTAGTTTTGGCATTGAAATATAGTTTTGTGCTTAAAAGAAAAATAAAAAATAAACTCCCTTAAAAATGAAACTGTGAATAAATGCTTAGGCATAGCTGTAGAGGAACACTCCTCTTTGACATGACATTGCCTGGAACTTTCTTTAATAAATGGCAGCCTTGTGCATATGAGTGAATGAAAGTAGTCACGGGATGACTCTACTTAACTAGCTCGGGGATGGAAGGTATGCTCCCTTTCATCTAGAGTGTGGGAGAGTAGGTGTGATGAGCTGACTCCCTTCGTAACAGCATTAAAAAAAATCAAAGAAAAGGGAGTAAAAATGTGCTTGATGAATAAGTAAATGCCTTGGAAAAAACTAGGGGGCTTGATTAGAAATAGTCTAAGTTTGCTAAGTATAGATTGGATACAATCACGCACACACTATATCAAAGGATCTTGACATAGGGAAAAGTACTTGAATTATTGATAAGTCTAGCATGTTGAAGCCTATATTTTTTTTGAGGGTTAAAATTCAATTTTATCCTACTGTCTTACTGTCGAACATTGCCATGACATTTTGCTTATTTAACTGCTATCCATTGCTTGAGGACAAGCAATAGCTTAAGTTTGGGTGTGTTAACTTCCTAAAAAGGCTACTTTTAAGGCATTTTTCACTTAAGTTATTGTTCGTTTAAAAGCTCATCTTAGGCATTTTAGGATCATGTAGTTGCATATAGTGCATTTGTGGTGGTTGTTCTATTTTATTTTTTAATGGTGCTGTTTGAGGGAAAAGTGAAGTTTGTTTGTGGTGTACAGGGAATAGCAAGAAAAAAGGATTCTTCG
Organism: Hibiscus syriacus; assembly: GCF_006381635.1. Taxonomy (NCBI): domain Eukaryota; kingdom Viridiplantae; phylum Streptophyta; class Magnoliopsida; order Malvales; family Malvaceae; genus Hibiscus; species Hibiscus syriacus. Next base: position 567,264 of record NW_024063188.1, on the reverse strand, counting down.
GGAAGTAATGTCGCAGCATCACACGTTGCTAAAGCAGATTGAAATGCCTTGGCATTTTCGGCGTAGAAAAAGACAAAAAAATATTTCTGTATAAGGACAGCTGGCACTGGACAGCTGTCTCTGCACGTGAAGGACTGCTGTAACCGCCTGCCAGAGCTGCCAAAGGACCACTGCCACTTGGAGGATAAGGTTCACACCTAACATGTGATTCTAGGGGTATGAGGCACCCAACAACCTCATCATTACCCCTAGATATTTTTTTATTATATATGACACCTCATGGGAGAGAGGAAAGAGGACACATATGGTAGAAAAAATCAGATTTTTATTTTTCCTTTTCCTTTCTTCTTCCTTGGATATTCCTCAATTGATAAAGCTCCAAGGAGTGGCGAGCTAGGAGCCGAAAGGAGCTAGCGAGCTAAGTGGTTCGTGGTGGCCGAGAGGAGACCTCCGGTGGCGCGTCGAGGCTTCTTCTCAACTTCCCTTTTTGCTGCTATTTTATATTTATTTGTGGGTTGTTGGAACAAATATTTTCATGACTTTGTGTTTGGATATTTTGAACCCCACCATGAACTAACTTATTTGGTGGTGGTTGATTTAATGGTTGTTTGAACTTTATTTTTATTGATTTATTTAAGTTTATTTTGGTTCTTTATTTGCTTTGCTTATGAATGCTTCACCATCTAGGCTTGTAAGAGGCATGGAAATGTCCATTTCTTAGATGAAGGTTAGGTATTCGGAAGAATCCTAAGCTAAAAATACTTGTAAGTATTCGGAAGAAAATTAAGATAAGATCATCATAAGCAATGGGTTATAGTATTTTCATGGGGCTTTGAACCGGCCTAGGAGTATTATAACTTAATCCCTTAGATCTCGGAAGAGACTAGGATAGGATTTCAACGACTAAAAAGGGTGTCTTTATCAATAGGGTAGGTTGTCCAACATCGTCGAGTGATAGCAGATGCCTTGGCATCCTATTCTGTTAGGTTCTTTAGAACACTTTAGGAAAGCCCTGTCAAGTAAGTAAAGACCAATTAGCTTAAATATACTTGAGAAATAAGTTTAGCATCCGTAGATCAATCCCTACCATTCATTCTCTTGGAAGCTTGTCACGTGAGGATTATTTTCTTTTCATTTTATCTTTATCTACTATTTTTACCATTTTTCATTGCCTTGACATTTCACCATACTCAACATCAAACATCCATCATTGCCATTGCATTTCCATTTGCTACACCATCAGACCATCACTCCATATCCACCAGCATACATATTTACATTACCGTGACATTTGTATATATCAAGACTAACTATACTTAGATAATTTAGGCATTGCTTTGGTTAGAATTTAGTAATTTCACCCAATCCCTGTGCAGACGATACTCACTCATCATTATATTACTTGAGCAATTGTGTATACTTGCACATTACTTGCGTATAATTTATAGTACTGACAACACGCGAGCAACAAGGTAAGCTTAGAAGAAGGACGTGACATCACATGTTACTAAAGCATACTACAATGCCTTGGCAGTTCTGGCGCAGAAAAGGACAAAAAGATATTTTCACAAGAGGACAGCTGTCAAGGCACGTTTCTGCTGCCTATAACCGCCTGATGGAGTCCACCATCACCTATAGAGATAAACTTCATACACAAGGAATGACTTGGGGGTATGATGGTATTTTGAGTGAAAAATCCCAAGATTATCATTAGATAATTTTTGTAATTAAAGGACACCACACAAGAGAGAGAAAGAGAGGGTTACACAAGCTTGAAAATTATTATATTCTCCATTTTCTCAATGTTCTTCTTTTCTCCATTTTTATTGGTGTTCCTTTATTGGTGAAACTCGAGAAAGTGGCGTAAGCATCCGAGAGGAGCTCGCGCTATAGCCATTCATGGTGGTTTGAAAAAGCGCCGGTCATGCACACTTTGTGTCTTCTTCTCCAATCTTTGCTCCATTATTAATGCTTGAAAAACTTAATTGGGTTGTTTTGTTGAATGAATGATTGGATATACACTATAGTTTATTTGAACCCTACCATGAACTAAGCTATATTTGGTGGGAGTTCATTTGATGGATACTTGAAAACTTTATTTTAATGGTTGATGATTATTTTTCTTTTATTTTTACTTGTTTTGTTTATGTGTGATTCATCTTCTAAGATTGTAGGAGGCATGGGAGTGTCTATTTCTTAAATAGAGAATAGATGTTCGTGAGAAATCTAGTAATTAATTCTTAAGTGTTTGAGAGAAACTTAAGTAAGATTAGCATAAACAATGGGGTATAGTTAATTACTATAGCCTAATCCCTTAGTGCTTGAGAGAGACTAAGCTAGGATTTCAATTCTAAGAGGGGTAGTCCATCATTAATTGTATAGGCTGCCATAGTTGAGACTAAGAGTAGATACTGTGGCATTCTATTCTGTTAGGTTCTTATGACTAGAGATAACGAGAACACTTTTAGCAAACTCTGTCGAACAAGTAAAACATTAGAAGATTAAATCAACTAGAAAGATAAGTTTTCAGCTCCTTAAGTGTCTCCTCACCATTCATTTCCAAAGTAGTTTCCTGTGTGAGGATTGTCAAGTTATTCATTTATTTGCTATTTTTAAAATTTTTCATCATTATAAATTGTTCTTTTGCCACGAAATTATTCAATCAATTATATTCTATCACACATCATTCCATTCACTCTCACATTTCCATTGTCGAAGCATCATCTATGTATATATCATTTCTATGCTTAGATAAATTAGTATAATGATATGGTAAAACTCATAATTTCCACCAATCCATGTGGAGACGATACTCACTCATCAATTTATTTCTTGTTCAATTATGTATATTTTCACATCATTTGCATATAATTTTACAGTACTCACAACACACAACAAGTTTTTGGCACCGTTGTCGGGGATTGGCAAAATGAAGTTTATTAGTTTGGCCAAACCATTTTATTTTGTTTCTTTATTTTTGTATAGTTTACATACACTTTCACTTTATTTTTTTCAGAATTATTTGGTGTATCCTAGAAGACATTTTGGCAAGCCATTAGAACCAATTGAACTTGAGATTGAGAGACTTTTTAGGCAAAAGAGATGCACTCAACGTGTTTGAGAAAATATGTATCAAATTGGGAACCAGGGTATTGGTCAAGAAGAAGGCGATCAGAATGCCAAGGCATTCCATAATGTTGTGACTTCTTATAGGCCTCGTGCCATTGGTGATCATTTGAATCCTATGCTAGATGACATGAATCCGGGAATTGTGGCACCTGAAATTCAAGCAGCCCATTTTGAGCTCAAACCTGTGATGTTCAACATGATGAATTCTATAGGACATTTTAGGGACATGCCAACTGAAGATGCCAGGTATCATATTCGCAACTTTTGGAGGTTTGCGATTCTTTTAGCCAACAAGGAGTGCATGAGGAAGCGCCAAAATTAAATCTATTTTCATACTCTTTGCGAGACTGAGCGAGGGCTTGGTTGAGTGGTCTTCTATCTGGTTCGATGAAATCATGGGCTAATCTTTGCAAAAGTTTTGTATTGCGCTATAACCCACCAAACATGAAACTCAGCTAAGGAATGACATAGCATCCTTTCGCCAGGGCGATGATGAATCTGTATATGAATGTTGGGATCGTACAATAGTTTTCTTCATAAATGTTCAAATCATGGTTTTCAAGACTAGAATCAAGTAGTTATGTTTTATAATGGAGTTAATGCACCCACAAAAATTATGCTTGATGCCTCGACAAATGGGACATTGCTAGATAAATCACCTACTGAAGCATTTGTTATTTTGAATAGAATTGCCAACAATGATTATCAATTTCATTCCTCAAGACTTGGAACTAGGAGAAAAGCACCTGAAGCATTCGAGTTATATACTAAAGACTCTGTGTCTGCTCAACTCTCAGCTATCACTAATATTTTGAAAATTTTACAATGCTCTACTGAGGTAAAGGAAGTAGAAGTAGCTAATTCGACATGTATGTTATGCCAAGGCAATTATCACGAGAGCAAATGCCTGACCAATCATAAGTCCATCAACTTTGTAGTTAATTTTAATCGAGGCAATAACAATCCCTATTCAAACACCTATAATGTAGGACGGCATCAACACCCTAATTTCTCATGGAGAAATCAATGAGCCCCTAATGCTAGTCAACCTCTTCGTCAGCAAAATTATAATGAATCTCAAGGCTACTAAAACACTATGACATGGCATAATACTAATAAGGGAGCCTCATCTTCAGCAAACATTAGTTCTTTGGAGGCCACGATTCAATATTTCATATCTACCACGAAGACCATGCTGGAAGACCATGATACTTCAATTAAAAATCAAAGAGCTTTGATTCATAGTCAATGTGCCTTACTTCTAAGCCATAGCTCTTCTTTGAGAACTTTGGAAGGTCAAGTTGGTCAGATTAATGCGGAATTGCAAGAACATCAACAAGGACGACTGTCGAGTGACACTGAAGTCACTAAATCTCTTGGAAAAGAACAATGCAATGTATTGACTCTGCGGAGTGGAACGAAGATTAACCAATAAGTTAAGGGTGGGGAAAGAAACATGATGATTCAACCCATTCTCCAAATAAGCTAAACCTGAATTACATGATGATATCATTATCGAGAAGGAAAAAGAGGAGGGTTCTAATAATGAACCTACCGAGGCACTAAATTCTAATGCCAAGGCAAAAACAATTCTTACTCCTGCAATTGAGGAAGTTAGGCCCCCATCACCCTTCCTACAAATATTGAAGAAACACAATGATAAAGTTCAGTTTAAAATGTTTGTGGACATTCTTGATCTGCTCCACAGTAATGTACCTCTTTGGAAGTCGTTGAACAAATGCCGACTTATGCCAAATTTCTTAAGGAAATTTGTACCAAGAAGAGGAAAGTTGTGAAGTATGAGACAGTTTCTACAGTAAGAGAATACTGCTCTAGATTGAGCAAGCTACTACCTAAGCAAAATGATCTGAGAAGCTTCATTATTCCATGTTTCGTATGAGCTAATTTTGTTGGAAAGACACTATGTGATCTTGGTTAAAGTGTGAACTTAATGCCTAAATCTATATTCTTGAAGCTTGGTAATGGGAAATGTTAGACCCAGCTCTGTGATTTATAACTTGTCGATCGATCCCATGTTAGACCCAAAGGAAGTATCGAGGATGTCATAATAAAGGTGGATAAATTTGTATTCCCAGTCGACTTCCTTATTCTTGAGTGTGAAGTTGATGTCAAGGCGCCCATAATCTTGGGTAGGCCTTTCCTAGCCACTGGTCGTATTTTAATTGATTGTGAAAACTTACCATGAGAGTGGCAGACTAGTGTGTGACTGTCAATGTTTTTCGCACTCTCAAGTATGCTGATGATTATGAAGAATGCCAATGCTATTTTGAAATGAACTCATTGATTAAATAAGAAACTAAACAACATTTCAAAACAATTTCATTCAGCTAGCAGATTATGAATGGCTTATTGATGATGAAAACATAGAGGAACATGACAAATTGCCCGTTGGGGTGGAGCAATCTAGTTTACTACTGGCTAGATCAGGTATGAACTTTGAACCCCTTAATTTTAATGAATTTATTCCTCCTAAGCCATCTTTATTGCATGCACCTACCCTAGAGCTAAATCCTTTTCTAGAGCATTTAAATATGTTTACTTGGGTAGTGATAAAACTTTGCATGTGATTAGACTTACTACTAACCAAGAGCAGAGTTTGTTAAATGTTTTGTCGTAGTATAAAAAACACTTGGATGAACTATGGGTGATTTAAAGGGGATTAGTCCCACAAATTGCATGAATAAGATCCTACTAGAATAATGCCATGGCAACTCAATAGAACCACAACGAAGACTTAACCAAGTAATGAAGAAAGTGGTGATGAAAGAAAACTTAAATGGATAGATGATGGATTGATTTACTCCATATTTAATAGCTCACGGGTTAGCCCCGTCCAATGTGGCATGACTTTTGTGACCAATGAAGATAATGAGCTATTTTCCACGCGCATTGTCACTGGTTGGTTGATATGCATAGACTATCGTAAGCTCAACACAACTACAAAGAATGACCATTTTTCTCTACCCTTCATCGATCAAATGTTGGATCTATTAGCAGGCAAAGTATTCTATTACTTTTTATATGGGTATTCTGGTATAATTAAAATGCCATCGCACCAGAATACCAGAAGAAAACCAAATTCACTTGTCCCTATGGCACTTTTGCCTTTAAAAGGATGCCTTTTGGACTCTATAATGTCCCAACAACTTTTCAACATTGCATGCAAGCCATCTTTTCTGAAATGGTTGAGGACTTCCTTTAGATATTCATGGATGATTTTTCTGTTTCTGGATATGACATTGAGAAATGCCTTGGCAATTTGGAAAAAGTTCTTAAAAGATGCGAGGAGGCTGAGATAGTTTTGAACTGGGAGAAATGTCACTTCATGGTGACTGAGGGCATTGTAGTAGGGCACAATATATCCCACAATGGAATTGAGGTGAATAAAGCTAAGATTGATATGATTAAAAAATTTCCTCCAACTACCTCTATTAAGGGTATAAGGAGTTTTCTCGGACACACTGGATTTTATAGAGGATTCATCAAAGATTTCTCAAAAATCTCTAAGCCCTTATGCACTTTGCTTCAACAAAACCAACCTTTTACGTTCGAAATATTTTGCCTAGGCGCATTTATTGAGCTGAAGCAATGATTGATCTATGCACCCATTGTAGTTTCTCCTGACTGGACATCACCATTTGAGTTGATGTGTGACGCAAGTGATTATTCCGTAGGAGTTTTTTTAGGCAACGACAAGGTGAAATTTTTCATGTTATATAATATGCTAGTCGTACCTTGAATGAGACACAAATGAATTATACAACCATCGAGAAAGAATTACTTGCCGTAGTATTTTCATTTGATAAATTTAGAGCATACCTAATAACACTAAGGTTATTGTTTACATTGATCACTCATCTATTAAATATTTAGTGAATAAAAAGGATGACAAACGTAGACTTATTAGGTGGATCTCACTTTTGTAAGAATTTGACTTAGAGGTTGTAGATAGAAAAAGGTACTGAGAATCAAGTTACTGGTCATTTATCTAGGCTAGAAAGCAATTTTGAATGCCATGACATTGTAGATATTCAAGAGGAATTCCATGATGAGGTTCTACTTTTGAATGCCATGACATTGTAGATCATTTATCTCATGGTACACTGACCTTGTTAATTTTCTTGTTATTGGTATAATGTCTTTTGAATTGAATAGTCATGACAGGAAAAATTTCAAGCACAATGCAAGGTTTTACTTTTGGGAGGAACCATATTTATTCAAGCATTACACAAACTAAATCATTAGATGATGTGTACCTGAAGAAAAGCAACAAGACATCTTATTTCATTGTCACACGGCCCTAAGTGGAGGTCATTTTGGAGGAACAAGGATTGCTTCCAAGGTTCTGCAATCAAGCTTTTATTACCCAACATTGTTCAAAGATGCTCAAGTATTTTACAAGTCTTGTGATCGATGCCAACGCACTGGGAACATATTTAGGCGACATGAAATGTCATTGTAAGGCATTCTAGAAATTAAGCTATTTGACGTTTGGGACATTGATTTCATGGGACCATTCCCATCTTCCTATGGTGATTTGTACATTTTTCTTGTTGTTGATTATGTGTCCAAGTGGGTGGAGACAATTGCAACATCAAAGAATGATTTCAAAACCATGCTTAAGTTTTTGCACAAGAATATCTTCACTATGTTTGGAGTGCCTCAAGCCATCATTAGTGATGAGGGAACACACTTTGACAACAAGTTTATTGCCAAGGCATTGAGGATATATGGAGTCCATCACAAGATTAACATGTCTTATCATCCATAGATGAATGACTAAGTTGAAATATCTAATAGCGAGATAAAGCAAATTTTAGAAAAAAACGGTGAATCTGAGGCGGAATGATTGATCACCAAAGTTAGATAAGGCACTTTGGGCATATAGAACATCTTTTAAGACTCCTATGGGCATGTTACCCTTTAAATTAGTGTATGGGAAGGCTTACCACCTCCTCGTTGAGCTAGAACACAAGGCGTATTGGGCCATTAAGAGGCTAAATTTTGATGCTTAGTTAGATAGGGAACAAAGATTCCTGGAGCTTAATGAGATGGAAGAGTTCAGGGAAGAAGCATATGAGAATGCCAAGCTATATAAGGAAAATACTAAAAAGTGGCATAACCAAAATTTGATGCCACATCATTTTCATGTTGGCCAACAAGTGTTACTTTACAATTTAAGGCTTAAGCACTTCCCTGTAAAGCTCAAATCTAGATAGTCAGGACCATTTTAGGTGCATCACGTCTACCCTTATGGAGTAGTTGATATAAAAATTGTAGACGATGGGATAATCTTGGTTAACTGTCAATGCCTGAAAATTTACAATGGAGCTCCACCTTTGCATGATAAGTCAGTGCTTTACCTGTACGACGTCAGAGTGTTCCTGCCTCGTGAACCATATTTCATCACCACGTCATTGGATTTTGTTTATTGTGCATAAATAAAAAATTATTATTATTATTATTATATTATTATTATTTTATGATATTTACAATTTGTTTTGTACTGTAGGGACCCACCGGTACCCAAGCTTGTATGATGGAGCAGTTACCAAGGGAATAAAAGAAAAATTGAGGAGGGAAATATTCTTTTTAAACTTTATTCCCTTATTTTATTTTATTTTTCCATTTGTTTGAATTATCCTTTCACCCCTCTTTTAATGTGTACAGTTTACTTTTTCACCTACCCGTTTCACCCCATTCACTCGCTCTCTCTGCTTCATTATTTCCTTCAACTTTTCATTTTCTTCTTCTTCTTCTCTCATTTCCCTCCATAACCGATGCCATTTTAGCAAAACAGAGATCTCAGTTTTTTCTTCTTTTCACTCTTAAACTGGTGAAAAAATTGTACGAACACGACCCTTAAGAGCTACGTTGCTCTTCCTCAGCAATTTATCGATGATGCAGTGAAGGAGAGGTTCCAAAATTTTCAAGAACTGAAAACTCTTTTTTGAGTTGGGGTTTATCTTCACTAAGGATCATGACGGTGGTTTTGGACCAGACGCCATAGACATTATCAAGCTACACAAATGGCGAAAGTTTGCAAGCCACCCTGGCTCCGTGAATGCCTCGTTGGTTAAAGTGTTCTATACGAACATCTCAAAACTGACTCAACATACAGTTTTTGTTCGAGGTAAATACGTTTGTTTTACACTATATGCGATTAATCACTATTTTCATTTGCAGGGCGTTGTAGATCAACATGTGGATTTTGGGAAAGACACTAATAATATGACATACTATGGGATTCTGGAGGATTTGTGTTCTTCAAATACCACCTAGAACAGCCGTCAGACTAGCCGTTATTATGTTAACTAGGAGTGCCTACAACCACACGCGAAGTTATAGAATCATTTCATGAAGCACAAGCTCATGCCCACAACCCATAATAAACACCCTCAGTCCAGTTGAAGCACTAGCAGCTCCTTTCGCATGTCGAACCAACCATCATACTAATACTTTTGCGGGGTGTGTCAATATTGCCCACTATTACTCACCATCTTCAGATTCCAGTCCTACACCACTACGAAAGAGAACAAGGCGTGGAGGTACCATAACACTGTCATCACCATAAAAATTAAGGTACCTCATTTTTCACTCATTCTCCATTCATTTTACATTTATTTATGCATAACATTGCATTTAGTTTCATTAATTAATTAGTTCTCTTAAGCATTGAGGGCAATGATTCTCTCAAGTTTAGGGGAGGTAGTGTTCTTTGTAGAACATATGCATGATAGTATTAGCATAATATTATGTCAAGTCATCTGTAAATATAGGATAGTTAGACAGATGATACCCGATGATAATGCACTTTTTAGGCTAGAAATTGAATGTAAATGACTGTTGAGAATGATAGAACTAACTATAGGGCTTGATGCTTTGTGAATTAGTTTTACACGAATTGTATGCTCTCTATACTTAAGGAGCTTAGGAAGTTTTTAGGAAAGAAATCTGGTTAGTCTTGGCATTAAAATATGGAATTATGATTAATTGATAAATATTTAAAGAACTCCCTTATGTTTGAATTTTGTTTAATAATGAATAAATACTTCAACATAGTTGTAGAGGGGCACTTTTCTTTACTGTGGTATTGTAGGGAATTCTCTTTAATAAATTGTATCCATGTGCGTATGAGTGAATGAAAGCAGTCATAAGATGACTCTACCTTACTAGCTTAGGGCTAGAAGGTATGCTCCCTTTCACTTAGAGTGTGGGATTGTAGGTGTGATGGGCCAACTCCCTTCATAGCAGAATAATAATAATAATAATAATAATAAATAAAAAGAAAAATGTGTGTATTCAGTAAAAATGGAGTATAAATGTGCTTAATGGATGAGTAAATGTCATGGCGAAAATAGGGAACTCAATTATAAATTGCCTAGAGTCGTTAAGTATAGATTAGATACAATCACGCACACACAACATCATAAAGAATCTTGACCTAGGGAAAAGTACTTGATTTCTTGATATGTATAGCATGTTAAAGCCAATTTTTCTGTTCTATTTTGTCTTGATTGTCCTATTGTTGAAAATTGCCATGACAGTCTATTTGTGTTAATTATTATCAAATACTTGAGGACAAGCAATAGCTTAAGTTTGGGGGTTTGATAACTCTGTAAAAAGGCTACTTTTAAGGCCTTTTCCACTTAAGTTATTGTTTGTCTAAGGGTTTATATAGGTCATTTTAGGTGCATATGAGTTGCATTTGTCGTGGTTGTGTTGTTTTACTTTGTTAAGGTGTTATATGAAGGGAAAAGAGTGGTTGGTTAGTGATGTGCAGGAAACAAGGAGCATAAGGTAAGCTTAGAAGAATGTCGCAACATCACATGTTACTGAAGTAGACTGCAATGCCTTGGTATATCTAGCGTAGAAAAGGACAAAAATATATTTTCATAAGAAGACAACTGTCAAGGCACATTTCTGTTGCCTGTAATGCTTGATAGGGTCCACTGCCACCTGTAGAGATAATCTTCACGTACAAGGAATGACTTAGAGGTATGATGGGTATTTTGAGTGCAAAATATTAAGAATATCCTTGGATAATTTTGTTATTAAAGGCCACCACACAAGAGAGAGAAGGAGAGGGTTACACAAGCTTGAAAATCATCATCTTCTTCATTCTCTACACCGTTCTTCTTTTATTCATTTTTATTGGTGTTCCACTATTGGTGAAGCTCTAGGAAATGGTGTAAGTATACGAGAGGAGCTACCGCTATATCTATTCATGGTGGTTTAAGGAAACGTCGGCCGTGCACATCTTGTGTCTTCTTCTTCGAACTTTGCTCCATTATTAAAGTTTGAAAAACTTAATTGGGTTGTTTGGTTGAATGAATGATTGGATATACTCTATAGTTTATTCGAACCCCACCATGAACTAAGCTATATTTGGTGGTAGTTCTTTTGATGGATGCTTAAAAACTTTATTTTAATGGTTGATGATTATTTTCTTTTATTTTTTCTTGTTTTGTTTATGTGTGCTTCATCTTCTAATATTGTAGGAGGCATGAGAGTGTTCATTTCTTAGATGAAAACTAGATGTTCGAGATAAACTTAGTCTTTAATTCTTAAGTGTTCGAGAGAAACTTAAGTAAGGTTAGCATAAACAATGGGGTATAGTTAATTATTATAGCTTAATCCCTTAGTGATGAGAGAGACTAATCTAAGATTTCAACGACTAAGAGGGGTAGTGCATCATCAATAGTGTAGGCTTCCATAGTTGAGTATGAGAGGAGATACTGTGACATTCTATTCTGTTAGGTTCTTATTTCTAAAGATAGCGAGAACACTTTTAGAAAACTCCGTTGAACAAGTAAAAAATTTAATACTAAATCAGCTAGAGAGATAAGTTTTCAACTCCTTAAGTGTCTCCTTACCATTCATTTCTAAAGTAGTTTCCCGTGTGAGGATTGTCAAGTTATTCATTTATTTTCTATTTTTACCATTTTACTGAGCCTCGACATTGTCAACATTATAAACTGTTCTTTTGCCATGACTTTATTCACTCAATCACATTCCATCACCATCATTCCATTCACTCTCACATTTCCATTGCCGAAGCATCATTTTTGTATATATCATTTCTATACTTAGATAAATTAGTATAGTGTTGTGGTCAAACTCATAATTTCCACCAATCCCTATGGAGACGATACCCACTCATCACTTTATTACTTGTTCGATTGTGTATACTTGCACATCATTTACGTATAATTTTATAGTATTCACAACAGGCAACAATAATCCAACTTTACTTGTGACAATACTTGGAGTAACAAGATATATACTTTGATTGGTAGTACGACTTCCATCCCATATGTTAGGGAAAATGGTGTTTCCCTGGTTGAAGTTTGGACGGAGGCTCGCTATGCAAACAAGGATAAAGATAACTTTTCGTGCTAGTCATTGTATTTCTCAACCATTTTCTCCACTATTCTTTTAATATTCTTGTTTACGGCTTCTACCGCTTCGTTCATTTTGGGTCGATAAGTGGTGTGAAGTTATGATGCTTTATGTTAAACTATTTTTACACATCATCCATCATTTTGTTGTTCAGGTTTAGTGCATTATCGGTTATAATCCTCTTCGACAAACCATATCGACAAATGATATATTTCTTTAAGAATTTAGAGATGGTTGATTGTGTCACATTGGCATATGAGGTCATCTCTACCCATTTGGTAAAATAATCGATCGCCATGAGTATGAATCGATCTCTATTAGAAGCCTTTGGATAAATCTGTCAGATTACGTTTATGCCCCATATTGAAAAAGGCCATGGCGTTGTCATAACATGAAGTGGGCATAGAGGATCATGTATTTTATCCCCATAAATTTTGCACTCTTGACATTTAAAAGCATAATTTATATAATCTCATTCCATTGTTGACCAATAATACCCAAATCTCATGATTTGTTTTGCCATTGTGTGCCCATTGGTATGAGTACCGCATACTCCTTCATGAACTTCATCGAGTATCATTTTGGCTTTTTTGCATCTACGCACCTTAACAGGATCTAATCGTGGCTTTTCTTATAGAGAATTTCTCTGTCAATGACATATCCCATAGCCATTCTCTGAATCGTTCTTTTGTCATTTTTCTTTGCGACCTCATAATAGCTTTGATATTCGATGTATTGAAAAACATAAAAATACCAAAGGGTCACATCCACCTTAGGGATGGTCAAAATACCCAAACCCGATGGGTCACGACCCGATTCGACCTTATAAGGGAGTTTTTTAATTTTCAAGGCTTGAGGCGAGGCATGTTACATGGTAAAAAATTTTTGGGTGGGTCGGGCCGAGTTTAAGGTGAAAAATCACTGACATGACCCACACCGATTAATTTGTATTTATATATATTATATTTAATATTTTAAAAAACTTTTATTTTTATATTATTAAAATATATTATTTATTTATTAAAAACATAAAATTATTATAAAATATATTAATTTAACTATTTGAATATAATAAACAATTATAAACATATTATTATAAAATATGTTATTTTAATTATTTTAAAATAATATTAATATATTTAGGTCGGGGTTTTAGTCTAAATATCGGGGTGGAAAAAAACTTAAAATTTTTTTGGCAGGTATGGTCGAGTTTTAGACATATTTTTGGGTCAAGTTTGCGCAACCAAAACACCGGCCCGCCCCGCTCTGTACATATCCCTAATCTCCATCATCTTCAATGTGGTAGAAATGAGCCGACAGTTCATAAGATTGTATCTCGATGGGCATCATTTCTGATTCTCTATTCATCTTGAATGCCACCACTAAAGTAGCCAAAGTATCTACTATTTGGTTTTCTTCTCTAGGTAAATAATGGAATGTGACTTATTCAAACTATTTGATTAACTCCAAGATGAGCTTTCGATATTCTATCAACTTATAGTCTTTCGTTTCCTACTCTCCTAGGAGTTGGTAGATTACTAAGGAAAAATATCCATACACCTTCAAAGATTTTATTTTCCTCCCAATGGTAGCTCGAAGTCCCAAGACACAAGCCTCGTATTTTTCCATATTGTCAGTGCAATCAAAGTTCAACCTACTCATGAACGGGTAGTGATCCCCTTTGGGTGAAACCAAAATTACCCCGATTTCGTGCCCTGAGCATTAGATGCACCATAAAAATTCATTGTCTAATATTCAGAAGTGGAAGTATTGGCTTCTTCCATGGCTATGGCCATAAGGTTTTCATCCGAAAAATCAAAGTTTAATGATTTATAGTTGCATGATGCTCTTCTAGCCAAGAAGTCAATATGCCACTTCCTTTTATAGCTTTTTGACTCACATACTAAATATCGAACTCTGATAATAATATTTACCAATGGGCTACCTCCTTGAAAGAGCTAGTATACCTATCATGTATTTCAATAGGTCCAACTTATAAATCAACCATGTAGTGTGGTAAAACATATACTGTCTAAGTCTTTGAGTCGCTTTGTAGCCTTGAAATCTCTAAATTTCTTACTTAAGTCGAATATGACCATCTTTTTCTCTCTAGTTTCATCGTGTTGCCCTAGTACACATCCCATTGAATTTTCAACGATGGAAAGGTACAAGAACAAAGGTTTGCCCAGAATTGGTGACATCAAGATGAGAGTGTTTGAAATATACCCCTTTACTTTTTCAAAGGCATCTTGGCAATCGTCATTCCATTCTCTAGGGTCACTTTTCTAAGTAAGTAGAAAATTGGGTCGCACTTGTCATTCAAATGTGAGATAAACTAAGTGGTGCAGTTTAATCTCCCTAAGAAGCCTCAAACCTCCTTTTACGTATGTGGGGTGGCAGCCTTTGGATTGCTTTGACCTTTTCTGGATCAATTTTAATCCCACTTTTGCTGACGACAAAGCTTTAAAACTTCTTAAATGTTACTCCAAAGGTGCACTTGTTTAGCTTTAACTTCAGTTGAAACTTTCTCAAATCTTTGGAATAAATTTCTAAGATTCTCAATGTGTTCCTCTTTTGTTTGAGCTTTGACAATCATATCGTATACATATACCTCGATTTCTTTATGCATAATGTCATGGAACAAAGTAACCATAGCTATTTGATATGTTTCCCCTGCATTCTTCAATCAGAACTGCATCACCTTGTAACAAAACATCCCCCCACATTGTGACAAAGGTGATCTTTTACATGTCTTCTGGATGCATCTTGATTTAGTTATATACGAAGAAACCATCCATGAATGAGAATAATGAGCTCTTGGTCGTGTTGTCCACCAAAATGTCTATGTGTGGAAGCATATAGTTTTCTTTAGGACTTGCTTTGTTAAGGTCTCTATAGTCGACACACATGTGCACCTTCCCATATTTCTTTGGTACGAATACTATATTTTTCATCCATTCCAAATATTTAGAGACTTAAAAGAAACCGGCGCCAAACTACTTATTGATTTCTTCTTTTATCTTTAGAAACATTTTGGGTTTCATCCGCTTCAATTTCCGCTGTACTGGTTTGCATTCTGGCTTGATTGGTAGCTTGTGTACTACCATGACTGTATCTAGTCCCAACCTATCTTGATAGGACCATGCAAACACACCTTTGTATTCTTGGGAAAGTTCAGCCACACTTTTTCGTGCTTCGTTAGAGAGAGTTATGCCGATTTTGATATCTTTCATATCCTCTTCTGATTCTAGGTTTAGGACCTCAATTTTTTCTTCATGAGGCATGTTTTGTTTATCTTCCCTTTCCACCATTTTGAACAACTCGAGAGGCAAGTCACATTCTTCCTCATTGTCAAACTCTTCAATTTCCCTCAAACACACACACACACACACACACATATAAACGTATGTGAGAGAAACTCTTACATAGAGTAGAAACAAATAATATATATGTATATATTCAAAGAAGTAAAAGATGGATGAAAAACGTGTTTACCATGTGAGAAAATGAGAATGCATCTTTTATTGAAAACACAAGTAGTTTTTCAGTGGTCTAGTTGTTTAATAAAATATCTCAAATTTTGGACTAGGACCAAAATGTAAAATTTGAAAGTTTAATGACTAAAGTATAAATTTGGGAAAGTTTAGGTACCAAAGAGATAATTTTCCCAAGAAGAACTTTTATCCCTTAAATGAATAGTTTACCCATAATGATTTTTATGGTTTCAGATTTTTAATCCGAAACTTGTATTATAAGTTATTAAGCGATAAAGTTTAGTAAGATATTTGGATAACCGGATCGAATTTAAAAATTTGGAAAATTTGAAGGATGATAGTATGAGGTTAATAATATTATTTCCATATTTTTAATAAGTATAATTTAACATGGATCATTGGGTTTAGGTTGTTTTTCCATGTTAAATCGGGACCATTGGATTAAAATGGTAAGATTGTGAATTTTGGAAAATGCAGAGTAAAGATGGAAACTAATAAAATATTAGTTCATGTTTGACTTTGATGATGTAAGGATGATGATGGAAGCATGATTTAGCATGGTAATTCGGTAATTATCATGATTTTTAGTGTATAAATGTCTTTTAGCATTAAATTAATTTTAAATTAATTTAATTAGTTCTTTAACATGTGTAATGAGATATTTTGTTATGACAATCAAGAGAAAAACTCATCATTTTCCTCATTAAGCCTTGACTTCCATAGCTAGGTAAGAAGTTTTTGGATTAAGACATGAAATAGAGAATTAATCTACATCAAAATCTCTATCATTTGATATAAATAGTTCTTGTTTTCTTGCTTGGATCATTGATGTCATAAAAAGGGTGGATGAAGGGGAGTTGAATTTCAATGAAATAAAGTTTGATTATGATGATATGAATGTTGTAGAATCATTTCCAAGCATTAAACTTGATTGAAAACAATCAGAAATACATGAAGATGAATTTGGATAATGATAGAGTTTATGGAAAAGATTAAATTTGGATTTTTTTATATGTATTTGATTGAGATTACATGGAAATGATGTTGAGAGCTTGAGTTCATGCTTGAATCAAGGTGAAAACCTTGCCAAAATTACAGAGTTAGGTTCCGCCATAGTGAAGAAAATAGGGAAAATATAAAAAATTTCTCTAAGCCTAGAAATGTTATAAGAATGATTTTACATGCTTTAGAATGTGATTTGGATCGATTTGGAAGTTTGTACAAGTATGGGGACCAAATCACAAATAATAAAAATTATGAGATAAAAATGGTAATTATTTACAAGTTGATGTACTAAGCTTGAATGCATTGTTAGAATTCTTTAATAAGTTGTTAGGTACTTGAATTGAAAATAAATGGTAAGGGAGCATTTGAATATTTTGGAAATGTTGAGATGAATTCTAACATAATTCATTTTAATGGTTGAAGTGCGAGAATTGGAAATGCCATGTGAAGTATTGATAAACATAATTAATAAAGGGTTTGAAAGGTCAATTTGATAGTATTAAAGTTAGTATTGATTATATGAAAATATAATCAACATCGAAAAAGTATTAATTTCATTTTTAGTAATTTTTATTCTAATATGTGACACTATGTTAATTAAAATACTAACATATGTTTTGAAATTGTATATGTTGGGTAAATGATTTTCGTGCAGATCGTGATAAAAAAACAAGATCAAAGTGAGCTAAAAGTGAAGGACAAAGTACAACAGTGAAGTCGATATCCATAGTAGGCTTACTAGTGAGGCATCAGGTGAGTGCATTCTTACCTATCTTATATATATATAAGATGTGAGGAAGACTTATGATAAGTCAACCTCAAATATTTTGAGATGAAAAAGGTTTGAAATATATCATGGTATAATTCCATAATGATTTTCTGAAATAGTTTTTGGATGATTTCGTGTATAAATTGCCCAATACACTTTTATATGATATTTGAACATATTAGTATCTATGAATACTCTTGAGAAAAGATGTATACATGATTTTAATATAAAACCCATTGTATATGTATTGAGGATTGTTGGTACAATTGGCATGACATGGGGTAAAGTGATTAAATCAATCTTATATTAGTGCATTTGTGCACTCTTGTATTTAGTACATTCGTGTACTCTTGTCACTATTTTTGTAATTGTGGGGTTCATAATGTTTTGGCGTTGTGAACTACCATCCCGATATTTAGTATAGTGATATTGTGATCTACAATACATATGCTCATACTTATCACTAGTATATGACTCACGTATCTTGTGTTCTCATTTTATGTACATTGGGTTATTGTTATAAGAAATTGAAAAGTGTGGGATTATTGGTCTGATTAAGAAAGTATGATATATATGTGAATCATGTTTTGTAGGAAAGGATTCTGATGAGTCTATTGTTTATATTCTTATATGATTTATACGATATTATCATATTATGTTTTAACTAAAATTCTACATCTATCGATATTTTATTTTATTATTATTAATGCCTCACTAGTAAATATTTAGAGTGTGATTGTTTCACACAGGCAAAAGTAAGCGACCGAAGTAAGGAGGGTAGCGGGCATTACTTTAGTGGATCACACCTGTTTTCCAGAATTAGTATGGCATTTATCGATGTTTTTGACTTATCTAGTTGGCATATATAATATACGAGTTTTGTTTGCTCTGATATGTTAGTTATATAATCAGTCTGTAGTATATAAATATACTAACTAATACAGTAGTTTCACTGAGCTATAGGGGTTGTTTGCGAGTTAGGGTCATGATAGATGTACGAGTGTCTCTGAAATGTAAGAAAAAGATTGCAATTCCGAGTGGAGGTTTCACATATGCTACATTTCAGTATGAGAAATTGAAGATGTTTTGTTTTCTCTGCGGAAAAATAGGGCATTGAGAGGTTATTATCCTTTGAGAATTTTAAAACAGAAAAGGACCTTATTCCTCAATGGGATTCCTCATCGAGGATACCACCAAGGCGTTGATATTTTATGACTAGTCCATGGCTAAGGGATGATGGAAGTTCGGAAGAAGTAGAAACTAATTACGGTGTGGAAGGTAATTTGGAGAGGGAAAAAGGCTTGGATTAGGGTTCCATTAGAAGGCAATAAAGCATTGGGCAAGAGCTCTGACATTGTTATGATAGCAGTGGAAGAGGATATCCCAATGGAGAAGCCAGACATGATTAAGAGACAAAGAAACGTTGGTAATGAGAAGACAGTGGATGTTAATGGGGAAGGTAAGAATATTATATTGGCAAGCCTGTCAGCTCAGGCCAGCCGGGTGCAATGAAACTCATGCTGGAACGGTCGGGGCTTGGGATATCCCGAATGGTTTGACGTCTCTAGCATATGTTGAGAGACACAAACCCTTCTATAGTTTTTCTGATGGAGACAAAACTGCAGAGCTTGAGTATGGAGAAAGTTTTTCAGTCCTATGGTTACCTAAATGGTGTGGAGGTTGTAGCGCAAGGCACGCAAGGAGGATTATGCTTAGCTTGGAAGTCTTCTTGTACAATTAGGTTACGTTCTTTTTCTTTTTCGCATATTGATGTTTTAGTTACTTTAGTTACAAATGGAATCACTTAGCGTTTTACGGGGTTTTATGGTGCTCCTGTGGAAAGCATAAGAAGAGAATCGTGGGATATATTAAGAAAGTTGAATGATAGTCCAGAGTTACCGTGGATAGTGTTGGGGGATTTTAATGAGATAATGTTCTCCCATGAGAAGAGTGGCGGCCTTGTTCATAGTGATCGTCAAATGAAGCAATTTGTTGAAGCCATTTAAGATTGTCAGTTGCATGATGTGGGATATGTTGGTACGTGGTATACATGGGAGCGCGGGAGAAAAAGTGACAACAACATACGGGAACGCTTCGATAGGGATTTTGCGAACGATTCATGGTTGGATAGTTTCCCACAATACATTTTACAACATCTTACGCACAACCTTTCAGACCATTGCCCTCTGTTGCTAAATTTGTATTCAAATGACCCTTCTCCCAGACAGTGACATTTTCGTTTCGAGGCCTGCTGGTTGCTTGATAGTACTTGTGAGGAGGAAGTAGTGAGGCTCCAAAATGAAAGTATAGGTACGGTTCCTGAGAAATTAAAGCACGTGAGTTGGGGTCTTGATAGGTGGTTCAAGAGAGTATGTCAACAAAAGCGTTTGACATTTGTTGAATTAAAACGAAAACTAGTATGTTTGGTGGAGCTTACTCCTACTGACGATGTTTTGGGTGATATAGTTGGTACAAAGTTGCAAATCAACTTAGAGGCAGATAGAAAGGAACTTCTTTAGGAACAAAGAGCAAGGGCAAACTGGCTGAAACTTGGGGATAATAATATGACTTTCTTCCACAGGTTTGCATCCTGTAGAAAGCAACAGAATAAAATTTGTTCATTAAATTCCGTGGAGGGCCAGACTGTTAATGATGAGGTAGGTATGGCGAATTTAGCTCAGACGCATTTCCAATCCTTTTACACGTTGAACTTTACCCGAGTTGATGATTGGAGGGAGTGGAAAACTGTGTTACGGAGAATATGAATCTGTCACTCAAAAGACCGTTTACGAATGAGGAAGTATTTGATGTGGTTAAATCTTTAAGCCCTCTAAAGGCATCGGGAGAGGATGGTTTAGGAGCTTTAAATGATAGAGGGAAGAGGTTCCGTCCAATCAGTTTATGTAATGTGTTGTTTAAAATTGTTTAAAACATGTTGGTGGTTCGTATGCAAGATTGTTTAAAGGAGTGTATCGATGAAGCACAAAGTGCTTTTATTCCAGAACTCTGATAATATAATCACCGCTTATGAATTACTGCATTTGTTTCAACAAATGAGATTTGGAAGGAAGTTTTTTTTATTTTTATAAAGCTTGATATGAGTAAGGCATATGATAGAGTAGAATGTGGCTTTCTGTGGGAAATTATAAAGAAAATGGGTTTTTTCTCGTTTTGGATGGAGAAGATTCAATGATGTGTTTGTTCGGTGTCGTACTCAGTTATTTTAAATCGTTTGACGGGTGAGAAATTTGTTCCTCGGCGAGGACTAAGACAAGGAGACCCATTGAGTCCTGATCTTTTTTTTTTATTTGTAGTGAGTTGTTGTCCTCTTTAATTCAACGTGTCGTAACGAGGGAAGAGTTCTATGGTGTGAGCATTACTCGTTGTGCTCCAATCATCACTCACCTTCTTTTTGCAAATGATGGTCTAATTTTTGGCGAGGCGACTGCTCAAATGACCTTGTAGGTCAAACGAATTTTATCAGTCTATGGAGAAAGCTCGGGTCAGCAATTAAATTTTGCAAAATCTCGTATTTTTTAGCTCCAACGTCATTAATGAGAACCGTAACGATGTTCGTCGGATCTTAGGTCCTATTTGGTTCACGGTATAATTCATTTTTGGGAGGAATGTTTTTTTCGGAAAAATATATCCACGTTTGGATGACCACATTACCAAATGCCAGGAATAAATTAATACCAACAATGATTTTCCCTGTTTCCCGGTAATATCTATCCCCCCATCTCCTTAGGTATTTTATTATTTCCGTCCTCGTTGTCTAAAATAACCTTCTTCCCACTTCGTTCCGGCTATCGGGATTCATCCCCTTCTTCTTCCTCCTCCCTCACGCAATGTTTGCTTATCACCATGGTTTCCCCTCACTGACTCCCTCCTCTGCAAATTCGTACGTTTCCCCTTTCATTTTTTTTCCTTTATTCAAATTTCATTTATCATTTTATCATCTAATAAAAATATTTTATTTCTTCTTACTTTTTGTCTCTTCCTTTTTTCCCTTTCATTTTATTCAATATCGTATATGTATACGAAATCATTATGAAATTGTTGTTCTTTATTTTTCTGTAAATGATTTGATATTTTTTATTTTATTCGTCTTTTCGATTAAATTGTTGATTTAGTCCTTTGATCTCATACTCTAAAGTTGAAATTATCTCTCTGAATTTTGCATTGAATGAATCTATGTTGTAATTTTTAGATTGATTTGAACACTGAATTTGATTATTCATTTTGTGTGCAAGAATCGTTTCCAAGTCTTACTTTACGAGCTGAAACTTAAGATTTGTAATTTGAGGTTCATACTTCTTATTGCTCTTTTTTTTTTCTTTTTCCTATTTATTATATTTCATTTATTTCATAGTTTTCGTAACTATTATTGTTTAGTTACTTCTTAGAAGAGTTTTCATTTCGTTGAGTGACTAATACTGTAATGTCACTTTGAAACCGATTGCCAATATTTACTTAAAATATTTATTTTTATTATGAAATTAGGCTCATTAGGACTTCTATATACAGAAAACGCTTTGAACTCATTGGAAAAATATAATTTTGTTAATTGGATATTAATTTGTTTATCTGAGACTCAGATTAATATGCATCCTCTTTTTCCTTCAAATTCTTTCATTTCTAACCATAGATGATGATTCAGCTCAGGCCGATATCAGTTCCAAATCAACGAAGTTGGCATCTGAGGGGATGAACATGTTTTTCCCCTTAGAAATTCTTTGATTTTTAAAGCATATCTAATATTTCACACGAAGTTTTGAATTGAATGGACTGTAAGCTTGTTGTATTGGCAGTGAAATATCTATCTCCGGCTGTGCTGAATTTTTAGTATCTGTTTATGAGCACCTCAAACAATACAGTATGCAGGAAATTGAGTGGACAAGGACAAATTTGACTGTTTGAAATGCAAAAAAATAAAATAAGAGTATTTGAAATAAATTTTGAATACTTCAAAATGCTGCGTTTCATTAGGTGGTAGCACATCCAACAAGGCTCAATAAATGGATCCTAGATGTAGTGTACTGAAATATAGGTTGTTGATTTTGGATGTATGGCTTATGTTGTAACTTTGACACTTCTGCTACTTTAAATTTATTCAATCATTTTCAGTCATTTACTAAATTAGGTTATGACATGTATTTGTAACTTCAAAATTGATGGACAATGGGTCAAGAGCATCTAGGTTATATAGAAGGCAATTTTATACGATAACCGATGACTCCATCCCAAACCCCTTACCCAAAAGAAATGCTTCTTCTAAACCTAATGAAAAACTATACTTTTCATCAACTCAGATTCTAATCCAAATGGAAAAATCTACATTTGTGGACTGATCTTTCATTCCAAAGATCATCTAGTTTCTTCCTTCTGCTGAGTTTTGGAACATATGCTTTACGTCTCTTTCACACGGTCGATGTGCTTATTGCTTTGGATTTGATCTTGGTTTTATTTATTTATTTATTCTGCGTACGCACATAGATGCTTGCTGGAATTAGAATACTGACTGATGTTTGTGTCACTTTATTTGCAGGTGTTGTTGTAGCAATATTCTTATACAATTGAAACATTGAATGGAACTGAAAATGGAGATGAATAGCCTGAAAGATGCAGTTAATTGTGCTGTAAAGAAGCAAAAACCGTCTTGCTCTAAAACCCAGGAAGTTACAGACAAGTTTGTCCGAGAAATTGAGAAGGCAATAGGGATGATGCAGTCAACCACCGTTGATTATAAATCTGTACTTGCTGAACTGAAGACAAAATTGCATGAAATTGCTCCACTCATAGCTTTGGTAGCTCTGGAACATATGGGGCAGTTTATCATGGCAAATGGAAAGGTTCTGATGTAGCAATCAAGAGAATTAAAGCCAGTGTTTTGTAGGGAAGCCTTCTGAAAGAGAACGATTGGTAATAACTGTTATCACTTTTCCTTTCATAGCTTTGGTAGCTTGTAATTTGAGGCTTCTTGATAGTTAAAAGAATGACAATTGATTCAGAATGACAAATGATTCACCTGATCATTTGTTTCTAGCTTCATTTGTTCCTTTCATTTAAGTTATCTTTTATCTCTGCCTTCAGGTTTTACTAGGGAGGGATTCTCACACCTGCACTGCCGGAGCATTCGGTCATTTTGGTACAGGAATTGGACATACAGATGCAGGCTTTGTATTAGGCACCGAGAAGCTTATGCTAAAGGCGTGTTAATTATTCTTTGATGTTTTACTTGATTAAAAATATGTATGCGTTTGTTTTTGGTGCATTTTGATTTTCCATTTGGTTTCGTTCTAGTATTTGGCTACCTTAGGTTCATAGCATAATAGCGTTATGCCCACCATAGAATTATAGATGTTCTTTTTCGAATAAGAATTTAAGGTGGTCCAACTCTGTTATCCAAATTCATTAAAGGATTTTCGACGAAATTGTAGCTATTTGATGAATAGTTTTGTCCTTCATATCCGTTGCTCCAGGCATATAGTTTAATCTGGTAGACCATCTTGACATTTTCTTTTGCAAACGGATATTCATGACTTGTATGAGTTGAAGGCTGTAACTTACAAAATTTCGATTAATTTGGTGGTATATTATGTTGCATATTCGATTACGGGTTCCACCAACTTTGAGATTTGTAATTGATGGTGAAATGCCTCCTTATCTGCTTGCAAAGGATTTGATTTTGCATAAAAGATCGTAATATAAATTCATGAGATAAATAATAATGATAAAATATGCAGAATTAAGTATAAATATAAAAGATAAATAAATAAATTATTGTATATAGAAGATATAATAAATATTATATCTTAGATAACAAAAATAATTTACAACTTTTTATTATTATTAATATCTATGATAAATTATTGTATATAGAATAATGTAAAATTTTAATATATTTTTACATAAATTATGTAAAATTTAATATTAATATTAATATTAATTAAAATTAAAATAATACATTATATATTTAAATACTCAAGTAATATATTATCAACAAATATAATTTTTATATAAATAATTTTTATTTAAATATTTAGAATTTCACTTGTTAAAAAATATAGAACAAGTATATTTATTCCTTCAACCAAACACTATAATCTTACATTCCTGCCAAACTAACCAAACATAATAATGTAACATTCCTAGTAATCATATTCTCCGGTAATCTTTTATTTCCACTAGTAATCTTACATTTCGTGAACCAAGCGTACCCTTAGAGGTGTTAGAGTCGTCCAATCCGAAATGCTTTTTGGGTTTACTAGCTATTGTAGGATGAAGTAAGACTGCAATGTTCACTAGTTTAAAAAACAAGATCCGAATTCGTATTAGGAATTGGTGTATCAGAGTGCTATCGCAAGGGGGAAAAGAGGTATTTATAAAATTAGTACTTCAAACTATTCCGATGTTTGTTAAGAATTGTTTCCTTTTACCTAAAACCCTTTGAAAGGAGCTGGAAAGCATAATGGCGCGTTTTTGGTGGCAAAAATCTGAACAGAAGCGAGAGATTCATTGGTGCTCATGGGATATGTTGTGTAGACCGAAAGATGATGGGGGGTTGGGTTTTAGAGACATGACTAAATTCAATATTGCTTTACTAGTGAAACAGGGCTGGAGGCTTTTTACAAACCCCTCATCGTTAGTTAGCCGATTAGTCAGAGCAAAGTATTACCCAACTGAAAATTTTCTAAGTGCTAGTTTAGGCTCTTCATCATCCTATATTTGGAGAAATGTGTGGAGCGCAACGGGATTGTTGGAGAAGGGTGTTCGGTGGAAGGTGGATAATGGTCTTTCCATATCAGTTTGGAATGACTTTTGGCTCCCATTTGATAGACCGAAAAAAGTAGAATCTAATCGTATATATTCAATTGAGAGGGTGGCAGAACTGATTGATGATGATACGAGTTCTTGGAAGGAGGATTTGTTTAGACAAATTTTTGTTGAGGAAGAAGTTGATATAATTTGTGGAAATCGTTTATCACAAATTAATCCGGAAGACTACTTGATCTGGGGGGAGAAAAATCGGGGTGTGTTAGTGTGCGCAGTGGCTATAGGCTATTGATAAAGGTACTGTAACTCCAACGAGGGATGTGCTGAAAGTCACATGGGATAGTGCATGCCAAAGAAATATACGACTGCAGATTTGGAAATTTGTACGTAATTTCATTCCAACTAATCAGAATTTATTCCAAAGGAGAATAAAAAATAGCCCATATTGCTCGATATGTCTCATAGAAGTAGAAACCAGTGTACACGTTATCCGTGATTGTTTGTTGCCCAGACAAGTACGGCCAGTTTTGGGTTTCAATGGTCTCCTCAAATTAGGTCGATGGATTTCATAGAGTGGCTTTCATGGTTGTTTAGACAAAATCAGAAAATCAAGCATCTAGAAATTTTGGTTTCAATTGGGCACTTTGGTTTGCCAGAAATAAATTTATTCATCAAGGACAGTCTACTAGAAGAGAGGAAGTAACTACCTCGGTGCGTACTCAATGCCAGTATTTCAATAGGGCAAATCTTCAACTTCGTGGTCAACATGAACCAACCAGTGTGCGCTGGAACCCACCGGCTCCTTAAGGTAAATTTCGATGCTTGTTTTATGCAAAAGAAAAGAGAAGCATGGTCAGGGGTTATTGCTCGTGATAATGAAGGTATATTATTTGGTTCATGTCTTCAGTTTAGCAAAAACATAACCACGGCTTTCAAGGCAAAGGCGACGACAGCGCTTCATGCCATCCTTTGCTGCTGAGATGGGTTTCCGAGAGATCGTGGTGGAAGGGGATTCTCGTACAGTAATCCGGAAAATTGCTTTGGAGGCGGTTGATCTATCCAAAATAAGTGCATTAACATGAGAGGTTTGAAAGAGGAGAAATTTTTCGAGCATGCAAGTTCCAGTACATCCCAAGATCTGGTAACAAAGCGGCTCACTTGCTAGCAGCTGCTATGGAATTTGGGGAGGAAGACGGCTACTGGATTGAGGAAGGACCTAGCTGTGTGGAGCTTCAAGTAGCGGAGGATATAAGGGCGTTAGATTCTCCTTTTGATAATGATGTTTTATCTTGTCCAGCTTAATTATTGAGGCAATGCATTATTCATTTGCCTTTTGACCGCAGCATTACAATATACGTATATATCATCAACTCTACTTGTTTAAAGGCTATTGACAAGCCATCATTTTTTCTTGTTCATTTCAACTTGTTTCTTTTAAAACCCTTGTAGGGTCTAAATTTATTATTCATTATATACACTAATCTAAGGATCTACATTTAGCTCAAAACATAGGAAGTGTGGGTAGCAATTAACAAAACAATATTTTCTTAAGAGTGGGAGGTCGCCATTTATACCAAATGCCATTGCCAGCATATCCAAGGCAACACCATGGATTTGATGTCAGACCCACTTCATAACTTAGGGGCTCTTTGTTTGGCTCAGAATGCTGAACCGTTCAACATTCAACGCGTTTGTTTCTCATCTCTGAATGATTCAGTGCTGACTGATTAAGCAAAACAGTGCTAAATGATTCAGCACAGAAGTATATTCTGAATGATTCAGAGCTAATTCATACAGAGCCTCTGAATCATTCAATATTTAAATCATTCAACGCTTAATCATTATGAAATAAACAAAATCCCCTTAGTTTTTGTTTTATCATAGTTAATAACTTTTTTATTAAAATACGAAAATTGCTATTTATTTATTTAGTTTTCTTCAGAGGAGAATGAAAATCTTGTCATAAGAATCTTGTCAACTGGGGTTACAGTTGTAATGATGTCCAACTGTATCTTTCAGATTCCCAAACCAGCTGGTTCTGGTTGTTTTCTTTTTCTAGTGTCGGCTTTTGTATTAGTTCTTATAATTGACAAAATTAATTTTGTTTTAATCATATAGTTTAATATCTTGTTTTATAAAAAAGTAATTCTGTTTTAATACCTTAATCATATAGTTTAGTATCTTGTTTTATCAAAACAACATGTAAGAAGAAAAATGAATATGATATTATCTTATAATTACTTTAAACTATTAATTTTTTTAATATTTTTGGTATGATTTAGTTTTTTGAATTATTTTATATACATTTCATCTTTTATAAATGAATAAACTATAAGTTTGGTGACATTTGTTTCAATTTTATATAGTTTTGATAATTATTTTTGAAAAGTTATATTTTGGTTACTTACATTATAGGTTTGTTATATTTTTGTCACTAAGACAATAATTTATGTTACTTTAATAATGTGGCACATTAATAAATTTATTTTTAATTTAATTATTAAATTTTAAATAAAATACCAATTTAGTCTTAAACTTTAGATAAAATCAACTTAACCCTAGAATGCAACCAAAGTCCTCCACCATCAGCCATTACTTATCACTATCCTCGACCACCCTCAGTCTCTATCACTAGTCGTAGTTGAACTAATTAATTAAGTTGAAACTCAATTTAAATAATTTTATAAAATAATTATTTATAAATATTTTTTATAGTTAAATCAATTAATTAATCAAGTTGAAATTCAAATTATATTTAATTGTATGAAATAACTATTTATTTATTTTTGTTGATTATGTAAAGTAAATTGATTATAATATTTTAATATTAAGTATAAATTTCATATACATCATTTGAAAACAAACAATATAAGATTTTACATAGATCATTTACAAATTAAAAAATAATAGTTTGTTTTCTTAAGTTGATAGAAAGAATCTCTCTCTCTATATATATATCATTTAAAATAATGTAAATAAATCAGATATGAATCGTGAATCAACTTGTGGTTGGATTTGTAGGTCTAATCTTTTAGATATATGGTTAAAAAAACAATAATAATTTAAACAAAATATTTCGTCTAAATTAAATAAATATAATATTAATCAAATATTTTTATATTTATTTTTTTAAAATATATTATAATATCGTCATTGAGTTTTACAAATTTAACGGTATATATCTATTCTACCATATTCTATGTAATTTATAAACATAAGCTAAGCATACGTATAAAATATAAACAATGAGGCATGAGTAATAGAGTATAGTCATCAATTATAAAAAAAAATTGAGTATAGTCATCTCAGCATTCAAATTAATTAACCACACCTAAACTAAACAAATAAGCATTATGGAGAACACAACTCGAATCGCATCAAGGGCTTAATTTATAAATAGATTTACACAACTATGTACAACTATGTCACAAAAATAGTTCCATATCCATACAACTAATTTTACTCACTCACTTGTATAAAAACAATTTACTCACTCGTAGAGTACAACATATGAATTAGATTATGATACGTTGAATCATCATCATCTGAGCATTTAAATAATTTTGTCACTTATAATCGCTAATCAAATCATAGTATAATGTGTCTGAAGTGTTGTTTTGATCGTCACTCATAATCACTAATCAAAACAATACCTAAACATCGTGTGTAATTGAATTATCACTTTTACTCATCATCATTACGACCACATTAACACACATAGAACAAATCAGGTACTAGGCATTAGCCATTACCATATGTTATTACATATTTAATCGTAATTCATAGTTTTGTGTCTTATGATCTTTCATTAGTTTTAACGATCAATTATAAAGTGATAGGAGTAATTGAAAGAATATTTTAGACTTAAACCAAAGAAGGTTTAAATATTTTATTTTGAGTATCGATACTCAATCAAGGGCATCGATACCTAAGTAAGGTATCAGTAATAAAATGATTTATTGAAGATTGCACAAAACACATAGCATCCGTATCAACCAAGTGACTATTGATATTTGATGAACAATATCAATACTAAACGAATGGGTGTCGATAGTCCTACTTGAAAAAAAAAAATTGGATTTTAAGGTCTTTTTACACTGTATCGATATTGTATTAACGATATTGATACTAAATCATAGAATTTATATATAAGGCCTAAAAACCCACTAAATGTGTCTAAACACTTATTTTAAAAGCCTTAGTTGATTTCTAAAACTTATGAGATTATTATCACATCATTTAGCATAATTTTTGTAACTTTTTAATGCTAATAGTCATGCCCATCACCCAAAAACACTCAACATGATACATTTTTCATGGAAAAAAACATTTATGATTTTCATAAAGCATTTTAGAATTAAAGATGTACTACATTATTGTAAAATAACGAAGGAAACTCATTTGCTTACTTTCTACCATATTCCTTTTTTTTCCTTTAGCCCTAGAGGTCTCCTCATTTTCTTTAGCTAATGAAACAAGTCTAGAAAGGGTTCATACATTAAATAAAATATTATGAGTACCGCTATAAGTGAAAATTCTTTAGAAAAAAACTCAAACTCTAAACTCTAATTAAACCTTCAAGTAGCTTTACACCATTGTTTTTATGAAGATGATAAGTTTTTCTTAGAGCTCATGGAATGAGAGTGATGATTCTTATCTTCCTTGATTTTGGATAATTGTTAAACACACACGAAAAAAAAACTATTCGAAAGAGATATGCTCTAGTGCTGTTAGAGAGAAAAGGTTGTGTAGAGAAGTCAAAGAGACAAGAGGGGGGATTGGGTTATATCATTCATATCAGATTTTGTTTCCTTTTTCCCACGTAAATACAAGAGAAAAGTAATGAAATACAGCATTCTTTCTAAAAAACTGTCTAACTACACCTTTGGTCGTTCCTTTTTATTTCTTAATCCAAAAATATCATTTTTACACTCTTTTAAGCTCAATTATCATCCAATCAAGCTTAAACTTTACCTAACAATTCTAACTGTTGTAATTAATTAATTCATCCATGACTCGAGTCAACGCACGATTGTCAACTCAAAAATTTGAATCGTTACACCTATGTCTATCTTCAAACCTGGTCGATACTAAAAATATGTTCTAACAATAATAAATACTAAAATTGATAATACATAATGATACTAATAAATAACTAAATAAATATAAAAATTAATATATTTATAAAAAATATATAAATCTCAATTGTAAAAATACCACTAAAGTATTCCTTTTTTTATTCACTTCCACCTCAAAACTATTTTTTGGTTAGTTTTCATCACCTTAATGTCGCAACCGGCCCTTCAGGGGGAGCTGACTAGTTGCAACGATGGGGTTTTAGAAATGATTTTGAAATGAAATATTTAGAGTATCCATCAATCATTTTTTAGTTGCGATTGGAACATAAAAAATCAGATAATTTTAATAAAAACATTATATTTTACCAAAAATACCAAATTTTATCTGCGAAAACAAGAAATCAGGCTCGAGAGTCAGTTACGCATGAGGGAAGGGTTAGCACCCCCACAGCGCCAAAAAATTGGTTCCTAGTCGATTACCCTATATTTAGAAATTGGAAATTATGAGTTTGAGATTTTATTTAATTTCAAATACACCATGGATGCAAATCTTAGAAAGGTTATCGGTTTATTGAGACCAATAACAACCATCGTCGGGCATGTCATGCAAAATCTTCGTTATTGATCCCAATAAACATGCATTTCCTTGATAATTAAACAAATATGATGTAACGTTTTGAGAAGAATGTTGATCTACTTTGGGAATTACCAGCGGTCCACCGCTTGAGCATAACGAGGAGGATACACTATTAACTCTTTGGTAAATAAACATTGCCTTACTATTTAAAAAAAATCAAAATGCAATTACACAATAATTTATGAGCCTAATTATACTAGGTGAGTTAATTAAAGGCAATCCCTAACTTAAAGTGTCAAATTATGAATATTAAAGGACCTAGAGGACTAAATCTGTAAATGGAAGCTCTAATATTAACCTAATTTATTTTAACCAATTATTGAATCAAATAACCAACTTGGAGCTTATGACATGTTAATGTGAAAGCCAAATCGAATTATTCCCTAAATTTAAGGACTAAAGTGCGAAAAATCTAAAATGAAGGCTCTAATTGTTATCCCTAATTGATTATGTCAATTATGAAACCGAATAATCAATTTGGACCTTCGGGCATGTTAATGTGAAGGCCAAATCAAATTATTCCATAAATAAAAGAGTTTAGGGGTTGATTTTAAAAATTCTAAAGTTTAGAGACTTGATCAAAATTTAAAGTAACCTTACTAAAGATTAAATTAAAAGTAATATAAACCTAAAAGTACTCCTATGCTCAGGCTAATTTTACTAACTAAAACATATCACAATTAAATAAATAGTATGATGGTGACCTCAAAAATAATCTAAAATTAAAATTAATAAAACATCAATCAAAGATACAATGGCTAAGATGTATGAAAAACTAATCTAAAAGTACCTAAACATAAATATTTATTCTTAATCAAAACAACCAATTACCAAAATAAAGGGAAAAATGCATGTTTAATACCCCAAATTCAAATCAACAATAGACAGAACCAAGCATATGACCATATTATGAAATTTAGGAAAAGTTACATGCACCTAAGGCAAAATTTATGTTATTTCTATCTTAACATGTTTAAGAAACTAAAGGGAAAATAGTCAAGTTGGTGCTTCGATTGTGGTTACAATAACATAAAACTCAAATATTAATGACTAAGATATAAAAAAAAGGTGAGTTCAAAGAACCTAAAGGCAATTTTTCTTTTTCTTTTTTAAACTAATATAAAATGGTAAAATTGTAACACCTTTTCTCATATCCAACCCCGAGCACGAGTCAAAAATATCATAAAACATTAGGAGACAATCTACATTTGAAAATTGGTAAAATTTTGTTTCTTTCAAAAGTTTACAATTCTTAACTTTTATTGTAAATTAATTTCATATAAAATCAAAATATAATAATATTCTAACCTCTATTTGAAATCTGATTTCAGGCATCAACTAAATAGTTTTACTATTTTTCATATCATAAATAAAACTATCTAAACCATCTGGTTTAAAATCTAATTACTTAATATTTAATACTACCCATACATATAATTTGCAAACATTTCTTACTCGTATACATCCTAGCTCGAAACTTTAGAACACGATAGGATGTCATCATTGTTAACTGAAAATATTCCTTGGTGATTGATGCCAACCTTAGTTCCTTTTGGGTCAACAAATACTTTAGACTTTTATGATTTGTGTAGATGTAGCACCGCTCACCATACAAATAATGGCGCAAAATTTTAAGAGCAAACACAACTGCTGCCAACTCAAGATTATGCGTTAGATAATTCCTCTCGTGATTCTTTAATTGTCGAGAAGTATAGGCCACAACCTTACTTTTTTGCATAAGTACACAACTTAAGCCATTATGAGATGTATCGATGTACGCCACATAATATTTTCCAGATTCTGGTTGAACAAGTACTGGGGCTTCCGTCAAAATTTTCTTCAGAGTATCGAAACTCTCTTGGCACTTCTTCATCCAAACAAATGGAACATCTTTTCTTAAGAGCTTGGTCAAAGGAGAAGTAATCATCGAAAAGTTCTTCACGAACCTTCGATAATAACAGTAAGTACCAAGATGCTTTGAACCTCTACAACATTCTTTGGGGCTTTCCAATTCACTATAGCCTGAACTTTCTTGGATAAACTCTCATACCTATTGCCGAAACCATATGTCCAAGAAAAAAAACTTTTGACAGTCATAATTCACACTTAGACAGCTTGGATATAACTTTTTCTCCTCTAGAATGTCGAGCACAATACGAAGGTAAGCATCATGTTCTTCCTTTATCTTCAAGTATACCAAAATTTCATCAATAAATACCACCATAAATTGGTCCAAGTAAGACTAAAATACTCGGTTCATCAAATCCGCAAATGTTGTAAGAGCATTGCTTAAACCAAACGACATCACCACAAACTCATAATGTCCATACCGAGTTCTGAAAGATGTCTTTGGAATATCCTCCTCTTTAATCTTTAACTGTGGATATCCTGATCGAAGATCAATCTAAGAGAAAATCGATGCTCCCTTTAGTTGATCAAATAAATCATCAATCCTCGAAAGAGAATACTTATACTTTATTTTCACTTTGTTCAACTGTCGATAATCAAGGACTAAAATGAAAATTGTAAAAGTTACAATCTGGCCCCGTAAATAAATAGTTTACCTCAAGAATGATATTTCAATGGGAATCATAATTTTGTACATATTTTGTATTAAAAGTTCTAAAGCGACAAAGTTTGAGAAAAAATTGGTAAATCGGATCGAATAGAAATTTTAGGGAAATTGAAAGATGATAAATTATAATTCAAAATATTATTTCCACATTTTAAAAGGTTGGAAAATAATATAAACCATTGGATTTGAGGATTTAATTCCATGTTAAATCTGGATCGTTGGATTTAATTGGCAAGATTATAATTTTTGGGAAATTTCAAGGGTAAATTGGTAAAGTGTGAATTTTTTGTTCATATTTGAATTTTGAAAGATGATAAGGTGGAGGTGTCTTGGTTTGATGGTAAATATGAAGTTTCACTAAGGGTAAATTGGTATTTTTCCTATTAAATAAATATAATATTCAATTAAGCTTAAATTAAAGGTATATTAGCATGAAATTTATCTAAACTTTCATGTCATCTTATTCATTTTCTTCTCCATTGTTGTGAACCCCTCCAAAGGTAAGAAAAAAATTTGTATTCCATTTTTGAGTAATTTCCTTTGGATTTCGGGTTATGACGTGAAATAGAAAATTGTTCTACGCGAGAAACGCTATCTTTTGGTACCATTTATGCTTGCTAATATTACTTAATTTCAAATATCCAAAATCCTAGGTTTTTTTTACATTAGGGTTCATGAAATTGATGATGAATCTTGATGTTTTTGAGGTTGTAGATTCATTTTGAAGCTTGTTTGATGATTAAAACATGTTCAATCTTCCTATAAATGTTTCTATGATTTTTGATCAAATGATAAAGTTGTAGAACTCTGTGTTTTGATGAAATTTGATTGTAGATATGTTGTAAAGTTGGATGGAGGTTGATTTCATGCTTGAATCAAATCAAAATTGAGCAAAACCATGAAAACCCTAGTTTTAGAGCTTTAGAGCATTCAACAATGGCTTGTTTGGATGAGAAAAATTATGTAAGGGCAAGAAATGATGTAGGATGTAAAGTGGATGGAGGTGATTTCATGCTTGAATCAAATCAAAATTGAGCAAAACCATGAAAACCCTAGTTTTAGAGCTTTAGAGCATTCAACAATGGCTTGTTTGGATGAGAAAAATTATGTAAGGGCAAGAAATGATGTAGGAAGTATTCTTCAAGCCTTAGAAAAATTTATGAACTATTTGGTAATTTTCAAAAAGTTAGGGGACCAAATCAGTAATTTTGGAAAAATAGTGGGTTATTGTGTAATTGTTCTATAATTGATTTACTATGCTGGAATTTTCCTGTTTGGGAATTAAAATGAGTGTTAAGATGTGAAATTTGATTATTATAGAAGTTTGGAAAGTTTAGAGATTTAAATGCAATATTTGAATAGTCTGGGGTGTTTATCTGTAATTATAACTTTTTATATGTACTTGGGTGGTAATTATTTCAATGATAGAATTTTGTATTGAAATTTTAAGTGGTAAAATGATGAATGACCATTTTATATAAATTGGAAAAGTTAGTGTTAATATTAAAAGAATTAATAAGTGTTAAATTATTTGGTGGTGAAAAAGTTTCAAGTAAGAGTATGGATTTTGTTTTGGAAATGTATTTATGTTAGTATAATACTAACATATGTATCGATATCAATTTGTTATTTTTTGTTTACAAATCGTGATTGACCTTGTGTTCGAAACAAATAGAGTATAAAAGGGATTAAGTTGGGAGCATAGTGAGGCAAATCTTATGAAAATTATAAAGTGTCAAGGTGAGTGCAACACATGCATGACATTATACATGGGTGTTTAACACATAATCAGGAAGACTTGTGAAGAGTCAACCCTGTTTATATTGAAGTTAGTTTGGGTATGAACTGCCCTAATGTTAATTAAATGAATATATGATACCATGGCTGAAATAAATGATATTATATGCCCAAGTAAGTCGTTGAATGATAGGGTATAGTTGGCATGCCATAGAGTATAGCAGGTGCAGGTTTAAATCATCACTTTAGTGTGTAAAGACACTTAGTGCAACACTATAGTCTGTAAGGGCACTAAGTACATATGGTGGGTACGACCTTATTTGTATTATGGTAGGCACGACCTTATGTGTATAAGCACTTCGGTACATATATTACTTGAATACCCATGATCTTCATAGGTTTACATTTGGGCTATAGTTATTGGAAAAAATGATTATATATCATATTATTTTGTTTATGGTAAAATATTGAACATGTAGGTAAGGTGATCTTTTGGAATTAGAAAATGACATTAAATTTCACTAAGTATATACTTAGCATGTGATGATTTTCTCGCGTAGGTAGGAAGCAGGAGTAGGAGTAAGGAGTATCGAGCAACATTAAGCATTGAGGAGGATATTACAATATCAGTAAGACATCCTTCGATGTGATTTTGACTTAGTTAGTGGCATGTACACATGAATGTCCTAGTTGCTCTGTGAACTATTTTGGAACTGGTTTATAATGGCTAAACTAAACTGTTTTAATCTATTTCACTATGAATAGCATAAATCAATATTATTATTATAAATAGATGTATTTTATATTAAATTTATGTTTTTATATTATGTGATTTAATATTTTAATATTACCATTTACAATTTGAAGAAAATAAATTTTACATTACTTTTGAGTTGGTAAATGTTTTAAGTAATTCATGTGACATCTATAACCCGCATTAGCATAAGTATACGGGTTGTAGGTGTTACATTTCTTGATATCAGAGCTACAGGTTTAGCTATTTTTTGACATGAAATGAGTAAATGTTAAGTCAAGAATGTATACATGCCACTAGGATGTCAAAATTTACTGATAGTTGTATATATACTATGATGATTATTAGTGAGTAAAGTTACTCCTTACTAATGTTAGATGAAATTGACTATGTTCAGATGTCGAAAACTGAGGACAAAGGTAAGAAAGTTGATAATGTTGAAAGGAAGGTCGAGATCGAAATCGACCCAAAAGGATCTGACATGACTTCAATATCACGTCTTAGAAGAGTTGAACTTGTAAAGGATTTTCCCCCTTTCTGTGGAAGAAATGCCCCAAAATTTAACGAAGTTTCTACATTAGAGGAATCCATTAAAAAGTTTAAACGAATTACAAGAGAAGTTGAATCAGAAGAAGATCCAGAGGAGATTATTGAACCTATTGGTGACTCTGAGGTTTCTTCAGGTAAGCTTAAATAATTGAGGAATATTTAAGTTAAGTATTAAATTGTTTAAAGAATTGTTGATTTGAGTAAGAGGAAAGAAGTAAGCGGTAAATAACTTATCCGCTAAAAGTTTAAAGAAAGCTGAGTTATTAGTGAAACAAATGATAATGAGTTTGAACGAGAGTATATGTTAATTTTTATGGACTTGATTGAATTACCTTACAAAGGTACATTTGTGAAATGGATCGTCTACCCATTTAATGCTATAATGAATTATTTCTTAGATTGTTATTGATTCTTAAGAACTTGAAATTTCAAGTTGGTAGTGGTAGAAAAAAGAGTAAATTTGTTTACTAGTGTGATTTTAGCATTAATTACTATGAAATTATTGCTACAAATTGTCAATTTTTCTTATTGAATGACGTGGACATTTAGACTTTCATTTAAGATGAGAAATGTTTTAACTGCTCGAGAATATTTTCTTTGGATCTGGAAAAGTTATACAAATTACCTTAAGAATGAAAATAAAGAATTCTAAAATAGAGATATTCAATTCGACGTGATCTCAAGTGATATGATAGCGGAAACCCAATGGGTCATGGTGCAAGTGTGAGTCGGACATGTAGTAAACGTTCGATAAAGATTCAAGAGGTTATGTTTCTGATAAATCTGATGGTATTATCACTTAATGAGTTTTGGTTATCTCTGCACTAAGGTTGGGATGATGGTCGCAAAAGCGATTAATTTAGAAAACTGGGAAGAAATTGGAAATTTTAATGATTGATTAAAAAAACGAAATCATCACTAATGTGATATTAGTAATGGTTACAATTAAAATAATGTAAGAACGATGCATAGCTTGTCTAGCTAAGGTGATAGATACTCAAGTATCTGAAGTAAGATTGTATGATATTCCCAAAACTCGAGAATTTACATATATATTTTTAGATGAATTATATGGTTACCTCTAGGTCGAGAGGTGGAATTCAAGATTGATGGTTATCAGGGAAATGATCATATTTATATGGTTTCGTATCGAATGGCTTCGAACAAGTTAAGAGAATAAAGGATCAATAGCAAGAGCTGCTAGATTGAGGATTCTTTAGACCGAGTGTTTCATCATGTGGTACACCAGTGTTGTTTTTGAAAAAGAAAGATGAATCCATGCAATTATGCATAGATTATCAGTAGTTAAACAAAAGCACTATCTAGAACAAGTATCC
This sequence comes from Hibiscus syriacus, assembly GCF_006381635.1. Lineage (NCBI taxonomy): Eukaryota > Viridiplantae > Streptophyta > Magnoliopsida > Malvales > Malvaceae > Hibiscus > Hibiscus syriacus. Next base: position 529,001 of record NW_024063188.1, on the reverse strand, counting down.
TCTCTTGATGATTGATGATTTGTTTGACCAGTTAAAAGGAGCAGCAATTTTCTATAAGATTGATCTTCGATCGGGATATCACCAGTTAAAGATTAAAGAGAAAGATATTCCAAAGACAACTTTCAAAACATGGTATGGGCACTATGAGTTCATGGTGATGCCGTTTGGTTTGACAAATACTTCGGCAACATTCATGGATTTGATGAACCGAGTATTTCAGACTTACTTGGATCAGTTTGTAGTGGTATTTATTAATGAAATTCTGGTGTACTCGAAGACAAAGATAGAGCATGATGTTCATCTTCGTATTGTGCTCGAGATCTTTAAGGAGAAAAAATTATACATCAAGCTGTTAAAGTGCGAGTTTTGAATGTCAGAAATTGTTTTTTTCTTCGTCATGTGGTAACGGTAGAAGGCGTAAGGGTTGATCGTAAGAAAGTTCAGGCAATAGTGGAGTGGAAACCCCAAAGAATGTTGCTAAGGTTCAAAGTTTCTTAGGAGTTACTGGTTATTATCGAAGGTTCATGAAGAACTTTTCGATGATTGCTTCTCCATTGACCAAGATCTTTAGAAAAGATGTTCTATTTATTGGGATTGAGAAGTTTCAAGAAAGATTTGAAACCCTTAAAAATATTTTAACAAAAGTATCAGTACTGGTACAACTGAAATCTAGTAAAGATTATAGGGTGTATAGCGATGAATCTCATGATGGTTTGGGTTGTGTACTTATGCAAGAAGGTAAGGTTGTAGCTTATGCTTCCCAGCAACTAAAGACGCATGAGAGAAATTATCCTACTCATGATCTTGAGTTGACAGCAATAGTATTTTCTCTAAAGATTTGGCGTCATTATTTGTATGGTGAGCGGTGCTACATCTACACGAATCATAAGAGTCTTAAGTACTTGTTAACTCAAAAAGAGTTAAACATAAGACAGAGAATATGGATAGAACTCTTAAAGGACTATGATTTGATCATTGATTATCATACAGGGAAGGCAAATGTTGTAGCGGATGCACTTAGTCATAAAACTTTTGCAACTTTTTGAGCTATGGATGTGCGACTACTTTTGAAAGAAAACGGTGCACTGTTGGTTGAATTAAAGATAAATTCGATGCTTCTAGATTGGAAAAGAGCTAAAAAAATAAAGACAGGAGGGGCTTGGCAAAGATTGAACAAGTGTAAAAAGGTGAGACAAAAGACTTTGAAGTCAAGTCCGATGGATATTTGCATTATCGGGGAAGAATATGAATTACACATGATGATGAGTTTAAGAAAGACATTCTTTCTAAGCCACATTATATTCTGCTGACTACACATAGGCGAGAAAAAGATGTATCAGGATGTAAAGAGTCAATATGGATTTTGTTACAGGGCTACCTTTGACCAAAAAAAATGGATTCCATTTGGGTGATAGTTGATCGGTCAACTAAGTCAGCACACTTCAATCGAGTGCGAATGTATTATTCCTTAGATAAGTATACAGAGTTGTACATAAAAGAAATAGTTCATCTTCATGGAGTGCCGGTATCAATAGTATCTGACAGGGATCCAAGTTTCACATCAAGATTTTAGAATTCGTTGCATAAAGCTTTGGAAAAGAGATTGAATTTCATGAAGGTGATAAAGTCTTTCTTAAAGTATCGCCTTGGAAATATTTATTGCATTTTGGGCGCAAAGGAAAATTTAAGTCCAAGATTCATTAGACCTTATGAGATCTTAAAGAGAGTCGGACTGGTGGCCTACCAGTTAGCGTTACCTCCAGAATTGGACAAAGTTCACAATGTTGTTCATGTGTTGATGCTTAGAAAGTATCGATCGGATCCTTCACATTTCATTGCACTGGAGGAAATTGAGATTCGACCAGATTTGACTTATGAAGAAGAACCAGTACAGATTTTGGCTCGAGAAATCAAAGAACTACGTAGCAAGATGATTCCTCTAGTTAAATTCTATGGCGAAATCAAAAAGTCGAGGAAGCTACTTAGGAAAAAGAGGACATGTGAAAGCAGTATCCACACCTCTTCACATCAGGTACGTCTTAAAATTCGATGACAAATTTTATTTGGGGGTATAGAATTATAATACCCCAAATTTTAGATAGTGACCAAAATGTACATTTTTTATTTGGGGGTATAGAATTATAATACCCCAAATTTTAGATAGTGACCAAAATGTACATTTTGAAAGTTAAGTTACCAAAGTATAATTTTTAGAAAAGTTAGGGGTTGTTTACCTCAAGAATGATGTTTCGGTGGGAATCAGAATTTTCGTACAGATTTTGTATTAAAAGTTATAAAGCGACAAAGTTTGAGAAACAATTCGGTAAATCGAATCGAATAGAAATTTCAGGAAAAATTGAAGGGACTTAAAAATATTATTTCCACATTTTAAAACATTGAAAAATAATATAAACCATTGGATTTGAGGATTTAATTCCATGTTAAATATTGTCGGTTGGATTAAAGTGGCAAGATTGTAATTTTTGGGAAATTTCAAGGGCAAATCTGTAAAGTGTGAATTGTTTTTTCATCTTTTACTTTGGTAAGATGATAAGGTTGAGGTGACTTGGTTCGATGGTAAATATGAAGTTTCATTAAGGGTAAATTGATCTTTTCCCAATTAAATGAATTTAATATTTATTAAAGCTTAAATTAAAGGTAAATTAGCATGAAATTTATCTAAAATTTCATGTCGTCTTATTCATCTTCTTCTCTATTTCCGTGAACCCCTTTATAGGTAAGAAAAAATTTGTTTTCCATTTATGAGTAATATCCTTCGGATTTCGGGTTATGTCGTGAAATAGAAAATTGTTCTACGCGAGAAACACTATCTTTTGGTACCATTTATGCTTGCTAATATTGATTGATTTCAAAGATCCCAAATACTAGGGTTTGTGTTCACATTAGGGTTCATGAAATTAACGATGAATCTTGATGTTTTTGAGGTTGTAAATTCATTTTCAAGCTTGTTTGATGATTAAAACATGTTTAATCTTCCTAAAAATATTTCTATGATTTTCGGTCAAATGGTGCAGTTGTAGAACTTTGTGTTTTGATGAAATTTGATTAGGTATTTGATTGTAGATATGTTTTAAGGTTGGATAGGGGTTGATTTCATGCTTGAATTGAATCAAAATCGAGGAAAATCATGAAAACCATAGTTTTAGAGCTTTAGAGCATTCAACCATGGCTTATTTGAATGAGAAAAATTATGTAAGGGCTGGAAATGATGTAGGAAGTATTCTACATGTCTTAGAAAAATTTATAGACCATTTGGTAATTTTCAAAAAGTTAGGGGATCAAATCGAAAATTTTGGAAAAATAGTGGGTTGTTGTGTAATTGTTCTATAATTGATGTACTATGCTGGAAATTTCTTGTTTGGGAATTTAAATGAGTGTTAAGATGTGAAATTTGACTATTATGGAAGTTTGGAAAGCTTGGTGATTTAAATGCAATATTTGAATAGTTTGGGGTGTTTATTTATAATTACACCTTTGTATGGGTGGTAATTATTTCAATGCTGGAATTTTGGTATTGAAATTTTAAGTGGTAAAATAGTGAAGGACTATTTTATATAAATTGGAAAAGTTGGTGCTAATATTAAAATAATTAATAAGTGTCAAAGTATTTGGTGGTGAAAAAGTTTCAAGTATGATTATGGATTTTGTTTTGGAAATGTATTTATGTTAGTATAATACTAACATATTTATTGATATCAATTGTTATTTTTGTACAGATCGTGATTGACCTTGTGTTCGAAACAAATTGAGTATAAAAGGGATTAAGTTGGGAGCATAATGAGGCAAATCTTTTGAAAAATATAAGGTGTCAAGGTGAGTGCAACGCATGCATGACATTATACATGGATGTTTTATACTTCATCATGAAGACTTGCGATGAGTCTACCATGTTTGTATCAGCATGATATTATGTCATTTTTCATAACATCGACATGACCTTGATATGTCAAAGTGTGAAATCATAATGCATTTATCACGGATAAATATGATATTTTGCCATGAATGTTATTTCGCGTATGAATTGGCCTAATGTTAATTACATGAGTATACAATACCATGGCTGAAATAAATGATACTATATGCCCAAGTAAGTCGTTAAAGGACAGGGTATAGTTGGCATGCCATAGAGTATAGCAACTGCAGATTTAAATCAACACTATAGTGTGTAAAGACACTTAGTGCAACACTATATAGTGTGTAAGGGAACTAAGTGCATATTGTTAGAGTTTTCCCAAAGACCAATCATAGGATGATTGTAATAATACTTTTGTTTACCGATTTTATTTAATAAAGGCATTGCCACTATTATTTTCTGTTATATGTTTGTTTTTAAAATAAATTGAAATATAATAAAGTCCATATAATAACATTATTATTATTAAAAGATCCATAGTCAAGTATTATTATGGGCATGGACAATAATAATACGCTTAAGACTAACATGTTATTGATTGATGACAACTAGTTGTCACTGACATAGAGATGTCAGAATTGGTACATGAATATATTGTTAGAGAACAATGTATTGGATTGACCCACCATGAGCATATATCTTGGATTATTATGTAACAGTCATAACATTGCTCAAGGTGATGACTATATGTATAATCCTCAGACTTCATATCAATGTTATCTCAACATATATTGTTGTATGTTTTGATACAGTTAAACATGCTCCGTAATTTGGTTGCACTATAAGTATTGTTATTGAATATATCTCGATATATGTAGTGGATACGTATGATTAAGATAGGACTTGTCCTTCCTACATAATAGGAAATATATCACATGCCACTTGATTGAGTGAGACTAGAAATGTATGGCCATGGTCGAATAAGTTGATATGAGATATCACAAATTATTCGTTAATTATAGTCTACTCTAGATAACAAGAAACAATAGATGGGCTATAAAAGTGTAACTATTCCAAGACTTGTGCCTATTCTAGATATAAAAGACAAAATGATGTAATATATAAAAGAGTTAATCACGAAGATGATATGTCGAATCGTAATTTCTTGTAACTTAGGTGACAATGATATATTGCTAGATGTCACTCATTGTATGTAATATTAGAATTGTTCTAATAACTACTACTAACGTTACAAGAACCTACAGGGTCACACCCTAGGATTGAAATGAATAAAGTTGTATAATTTGTTGTATGCTACTAAAATATGTATGGAGTTAATATATGCATATTTGATATACATATGATTTTAATTATCCTGAATATAATAAGTAAACATTAAAAGAATGTAGTTTTGATTACAACTCTTTTAATTGATATTTAATTTAGAATAATTAAATAAGAGTTTAAATAAACGTTAAAAATTATAATTCAGATTATAAGTCTTTAATGGATATTTAATTTGAATTAATTAAATAAGTTTTTTTATTAATTCGAAATAACTTAAAATCCCTAAGAGGTTATGGTAACTGATATATATTTAAAGTGACGTAAGGTCTAGCAGTCACTCTTTCTTCAACCGTTTTTTCAAAACTATTTTTGGGAAAAGAAAATTTTGCTCTCAATCGGGTGAACAAAGTAGAGGCCGAGACATGTTTTTGTGGAGGCTTACGATTTGAATCGTTCGTGATCACTATTAGTCGTTGCTGCCTTTGCTGGTTTTCAAGGAACCTATTGTAAGTATTTGCATCCTTTTCTACCAATTTTGATTTTTCCGTACTTGGATCGCTGTTGAGACTGTCGAGTTTTGTTTCCACTGTGTCATGGGGTGCGTCGACGGTCCCAACAGTGGTATCAGAGCCACTTGTACAATCCGAATTCGGGTTAAATTCTTGGCTGATATGATATGTATGAGATGCATGTTCTACTTTTATCGTTTTCGGCTAATATGTATGATATTATTGTTCGATTCAATAACCGTAACGATTAATATGTTAATTTGTTTTGTACAATTTGTGTGTTGCTGATGGATTTTACGAAATCCATATGTCAATTGTTGACACGATAATTCGTGGGTTACGATAGCAGATCGTATATTTGGTAGTGGAACAATGGTTGTTCCAATGCAGAAACCTTCGGGATTGAAAATCTCAAAAAATACGATTATATTGTTAAGTGTTATCAAATCATGAGGTTTTTCTATAGAAACGGAAGTACTATTTTTCAAAAAAATCCCACCGGTCGTCGCAGTACAGCCGATGAACGCTAGGGGCTCTACCCCTTGACCCTTCACGAGCATTATAGATTGTAGGCCCATATTAATATTTTTAACAAAGACACAACAACATGTATATATATGATATGTTTGTTTTGCACAATATTTGACATGCATGGTTATAGCCCCTGTTCAATTGACAATGGTTGAATTTGAAATACGGCTTGCAAGCCGTGCCTTTCTATATCTCAGTTGTATTTCTCTTCCCATCTTACTCCCTCGTATGTAAAACGAGTTTCTTTTAAAATTGTAATCCTATGAAGATTCACAAGGAGCAGAATAACGGACTGAACTAAAGGCGAGAAGATACTTAGAGAGTAGTCTTAGGTTTTAGGGTTTTTAGTTCTCCCATTGGCTTGGGATGGGCCACCTTAGTTATTATTTTTGGGCTATAACTATTGCATCTTATTTATTGCTTATATCTGTTATGTGGGTGATGCAATAAATACTAAAATAAGAATGAATATTGATGAGATCAATAAGGGCCTAATATTAAAACGAACAATGATGAGATATTTAAGCAAATCCCTCTTTATATTCTAACTTAACTTAACCATCCAATGTTTACCCTCGTTAAGGCTTCGATCGATGTTGTGTGGGCTTTGCCAAAGCATTGGAACATAAATCTATCTTGGTTAAACGCGAAGAATAAGCAAGTGATATTCACCAGTTGAGATATTGGTAATAACTTAGCTAGGTTATTCTAATTGGATTAGAAACCTAGAGTTTAAGTATTTGGATAAGTCATGAGATGATTTGAACAAAAGTTGTTCACCAAAAGGAGGAGTTACATGAGATGTAACTAGTAAAGTGTTACTTACCAAAATAATCTCTATCTTAAAAGAAAAGCCAAAGATGATTTAGGAAATTGATGTATTATGGATCCTCAACCACTAGAAAAAATTTCGTTTAATTTTTCCGAAATTAAAACAGAGAGGGTTTTTAATTTTAAATAAAATAGTGGGAGTAATTTGTAAATAAAGACCTATTTATAAATTTTTAATTCGGTAAATTTACTTACTTTAATATTTTCGTTGTTGTAGATTTAATGGAAAACAACACTTTATCACTACGATCACTCCTTGATAAGGAGAAGCTTAATGGTATAAATTTCCTTGACTGGATTTGTAATTTGAGAATTGTTCTCAAATAGGAAAGGAAGGAATATGTCATTGAAGAACATGTTCCTGATGAACCGGAAGCTAATGCTTTAAGAGCTGACAAAGACAAATTCAAGAAACATATAGATGATATGTTAGACGTTGGATGTCTAATGCTTACCGCCATGAGTCTTGAGCTTCAGAAGCAACATGAGGACATGGTTACATATGAGATGATTCAAAATATCAAAGAAATATATGAAGGGAAAGCACGTCAAGAGAGATATGAGACCTCTAAAGCTTTATTTCAATGCAAAATGGCACAAGGATCTCTTCTAGGAGCTCATGTTATCAAGATGATTGGTTACATCCAAATGTTGGAAAAGTTGGGATTTCCTCTCAAAGATGAATTGGCTACCGATGTTATCTTGTAATCATTGCTAGATAGCTTTAGCCAATTTGTCCTTAATTTCAACATGAATGAAATTAACAAGACTTTGCCACAGTTACTTGGCATGTTACGACTGCTGAAAGTAACATGAAAAAGGTTGGACCTAAGCTCATTCTGATGGTCCACAAGAACAAAGAAAAGGGAAAAAAAGGTAGCAGAAAAGTCTATGGGAAATGGTAAGGCCAAACCATAAGGAAAAAATGCATTGAATCCCAAAGAGGGAGTTAGCAAGGAAGGAAAATGTTTAAATTGCGATAAGATTAGACACTGGAAGAGAAACTGCCCTGTTTACCTTGAAGAGGTCAAGAAGGCAAAAGTAAACGAAACGTTTGTTTCAGGTATTTATGTTATTGATGTTAATTTTTCAACATCTACTTCTTGGGTATTAGAAACCGATTATGGTTCTCATATTTGTACTATTGTACATGGACTACAAAAGAGAAGGAATATGGCTAAAGGAGACATACCTACGAGTAGGAAATGGAGTAAGAGTTGTTGCATTAGGTATAGGGACATATGTTTTTTGTTTTCCTAGTGGACTTGATTTAAATTTAGAGGATTGTTATTTTGTGCCTAGTTAGACTAAGAACATTATTTCTATTTCTTGTTTGGACAAAATTGGTTTTGAGATTATTATTAAGAATAATTGTTGTTGTTTTTATCTCGATAATGTTTTTATGGTTCGGTATAATTGGTTAATGGTCTCTATATTTTGGATCAATAAAACACCATTTATAACATAAATACTAAAAGATCAAAAACAAATGACTCGAATCAAACTTATTTTTGGCATTTTCGTTTAGGCCATATAAGTGAGAAATACATATCAAAACTCTATAAAGATGGATTCTTAAATTCATTTGTTTTCGAACAATATGATGTATGCGAATCTTGTTTATTGGGAAAAATGAATAAAGCTCTTTTTAATAGTAAAGGTGAGCGAGCAAGTGATTTATTGGAGTTAATACATAGTGATGTATGTGGACCAATGAATACATAAGCCAGAGGTGGATTTCATTACTTCATTACTTTCATTGATGACTTCAGTCGGTATGGTATATTTATCTTATGCGCCATAAATCTGAAGCCCTTGAAAAGTTTAAGGAATTTAAAAATAAAGTACAAAATCAACTAGGCAAGAGTATTAATGCACTTCGATCAGATCGAGGTGGAGAATACTTAAGCATAGAGTTTGATGAACTCCTGAAAGAATGTGGGATTGTTTCACAACTTACACCAACTGGTACACCATAAAGAAATGAGGTTTCTGAAAGAGGGAATTAAACACTATTAGACATGGTTCGATCGATAATGAGTCATAATGATCTTTCGACTTCTTTTTGGGGACATGCACTTGAAAAGACGCGTTCACACTAAATTTGTTCCATCTGAATCAGTTCAAAAGACACTATATGAAATATGGACTGGAAACGTCCTAGTATGTATTTTATGAAGATTTGGAGTTGTGAAGCTTATACAAAACATCAGATGTCTACAAAGCTTGAACCTAAATCTCATAAGTGTATATTTGTTTGATATCCTAAAAAAAACTAAGGGATATTATTTCTTTAACCCTAACGAGAACAAAGTGTTTATTTCTCAAATGGGAGTTCTTCTCAAAAGAGAATTTCTCTCAGAGAAAGGGAAGGGTAGAAATATTGAACTTGGAGAAGTTCAAGAACAACATATTAGTGAACATAAAGTTGAACATGTTTCACAAGTTGTTGAGGAACATTCAACAGATTTAGAAACACAACCACTACGGAGATCCACAAGAGAACGCCATGCACATTAGAGATTTGGATTTCTCATTACCACACATGAATATGTTCTTCTTATGGATCAATATGAGCCTATAACTTATCAAGTTTGGACTTTGGTTAAACCACCTGAAGGGGTCAAACCTATAGGGTGTAAATGGGTTTTCAAGAAGAAAACTGAAATGGATGGTAATGTACAAACATACAAGGGGCGATTAGTCGCTAAAGGTTTTCGACAAGTTCATAGTGTAGACTATGACGAAACATTCTACCATGTAGCTATCTTTAAGTCCATCCGGTTCCGCAATAGTTTCATTCCATGATTATGAAATATGGCCAATGGACATCAAAACTGCTTTCATTTTTGGAAAACTTAAAGAGGTTGTGCATATGACACAACCATAAGGTTTTTTCACTCCAAGATAAAATATAAAGGTTTGTAAGCTACAGAGGTCTATTTATGGACTAAAGAAAGCTTCTCAAAGCTGAAATCTTCGTTTCAATGATGCAATCAAAGAATTTTGTTTTATCTGAAATGAAGATGATCTTTGTGTTTATAAGAAGGCTAGTGGGAGCATTATTTCTTTCCTAATATTGTATGTAGACGACATACTCATCATAGGAAATGATATACCTACTTTGCAGTCTGTTAAGACATGTTAGGTAGTTATTTTTCTATGAAAGATTTGGGTGAGGTGGTGATTATCTTAGGAGTTAAGATCTATAGAGATAGATCAAGACGATTTCTAGGTCTGAATCAAAGTAAATATATAGACAAAGTGTTGAAAAGGTTCAGTATGGAGGAACCCAAGAAAGGATTTTTTCCTATGAGACATGTCATTTCTCTTTCGAAGGAAATGTGTCCTTCAACTCCATAAGAAATAGAATGGATGAATAAGATTCCATATGCTTCGGCTATTGGTTCTATCATGTAAGCCATAATATGTACTCGACCAGATGTATCGTTAAGGATAGTTTATGGTGAAAATCACTGGGTTGCGGTTAAGAATATCCTTAAGTACTTAAGAATAACTAAGGATAAATTTCTTGTCTATGGAGAGGAGGAAGATCTTAGTGTAAAAGGTTATACTGATGTCAGCTTCCAAACTGACAAGGATGACTCATGATCATAATCGGGTTTTGTGTTTTTTCTTAATGGAGGTGTTATGAGCTGGAAAAGTTCGAAGCAAGACACAGTAGTTGATTCTACAAAAGAGGATGTATACATTGCAGCCAGAGAAGTAGCAAAAGAGGTTGTTTAGATCAAGAAGTTCATATCTGAACTAGGGGTTGTTCCCAGTATATCAGATGTTGTAGAACTCCATTGTGACAATAATGGATCCATTGCACAAGCAAAGGAACCCAGATCTCATCAATGTTCCAAACATATTCTTAGGCGCTTTCATCTTATTCAAGAGATTATAGATCGAGGAGATGTGGAAATATGCAGAGTACACACGAATGACAACATTGTTGATCCCTTGACTAAGCCTCATACACAACAGAGGCATGATCATCACACTAAGTCACTCGGTATTAGATATGTGAGTGATTGGTCTTAGTGCTAGTGGGAGATTGCTAGAGTATGCCCAAAGACCAATCATACGAAGATTGTAATAATACATTTGTTTACCGATTTTATTAAATGAAGGCATTGCCACTATTATTTTCAGTTATATGTTTTTGTTTAAAATAAACTGAAATATAATAAAGTTCATATAATAACATTATTATTAAAAGATCCATAGTCAAGTATTATTATGGGCATGGACAATAATAATACGCTTAAGACTAACATGTTATTAATTGAAGACAATGAGTTGTCATTGACATAGAGATGTCAAAATTGATACATGATTATATTGTTAGAGAACAATGTATTGGATTAACCCACCAAGAGCATATGTCTTGGATTGTTACGTAATTGGTTACACTAGAAAGACTGTTATTGAATATATCTCGATATATGTAGTGGGTGCGTATGATTAAAATATGAATTCTTCTTCCTACATAATAGGAAATATATCACATGCCACTTGATTGAGTGAGACTAGAAATGCATGGCCATGCTCGAATAAGTTGATATAAGATATCACAAATTATTCGTTAATTATAGTATACTCTAGATATCAAGAAACAATATATGGGCTATACAAGTGGGACTATTCCAAGACTTGTGCCTATTCTAGATATAAAGGACAACATGATGTAATACACAAAAGAGTTAATCACGAAGATGATATGTCGAATCATAATTTCTTGTAACATAGGTGACAATGATATATTGCTAGATGTCACTCATTGTATGTAATATTAAAACTGTTCTAAATCACAATGCATTTGAGCCGCCCTTTCATGTTTTTAACTCATGTCCTTCCTTTGGTTTCAAGATGTACTTTGCGGATTTTCATCTTGAACCCTCATTTTCATTTCTCATTTCTTTTTTTTCTTTCTCTTCTTTTTTCCTTTTTTCCTTTTTTCCTTCTTTTCTTCTTCTAAGCATAATATTTCTTGACAAAGTGTGAGTTTATCGGGATTTTCAGCACTTCTCCATCAATCTCTACCAAAATCAATGCTCTTTTGGAAAAGACCTTTCTGACAACACATGTCCCTTCCCAATTAGGCATCCATTTCCCACGTAGATCTTTATGAATAAGCAAGATCTTTTGAAGCATTATATCACCCTCTCATAATTCTCTTAGGAGAACATTCTTGTCATAAGCTTGCATCATCCTCTTTTGATACATTTGTCCATTATAGGTGGCTTTCAATCTATTCACTTCGATAAGATTCAACTGTTCAAACTGTTCAAGTTGTGCACAAAGTTTATCAATCATCTTTTTGTCCAGATTAGTAGCATTATTTGTTATAATTCTTTCTAGTATCCCATATTGGTATATGATCTCCTTCTTTATGAATTTACAAGCTGTAGACCTTGTGATGCTAGAATAGGACGCAACTTCTACCCATTTAGTAAAGTAATCTATAGCCAATAGGATGAAATAATGCCCATTTGAAGATTTCAGTGTGATTGCCCCAATGACAACCATGCACCACGTAGAGAATGGCCATGATGCAGTCATTACATGCAATGGCAACGAAGGTTCATAAATCTTATCAGGATATATCTAGAATTTATGGCACCTTCTCACATAGTCAATGCAATTGTTGACACCATTTTTTGCCCGGGCGGGGAAAAGACCGATACCGACTCGGGGGTATTCTCTTTGAAAATCATTTCGAAATGTGAGGAGTTGCCACCAATCATTTAAGGTGCGATTGGAACATCATAAAAACTGGGTGATTTTAATAAAATACCGAGTTTTAGGTCTGCGAAAATCCAGAAATCAGGTTCGGGAGTCAGTTACGTGTGGGGAAGGATTAGCACCCCCAGAAGCGCCAAAAAATTTGTACCTAGTTGATTACCCTATATTTAAAATAAAAAATTTTGAGTTCGATCTTTATTTAATTTAAAAATCATTAAGGATGCAGAGTTTGAAAAGGGTATTCGTTTATTGAGACCGATAGCATTCTCCCCTGAGCGTAAATGCGGGAGATCAGCTATTGTGTCTAATAACCAAATATTGCCTCATTTTTACAAATCATGATGCGGTTTTAAAAAGAATGTCGACCTATTTAGAGAATCACCAGTAGTCACACCCTGAGCGTGATCACGGGAGATATATTATTAATTCCTCAAATAAATGAACAGTGCCTTAAAGTTAAAATAAAATGCAATCAAACAAAATTTTATTTAATCCTAATTATACTAAAAATAAATTAAGGCTTTTTCTAACCTACAATGTCAAATTATGAAAAATAAAGAATCTAGGGGCTCAAATCTAAAATGTAGGATCTAATATTAATCCTATTTTCATTTTAAATAATTATTGAATCGAATAATCGAGATGGTCCCTCGAGCGTTTATGCGAGGGCCAACTCGAATTATCCTCTAAATTAAAAGACTAGTTTGAAATCTAAGCTAAAATGGAGGCTCTATTTAACCTATTTAATTATGTCAATATTTAAAGTCTAATTAAAGTTCGAGAACTAAAAGTGTCAAGGAACTAAAATACCGAGCTCTAAAAGACTTAAAAATCTATGGGCCTAAATTGAATGTTTTTAAAGTTAAGGGACTAACCTAATTATTAAACTAAAATTTTTAGAAAATATTAATCATTAATTAATTTTAATCAAAAAATTTATTCGAGTATTCAGGCATATAATGTGAAAACTCGACTCGAATTGCCTACTAATTAAACTACAGTATCATCCTAATTTCCAATTTGATTCAAATATTAATCTAATTAAAAAAACTAAATTTAGAATTAAAACTATGAAACAAAACAATTAAAAATAAACTTAATTGAAATAATTAAAACAAAAGATAATAAAAACATTAAAAATATAAAATAAAATAAACATAAAATAAATACTTAATTGCATAAATTTAAAATAATAATAACTAAAATACAAGAAAATAAAAGTTAGTAACTAAATAAGAAATAAAAAGTGACCAAAATGCAAAAATTAAAATAATAGTAGCTAAATCAGAAATTAACAGTGACTAAATTAAAATAAAACAACATCAACATGCATAATCAAAATAAAATAAAAAGGGGTGCCCATAGTATAAATACGTTGAAGCTGGAGATTTATGCGTGATTTACCCATTAATATAGTTGAACCAAGCAAAAGCACCTTAGAATATGGGGACATGGTGTGTGATTAGCCCAAAACCTAAAATAACTTTACTTTTCCCCACCCCAGACTCATTTCTGCGTGAATTCTCAAAACCCTTTCTTCCTTCCCTCTTTTTTTCACTCGTACAACGACTCAAAGAGAAACAAAGGCCAAGCGGCTCATCATGGCCTTGGTGGCCGCTCCACGCTCAAACCCGGTGAACGTCGACCTCCTCCCCGGTGACACCCCCTTAGATTAGACGAAACACGACGTAGGGTAACTCTAAATTCTTCTCTTAAATATTTTTTTTAAACATAAATTTTGCATAAACAAAAAAAAAGTAAAATTATAAACTAAATTCGGTTTTTAGTTGCACCTCAAGAATTTAACACAATAAACCGAAAATAAAGCTAGAATACCTCCTTGAAATTTTTTCAATTCTATTTCTTTGTATTCCTGAGAAAAATGAATCCCCTTTCTTCTTATTGATATAGAAAAATCCCCTACAATTATTTCCTTCGTTTCTGTTCGAATTCCCCCACTTTTGATTACATGCGTTTGGCTTTTATAGCCAAATTTACAATGATTTTCAGTTGGTTATGCCTTGATTCTCGTAGGGAACAAGGGATGATGGGGTTGGTGTTGAAAAAAAAGTGATGGTGGGTGTTGGTGTTGAAAACAATTGGGTGGTAGGTGTTGGTGTTGAAAAATGGTGTTTACAACAATCTATCTGTATCATGGCCTAATATTATTTGTATCTCATAATCTTTCTGGCCATAGAGAGATCATTTCCATGTGTTCCACATATTCCTCCATGCACTTCTTCTAAAATATTTTTTGCTTCTAATTGTAAAATGATAGTAGACATTTATTTAGAGAGATTAGCACTCCCCAATTCCTCTCCCTAGAGCATTAGAAGCTTCTTCGAAATAAAGCTTCAGGACTTGTCATCTGACATAATCTTCTCTTCAGTTGAAATGCACATTAATTCCTCGTCTAAAAAATTAGAATTTGTTTGTCTTCTTTTTCCATCAGTCTTAATAATTCGTTAGGAACATCAAATTCTACCTCATCCTCGTAGTCATTGACCTCTTCCAAACACATGGGCCACTCAAAATTTATCTCATGATGGGATTTAGAAACGTTAATTCTATTGACATTATGACATCTACAAAGGAAAATTTGATTCGGATATATACTTGAATATAGGCCAAAGTTTATGAAGTTAATGTAAAGAATGAAGAATAAGGAATATGGTGAAATAATGCAAAAAATGTAAATAAGGATTGTCATTTCAGAAATAAAAAGCATCTTTCATTAAAAATTAAGTAGTCTTAACATAGTTGCCCTTTACAAAAGATCCCTTAATGTTCTCGGGCATAACCATATGGTTGGTTATGAGTATTACTCTGAATTGAGCTTAAAAACTACAGGGAGATCCTCTGTAGTCGTTTTGTTGAGCTTCTCACTAGGGTGGAAGGGTGAATTCCAGCCTAGTACTTTCCAGCTCGATTATCCCTAGTAATCATGTTGATGAACAGTCCTTCCATAGCTTCATCAGACATGGCTTAGTCCTTCAGTTTCTCACTTTCTCATATGTGATTTATCAGTTGTTGCTCCATATTTTTAACTCCTCCAAATTTGAAAGTGTTGTTCAGGTGCGGGATAAACACACGCTCTATCGGGATATCTTCTTCTCTCAAACGATCCCTCTTGGCTTCAATTCTCTTCTTCATCTCTTTGTTTCGTTCTAAAAATTAGGCTTAAACCCTAACCTAAAGTAATCCATCTTAATCTTGACAGCTATAGGGCATAAAATTCCTTACAGACTCTTGCCAAAGCCCTTTTCCAGTTTTCCCCTCTTTTCAAAGTTTTTTGTACTGACATCTTGATGCAATTAAATAGCTTACGGCATGGGATCTTACTTCCCTTGGAAATTTAGGTTGCATTAATGAATTTCAGGGCTCAGAAAAATACTACGAGGCATATTCGTTGGCCTCAATATATGAGGCGTTAGTTGTCACAAAAGTGATTATCTTTTCTTTGGCTCCTAGACTAATTTAGTTTTCCATCAATAACAACTTCAATTTTTAGTATAGAGTTGAGGAGGATTCCCCTATTTAATAGATCCATGGTCTTCCTAATAGGCAATTGTATGTCGAATGGATGTCCATTATCACAAAATTGAGATTATAGACTGGGGCCCTATCAATAATGGCACCTCAAATGTTTCCATCATGTCCTTATGCATTCCATCAAATGCCCTAACCAAATTATGATAAGCCTTCATATGTGAGCTATCTATGGGTAATCTTTATAGAGTAACCAAAGATATCACGTTTAGAGGCGACCCATTGTTAATTATGACTCCTAGTAAGACATGGCCATGACAGTGAGTGGTGATATTCAAAGCTTTCACAGATCTCATTCCACCTTCAGGGATTTCATCATCAGAAAAGGTGACGTAGTTATCAGCAGCTATATGTCCCACTATTTAGTCTAAATTGTTTGCGGATATATCCTCAGGGACAAATTTTTGATTGAGTACCTTCAACAAGGCATATCAACGTACCTCGAAGTTCATCAACAAGTCCAATATCAAAATATTTTCCTATTTTTTATGTAGTTGTTCCACCACATTATACTTGTTATGCTTCAAGAACCTTAATAATTCTTGAGCTTGAGCTTCAATCACTGACTCATTGATCATTGGTGAAGGTTCCTCATTGAATATCTTCAGTACCACTGTTGCTTTCATCTTTTCAACTTCCTTTGAATTTCCAAGAGAGTAACATATTCAACTTCTAGTGAAGTGACCCACTTCACTCATGGTCTCAGTTACTATTTTCTCTTTCGACTACAATTTCTACTTCTCCGATTGCTTTTTCTCCTTTAACTAGTCTTGATTCTTCAGGCATTGCTACGTTGGCTGCATAATTCTAAGGAACCCTTTGAGTATCCTTGAAGGGAAATGGTGAAGGGACGGTGATTACCACCTTCAATTTTGTTAATGATGGGATCACGAATTCTAGTTTAACAGTGATGGTTACAAGCTTCTTTGCCCCATATGTCACATTGGAGCTCTCTTATGTGCATATGTCCATTTCCCTTTTACCTTCATATTTATCAAAGAATTATATCTCCTTGTTGTCCATTAAGCTTTTAATTAAGATTCTGAACTCACAACAAAATTGAATCTTGTGGCCCTCCTCTTGGTGATAGTCATAATACGATCCATAGTCAACAGGCCTTGGTTTGGGATTATACTTGACCATACCAGCTTCGCATAACTGCTTTAAACCTAACTAAGAGGAGATCTAATTTCTAAAATGCCTTCCTTTGTCCTCTTTTTATTATTCATATAAATCATATTCACTCATTGCCCACCATGATTTGGAAAGGAATGAGTAGTTGCAAAAGGAATTTTGAACTCTAGATCTCTTGTGTTTATTAAATTTTGTACGACCTTTTTGAATGCTAAACATCTCTCAATAGTATGGTCTACGATTCAATAATGATACCCACAATGGGTGTTGTTGTCATACCAACTATGATACGGCGGTTGAAGGGGTTTATTTATAAGGTCGTACCACATCTTCTTTTTACAATGATGTGTATATTTCAATATATGGTATTGGGACATGCGTGAAAGATATCCATGTAGGTTCTTTCACGGGTCATCTATTCTCATTTGAATCAGCTTTAGGTTGGGTGATAGTGATGCTTGTTGAAGCATTCTTCAACAAGTGCTCGTGTTATTCACCTTTCCTTCTTTCTTTTTGTAAATGTTCTTTTAGAGCTAGACCCATCTCCCCTTCAATCCTTCCACTCTTGATAGTGTTCCTAATAAGCTCACCAGAGATAACCAAGTCAGTAAAATTCTTGGTTGCATTTCCTATCAGATGCCCTAAGTATAGGGCCCTCAAACTATTCAAGAAGATTACAGTAGCCTCTTTCTCTACCAGTGGTGGTTGAACCTGAGATGCCATGTCATGCCAACTTTGGCATACTGACAAAATCTCTCATTATGCTTTTTATCTATGAATAAGATAGTCCATATATCAGGAACTAGATCATTGATATGATGGTATTGTTAAAAAAAAGCCTTATTTAAGGCCCTCCATGACATGATATGATTCCTAGTCAACTGGTTATACCATTTCACAATAGATCCAGTCAAACTATTCTGGAAACAATGTATCAACAATTTCTCATTGTCAACATGGCCAAACATTCTTCTATAGAACATTGTGATGTGTGATGAAGGGAAAGTAGTTTCATCATACTTTTCAAAGTCATGTACTTTGAACTTTTGAGGAAGAACGAAATCAGGGACCAAACTCAACTCTCTACAATCGAATTCATAAAACGTCTCTGCCATCTCTCTAAATTTCATCTTTTCCTCCATATTCTTCACTTGTTAGGTCAACTCCTCATTCATTTTTTCCCTCTAAGTGAGCTCATTTAGGTATGGACTTCATCATCAGTGTGAAAGTCTGTTGGTCTTACTCCAGAGTTAGCAGGATGGTTGACATTGAACAAAGTTCCTCCTTGATGAAACAAAGGGTTCTCAGTAGGGAAGAAAGTTTGCGGGCATGTTGAAGATACTCGTTTTTTTATCAATTTGTTTTTATTTTTATTATTAGTTTATTTACTATAAATATTATTATAAATATTTTATTTTATTATTATTATTAATAATATAATAAATTTATATTACAGGCCCAGTTACACAACCAAAGATATCAATCCCGAAGCCCAACAAGCCCAACCCAGATCTAGCTAAACCCTAAACCCGATTAGGGTTTCCATCATCTCAGCTTACAGCTACCAATGATCTCAACCATTAGATCCCTAAGATCCAACAGTCCACAGATGGTTCTAGCTAATGCATCTAGGGTTTTATCACCCTATCTCAACCAGGCCGCCTTGCCAGATGATTGAGCCCACTGCCACCACACGTCCTCCGATTCTGCTGCCACCACTCGGCCACCGATGTTGCTGCCACGATGCCTCTGTTAAGCTTCCAGAAACCAGCCACACGTCAATGCTCAAGGGGTGAGTCACCACAAGTTCGGTGACTCACAGAAACCCCTCTTTGGGACCAGTCCGAAGAGGACATCGGCGATGGCTATAAAAGCACTCAAAAATCTGCAAAGAAGATCCATCGACAGCAAATGCCATTTCAGTCCAAACACTAACTGGAGCAAGTGCCACATTCTCGTAGTAGAAATAAGGAGGCCCAATAGCTTCTTCTGGAAATGTTCTTTGAGTTATCTGATCTGATTCGGTAGAAACTCAAAACCGATCATTGGATTTGGAAGATGAACTACATGATCGTCTTCATTGAGAAGATTCTTTTCAAGCTTCCTCTGCTTCTTCCTTTTCCAAAAATCATAACCCGAGTTTCGCCTCTTCTTGTAACTGGGGCATTGCATAATGGCTTCCTATCTTCTACCGGAAGAAGTGCGTCAGCAACCTAGCCATTTGAGCAACACATATAAAATCTATCAACTCTACAAATTGATGAATCCGAATCACATTTCTCCATGGTTATTGAAGCCTCAGCCTCTGAGTACCCTATTTTCGTCATGTATAACATTTTATTCTCCTCGTCAGAATCAGAATTCAGGATTTCCTCGATATCAGAAGAACTATCAATATCTGTGAAATCATCCTGAAATATCGCTTCATAATCAGATGAGTAGTTATCAGAATCAACATGTTGCATGGGTGCAGATTTTTCAAGAGCATGTATCACTGTATATGTATTCTTGCAATTGCATCAATTTACTGTTCACATAAATTTATTTCTCTCCCACATAAAAGTATAATCCAGAAATAGCCTTCACTGAAAACAAGGTTCACTGTGTCAGCCTGGAATGAATTACCAAGCGATTTATACCACTCTGTCCGACTAAATCCCTCCATATCGAAAAAAATGGACACCTCATTCAGAAGAGGCACGTATCTCAGACATTTTCGATCAAAATGATTGATTACTTCTTAAGTTTGTGACAACATGAAGAGAATTCCTCAAGTTACTTGACAACTGTTGTTTAGTGACATCAGAATGAGAGTATTCAAGATAAACAGATTTAAAACATGGATAAATCCATAAGTACCCATAACAGTGCATTGTCAAAACGGAACCTTGTGGGGATCATGATATTCCGTCAAACTGACATTGAGAGTGAATCAGAAGCAGAATATTGGGGCATCTCGAAAGCCTATTTCAGACAGAAATGTTTCATGTAGGGCATCCTGAAAGCCCACGTCAGTGTGAATATTTGGGCATTCTTGAAGGCTCATCTCAACAAGAAGTAATGTGAATGTATTTTTAACATCTGTATATGCACATGTTGGGGCATTTTAGGCATTTTTAACGTCAGTGTGAATATTTCTTGTTTGATATTTAAGATCTCAGGGCCATTCATAAGACCTCTGGGCAGAATGTTTTCAACATTTCCATATAAAGTTCATAATGAGAAGAACTCATCTGAAGAAGGAAGAAGAAGTTCATAATGAGAAGAACTTGTTCAACCTTTTGCTCGAATTCATCACTCGATGGATCGACATTTCCAGAGAAAGTTCATAATGAGAAGAACTTATCTGAAGAAGAAGAAGAAGTTCATAATGAGAAGAATTTGTTCAACCTTTTGCATAACTCTATCACAGAAGGAGATAGATCAGCATCAACATTTCCAAAAGTGTTCATAATGAGAAGAACTCATCTGAAGAAGGAGAAGAAGTTCATAATGAGAAAAACTTGTTCAACCTTGCATTAATTCATTACATATGAAGACAAATTAACAACCTCTCTTTTAAAGATCAACATTTCCAAAAGGAGTTCATAATAAAAAAGAACTCATCCGAAAAAGAGAATAAATTCATAATGAGAAGAATTTGTTCAACTTTTTGCTAGATTACATCATAGAAAGAAATAAATTGTCATTCCCAGTGAAAAAGTTCATAATGAGAAGAACTAATCCCAAAGAAGAAACTTGTTCAACATTTTCATCCTAATCAAGTGAAGTCAAATGGATAAAAAACTTATTATCTTTCCATCTTTGTCCTATTCTTGTTAAACACAATAATGAGCAAAGAGGGGCAGTTGAAGATACTCGTTTTTTTATCCATTTATTTTTATTTTTATTATTAGTTTATTTATTATAAATATTTTATTTTATTATTATTATTATTATTAATATAATAAATTTATATTACAGGCCCAGTTACGCAACCCAAAGATATCAATCTCGAAGCCCAACAAGCCCAACTCAGATCTAGCCAAACCCTAAATCTAATTAGGGTTTCCATCATCTCAGCTTACAGCCGCCAATGATCTAAACCGTTGGATCTCTAAGATCCAACGGTCCACAGATGGTTCCAGCTAATGCATCTAGAGTTTCATCATCCTATCTCAACCAGTACCGCCTCTGCCAGATGATTGAGCCCACTGTCACCACACGTCCGCCGATTCTGCTGCCACCACTCGGCCACCGATGCTTCTGCCACGATGCCTCTGTTGAAGATTCCAGAAACCAGCTGTCCCTCCACACGTCAATGCTCAAGGGGTGAGTCACTACAAGTTCGGTGACTCACCGAAACCCCTCTTTGGGACCGGTCTGAAGAGGACATCGGCGATGGATAAAAGCCATCAAACATCTACAAAGAAGATCCATCGACAGCAAACGGAACAGAGAGAACCCAGCAAGCAAAAAATGGCAACCAAGAGAAACCCGAGAGGAAGCCAAAACCAACAAAGGGCAGGAACGGGAAAGAAGCAACTACCAACGACCAACAACAAAATACGAAACAAAAACAGAAAATAACCAAAAGAAAAGAGAGAAGAACTTGCCACTGTTGGATAGGTCGAACGACGCCGGAGAACCGAAATGCCAAACAAAATAATCCTAGATCTATGATGTTTGGTAAGGTTTTAAACCAAACAACCTTAGATCTAAGTTTATAAAAATAGGGGCTTTAATCTAGGGTATTTTGGAGAACTCCGACCACCGTGGATGGTGGCCGGCGGCGACTGTCGGTAGTGGTTCACGGCGGTCGGCCGGTTACCGTCGTCCCACCGGTGGATGATTTTAGAGAGATGCGAGAGAGAAGTGAAATGGAAGAAATGAAGAGATTAAAGGCCATTTTCGGCCATTTAAGGGTGTTTATACCCAATATGAAACGACGTCGTTTCATAGGTAGAGATGTGTGTTTTGGGTAAAGGGGTAAACCCTGTCCGTAGTACTCTAAATTTGTAATCTTTACGATTTAGTCACTATAATTAATTTTTATATTTTTAATTTGGTATTATAATTTTATTTTATTATATTATAGTCCCTACTATATTTATTAAATATTTAGGATAATACCAGATTTAGTCCTTTTAATTCTAAATATTTATATTTTAATTACCAGTTAATAATTAAAGCTAAATTATACTATATGTACCTATATTATATAATATTTCAAGTTATGTCTATTAACTTTAATATTTTTATAATTTAATCATTAAAAGCATATTTCTGTTTCTTTTAGTTTGGCATCTATATTTTATTTTATTTCCTTTTAGTCATTTATATATATATTTTAGAGTAAAATATGATAAAGATGGTATGATTTTTTTTTCCAGACAGGTAATGATCATATTAACCTAGTTGTAGCATGATTTTGTTATATAATTTATCAATATGATTAATTTTATGTTTAGGTAGTATTAATAATTTGTTTGATAAATTTATATAATATGTATGTAGGGTATATAATTAAATTAATACTATTTGTATGTAGTTGTAGTTTGAATCATTGAATGATTCCAAAAACATGCGTCCTAACTAAAACAATTCATTATTGTTTTCTATAAAGTACAATCCAGACTTATCTTGATGATATTATTATATTAAATCACCATGATCCCACTTGTATATAGAATATATAATTAAATCATTACTATTTGCACGTGATATTTATATTAAATCACCATGATCTCATTTTCTTTAATTTAACAAAATCTTCAAGAAAGATACCTATGTCTAGGTGTATCAATAAATTGATTTTTTTAGAATTTAGTATTTAAATTTTGTTATATTAGTACATGTATACTATATTTTTAATTTCTCTTATTTTAATCATTATTTATTTGCAATAGTATTTTATTATTACTTTTATATTTTAATTATTGCTTTAATTATTATTTTATTATTATTTTTATCTTATTCATATAAATATATATATATATATATTTGTTTAAATAATAATATTTATTTATTTTTAATATCAAAGAAAAGGACAGTCTTAAAGCAACTAGATGTCCTATTCTAGTATTTTAAATAAATAAATATCTTACTTATAAAAACCAGAAAATACATATTAAATTATTTTCTTAGAAAAAATATCATATTTTAATATTTTTTATTTTTTATATTAAGAAATGGGCTGTCTTAAAGCACCTAGAAGTCATTTTCTGATATTCTTAAATAAATATATATCCTATTTTTTATAAATTATATATATTAATTTATTTTAATTATTTTTAGAGAAATATTTTATTAATATTTATTTATTTTTTAATATTAAGAAATAGGCTGTCTTAAAGCACCTAGAAGTCCTTTTATGATATTTCTAAGTAAATAAATATCTTATTTATATATAAATATTTTCTAAAAATTATACTAATAAATTTGAAATAATAGGATTATGAATTAAATATATATTTGAATTCTTAAATTTCCAATAATATAGACAATTTATAATTAATGAGTACCAATTTTGGGCATTATAAGGGTGCTAATCCTTCACTAAATGTAAACGACCACGAATCTTTTTTTACTAAAATTTTTGGTTATACGCAGATCAGTTTATCTTTTAAATTATGTTTTCTTCAAAACTATTTTAAAAGATTGTTTTTAGGTATTTGACCTACCTAACCCAAAAAAGGTCAATGGCGACTCCAAAACATTTTTAAATTAAAATCATTTAATTATTCATTTTATTTTTCCCGCCAAGTAAAAATTTCGTGCCCGGGTGAAAACCGGTTACGACAGCTTGGCGACTCCACCGGGGACGGTCAAACTATAAAATCAATTACAAATTGTCTCTATTAATTAGAAATTAAAAATTCATATATTGAATTTATGATTCTTTCATTTCAAAATTTTTTATTTTCCCAATATTTTTTATTTTATTAATGATTTATTTTATTTTTCAAGTATTAAATTTCATTATTTATTTGTTTGTCAGAAATTTGAACATTTCTCCTCATACACAACACATACATTGCATAACATAAGCTTTATAATCAAGCTTGTCCCTTTTAAGTGGGAGTGAAAACGACGTCTTCATGAGAATTTATTCTCTGTATCAGACCTAGCAAGTAACTTTCAGGGTTCATATGCTCTATATCTTCATGAGAATTTATTCTCCGTGTCAGGTATAGAGAAGTGTATCCCCTCGAATTGAACTCGATCACTTTAGTCTGTGATGGACTAGGATTGAGGGTTAACAGCCCAAGGGGGCACTAATAAGGACAATTTGGGTGCCTCCTTTACTCTTAGAACTGAAACCCTGCATATAATAAACCCTAGAAATTCTCCTGATATAAGACGGTACCGAACTCTGTCCGTAGGTGTACATAAAGAGAAATGAACTCTAGCTTTTAATTTATTTTCTTTACTTTTTCCTGAATAAATGCATGTGAACTAGAAATCATGCAATTAAGTTAATTTTTCCAAACAAACCATGGAACTAGAAAGCATGAGGTTAGTAGTTATACCTTTATAGATAGAATTTTTCTTTCCATCAGTTGGTACTAACTATTCTATTTTTTTTTTCTTATTTTTTCCATGCACGTTACATTACTCTAATTTGTTTATATTCTTTTATCTGCATTGCATGATCATGGCATAACCAAAAGGTGTTGACTTGAAAGACTGTTCATCAAATTGGAAAGAAATCGTAAATGGATAAAAAGTTTTATAATCAAACAAAATATGATGCGGCCAAGGAAAGACATCCTGAAGAAACTCTGAAGATAGAAACGAGCAATGTACACAGAGATCCTGTTATATTAATACCAAAAGTACTCCACAAAGATTCTGCCAGATTGATACCAAAAGCAGTCTATGGTCAGAGCATCAGTCAGGGCACTCAGAGTAGAGGAGGTTTTTATGAAGCTCAAGCATGTTATTTGAAGGACTTGAATGACCAAAACAAGAAATTAAGCACAGAAGTGGAAATCATGCATGCAGATTTCCAAAATATCAGTCAAGCCTTTCAAAATATTGGCATAGGAAATACCCCAGAAGAGTGGATAATAGGGGTCACCAAGCTAAAAAATAACTGCAACATATATGAATATCTTGTCCAAGAACTTCTTGAACATAAAAGTTCTCTTACCAGGGAAAACGAGCAACTTCGAGAAGTGACACAGAAGATAAAGGAAAAAGCATGGAAGAAGCTGCAGTCCAGACAAGCAATATGGCCCATAAGCTGATAGACTAACTTGGCTTTAGAGAAGTTAGGAGGGAAAGTTATCCCCTATATGTAAAGTTTTATTGAAGTTAGGAGTGAAAGTTGTCCCCTGCATGTAAAAGTTTTGTTTGATGCAAGGAAACTTTTGTGTTCAATGAAATCTGTTCTAAGATGATCACTCTTGAGTAACACCTTTTCATACATACATTTGCATTTTGCATCTTTGCATTTTTTATTTTTGCATTTATACTTTTATGTTTGCTTTTGTATTGCACAATTTGTAATTTTATTATTACATTCACATATTTACATTTGCATTTGCATTTTGCATTTTTACGTTTGTATTTATATTTTCTTTTTTGCATTTTCATATTTGCATAATTACATTTTATTTCAAACTATTTTACATACATTCAATCATGACAACGTGGAATAATTCGTGGAGAATTCCATGACAGAATTTTTGAAATCAAAGTGGAGCTAA
This sequence comes from Hibiscus syriacus, assembly GCF_006381635.1. NCBI lineage: Eukaryota > Viridiplantae > Streptophyta > Magnoliopsida > Malvales > Malvaceae > Hibiscus > Hibiscus syriacus. Next base: position 502,842 of record NW_024063188.1, on the reverse strand, counting down.
CTTGGTCTTCCTAAAGAGGAATAATAGCTATGAATGAGATTTTAGCAAGGGTTGGTAGAATCGAGAAACTACAAGAGAAACTTATCAAGACTCAACAAGATATGATTAATCAAGTAAAAAGGTTCCGAGGTGAACAAATGGATCAAGCAAAAAAATTCCAAGATGATTCAAAAAAAACAAATGACAAAACTAATGGATGTGGTGAGTATTGTGATCCATGGAGAGAAACCCTTAGAGGATCCTGTTGTGAAAGATTAGAATATGATTATGAATGATGTAGCTGATGCAATAGAAACAAATGACCAAGAACTTGTCAAAAGATGTGGAAATCCAATAAGGCTCCCAGAAAAGGTGACAGAGATCAAGTTGAAGCGACGTATAGAAGAGGTTCAAAAGCCATTGAAGAAAGCTAAGAAAGGAAAAAAGAAAATGATACCTCTCATTCCAATTCCAATCTCAAATTCAGATTTATTACCATTTCTTTTTGAAAATGACCTCATAACACCAATCCCTCCAAGGCCTAATACTTATTTGCGTCCAGATTGGCAGGGTGTCAAGAATTCATGCAATTATCATTCTGGAGAGTTTAGCCACTCTACGGAGAATTGTAAGGTTGTGAATTTAAATGTACAAAACCTCATCACAGAAGGGTTGCTATGTTTTGAAGATGGGAAACCTAAGATCCTAAAAAGCTCAAAACTGGTCAAGAAAGAGAAATTTTCGAATTACTATCCGTCTCATGATGTTCAAGAGTCAAACATTCAAAGCAAACATTTTGATCATCATTCACATGGTCTTCAAGAAAGCAAAGTAAGCAATTGTAAGGAGACAGTGATGTCAAGGGAAATTTTACCCAAGTTTCCTTCAATTCCGTGCAACAAGTTATATCTTGAATTATTCAAAGCCCAGACTATTACTCCATGTTGAGCTAACCCTTTGTTGCTTCCATACCCGAGTTGGTATAATGAGAAACTCTCTTGTGATTATCATGCTGGAGCCCGAGGACACTCCATTGAGAATTATGGTCGCTTCAAACGACGAGTTCAAGACCTTTTGATTCAGGGAATCATAGAAGTGGATGATCAGTCTGTTTTGGTCAAACAATCAAGAATTAAACATCAAAATGGAGTTGGTAGTATCAAAACAAGTAAAGTACATGTCGTAGAAAATGAAGAAAACAAAGTACTTGAGCCAAAGATATAACATTCAATTCTCAATACTTCTCTGATTATAAATGATAAAAAAAATAAAAGGAGAGGTAATTATAGACTGGATCATAGGTTTAAGATGAATGGGAAAGATGAAACTCTGAAAAAACCTCAAACGCCTATATCAGATTTTCTGAAGACCAGTGAAAAGAGTCTGGATACAAAGAGTCTGGTGAATATTACTCCAATTACAGCCACAATATGTGTTCAGAATCAGGACAAGGCTATTATCCTAGTAAAAGTTGTTCTGAATCCAAAAATGAGCTCAATTACCAGCCATAGAAGAAAAAGATTATGATGGAGACTGCTCGGAATAAAGCAAAGAATTGTGTATCTGAAGGCTTACCCAAAGAAGTTGACACAAAAGATTATCAAAAAAATGGGGGGAAATGAGGAAAATCTTGGGCCAATTACACACCCAACATTACTGAATGATGGGGTAGGCTAAATAAACAAGTGGAATTTGTTATCTACCACTGTAGTACTTTTCTATTTTCAGCATCCTGTTTAAACTTGTTTTTTGTTCCTTTCTTCGCCTTTTGTGCAATAAATAAATTTGTGTTGCTTATTAAGGTTATGAGCATTGAGTCAATTTTTCAATCTTGTAGTTCTTTGAATATCAACTGGATTAAAAAGCTCTTCATGATTAGAGTTATAATCTTTGACAGAATATCAGGATTGAAAACCAGAAAAACAAGGACCATTGATCTTACCTCAGAAGAAATACACCCAAACACTATCCTATTACAAATATGAGATAGCCTACTCCTATTGAAAGAAATTACAAAAAGGCTTGGTATTTATATATAGGAGATTACAACATGGGGCATCGTTGATGTATTACATTACAAAACCGATTAGAATATTTTTCTATTAATGACGTTCGATGATGAACATAATTTTTATAAATAGGTAAATCTAGTTTAAGTCAGTTGCTTGGGAATTGAACTCTAACGAAGAGATTTTCTGAATTCCACCAAAACACCTAGACTATAATAGGTTCTTCTTAACAAGCTTAAGAAATTGGATTTGGATACCCATGTTATATTATTATATACAATAAAGCTTGAGTTGTCCCACTAGAGCAAATGGTTAATCGCCCCGGCTTTATGGATAATATTCAGCTAATCTATTTATACTATTATATGCAATAAAATTATCCCTCTAGAGCAATTGGTTAATCGTCCCGGCTTTATGGATAAGTTTCAATTAACCTGATAAAGGTGATTATATTATTATATACAATAAAGCTGAATTCAGCTAGCCAAAATGGAAAATGTGTTAACAAATGGACTAAGGGAGTTACAAAACACCTGTTATAGTCAACTTCACACAAGCACTCAGAAATTTCATTTTTAGACCGATATTTTTGCACTACTTTGATTAGATAAGTCTAAATGAAAGATTCCAGAGAATTGAAATGGAATGACTCTAGAAGGTCTAGTAATTGGCAATCCTAGTTGTGTCATTTTGTTCGTATCCGGTTAAAATACCAAGTCCTCAAAGTGAGGCATGTGACAAAGTTCACAAAGAGCGAGAGATAAGTGACATCTTAAATAGATGTAACCATAGAAAATAGGAAAGCCATCCTGAAACCAAACCAAATCTTGATACTTGTCAAAGAACTATAATTCTCAAACATTAAAGAATTGTTGATTCTTTTGATATTCTTTGAATTCATGCTTATGATTTGATTTTATTGTGAACCTGTGATAGACAACATTTTAAAAAATTCTTTCATTCTTCGATAAAGAAAGAAGAAAAAACATTTTCAAACAGGACAGTCTCAAATAAGGAAGGTCCTTGAAGCAAGTAGTTGTTTATTCTACCTCTATTGTAGAAAAAATGAGACCAGAATGATGAAGCATCGCACTTTCTTGAAAGCAAGTGGTCTAAAAAGCCAGAAAGTCTAGAGAATTGAACTTGTAACGCTCTCCTGTGGCATTTTTAGCAATTCATCAAGAAAGATTATCACTTATCTCATGCTGAGGGCGATAAGCATCACCAGACAAATTATTTTCCCCAACCATCAATCCATGTTCTCTAAAAGATTACATCAAAGAGCCATAAGTCTCATTAAGTGTATTATAGGAATGAACAAGTCCACCATCTACACTCTAGTTATATTGTGATACTGGCTCAAGTCTTGATACATCATTGCTGCTTCTCTCATGTCGATAATTTTCATTGACAGGATTATATCCATTATGTCCTTCAGAAGATTGTTGAATTTAAATTTGAGGACTTATGGCACAGAATAAGACATTGGAACAAGTCTACACTTATATGCCTTTCATATTAGAGTGGGAAATGTAGGTGTGTATCTTGAAGCAGTAGAAGAAGCAGTCACTGTAGCAGTCATTGTAGAAAATGCACCAACAAAGATTTTCTAGTACATCTCGATGATGTTTATTGCTTCCAGTAAGATTGTTACAAGGGATGCCACCAAAAATAAGGTCGAATTCGCCAAATCTACTCATCAATTGCTCCAACCAATCACCATTCAGTTCTTGCACATTTTGAAGATATACCAAGACAGTAAAAGGCAACCTCTGCATCACTGATTCCAGAGAAAAGAGATAGAACATTGATACCACCGGGGAACATGTCTTTAGCAGATCCTCTTCCTCGTGTATGGTTTTTAGGGAAACCTAGAAGCATTTCCACCTCATCAGGTTCAAGTGGAACAACTTTATTCCTTCCAACCCATACCAGATTCCATTTTCAGCACTCATCAAGAACATACTTCTAGACACTCGAAGGTGACTCATCGTCATAAGCTTCAAGAGCCTTACGGATCCTTTCTGTCAGTTTGGCACTTCATGTACATGTTATAAACAGTTCAACTTTGTTCTTGAATCCCAGGAAGGTCACCATTTTCCTTTTCAATGGAAAAGCATCATGTATGGTGCATGGAGGAAGCTGAATAAGAGGAAATTTGTTCTCAATTGGCAGATTATGAATATAGCTCCTTTTCCTTGCAACAACACAAAAATAATTCGAATCTACAAATTCTGGCTCTACATCGTATAAATACCGTGACATTTCAGTCCAAACACTAACTGGAGCAAGTGCCACATTCTCGTAGTAGAAATAAGGAGGCCCAATAGCATCTTCTGGAAATGTTCTTTGAGTTATCTGATCTGATTCGGTAGAAACTCAAAACCAATCATTGGATTTGGAAGATGAACTACATGATCGTCTTCATTGAGAAGATTCTTTTCAAGCTTCCTCTGCTTCTTCCTTTTCCAAAAATCATAACCCGAGTTTCGCCTCTTATTGTAACTGGGGCATTGCATAATGGCTTCCTATCTTCTACCGGAAGAAGTGCGTCAGCAACCTTAGCCATTTGAGCAGCACATATAAAATCTATCAACTCTACAAATTGATGAATCCGGATCACATTTCTCCATGGTTATTGAAGCCTCAGCCTCTGAGTACCCTATTTTCGTCATGTATAACATTTTATTCTCCTCGTCAGAATCAGAATTCAGGATTTCCTCGATATCAGAAAAACTATCAATATCTGTGAAATCATCTTGAAATATCACTTCATAATCAGATGAGTAGTTATCAGAATCAACATGTTGCATGGGTGCGAATTTTTCAAGAGCATGTATCACTGTATATGTATTCTTGCAATTGCATCAGTTTACTGTTCACATAAATTTATTTCTCTCCCACGTAAAAGTATAATCCAGAAATAGCCTTCACTGAAAACAAAGTTCACTGTGTCAGCCTGGAATGAATTACCAAGCGATTTATACCACTCTGTCCGACTAAATCCCTCCAGATCGAAAAAAATGGACACCTCATTCAGAAGAGGCACGTATCTCAGACATTTTCGATCAAAATGATTGATTACTTCTTAAGTTTGTGACAACATGAAGAGAATTCCTCAAGTTACTTGACAACTGTTGTTTAGTGACATCAGAATGAGAGTATTCAAGATAAACAGATTTAAAACATGGATAAAGCCATAAGTACCCATAACAGTGCATTGTCAAAACGGAACCTTGTGGGGATCATGATATTCCCGTCAAACAGACATTGAGAGTGAATCAGAAGCAGAATATTGGGGCATCTCGAAAGCCTATTTCAGACAGAAATGTTTCATGTAGGGCATCCTGAAAGCCCACGTCAGTGTGAATATTTGGGCATTCTTGAAGGCTCATCTCAACAAGAAGTAATGTGAATGTATTTTTAACATCTGTATATGCACATGTTGGGGCATTTTAGGCATTTTTAACGTCAGTGTGAATATTTCTTGTTTGATATTTAAGACCTCAGGGCCATTCATAAGACCTCTGGGCAGAATGTTTTCAACATTTCCATATAAAGTTCATAATGAGAAGAACTCATCTGAAGAAGGAAGAAGAAGTTCATAATGAGAAGAACTTGTTCAACCTTTTGCTCGAATTCATCACTCGATGGATTGACATTTCCAGAGAAAGTTCATAATGAGAATAACTTATCTGAAGAAGAAGAAGAAGTTCATAATGAGAAGAATTTGTTCAACCTTTTGCATGACTCTATCACAGAAGGAGATAGATCAGCATCAACATTTCCAAAAGTGTTCATAATGAGAAGAACTCATCTGAAGAAGGAGAAGAAGTTCATAATGAGAAGAACTTGTTCAACCTTGCATTAATTCATTACATATGAAGACAAATTAACTACCTCTCTTTTAAAGATCAACATTTCCAAAAGGAGTTCATAATAAGAAAGAACTCATCCGAAGAAAGAGAATAAATTCATAATGAGAAGAATTTGTTCAACTTTTTGCTAGATTACATCATAGAAAGAAATAAATTGTCATCCCCAGTGAAAAGTTCATAATGAGAAGAACTAATCCCAAAGAAGAAACTTGTTCAACATTTTCATCCTAATCAAGTGAAGTCAAATGGATAAAAAACTTATTATCTTTCCATCTTTGTCCTATTCTTGTTAAACACAATAATGAGCAAAGAGGGGCAGTTTAAGATACTCGTTTTTTTATCCATTTATTTTTATTTTTATTATTAGTTTATTTATTATAAATATTTTATTTTATTATTATTATTAATAATAATATAATAAATTTATATTACAGGCCCAATTATGCAACCCAAAGATATCAATCTCGAAGCCCAACAAGCCCAACTCAGATCTAGCTAAACCCTAAACCTAATTAGGGTTTCCATCATCTCAGCTTACAGCCGCCAATGATCTCAACCATTGGATCTCTAAGATCCAACGGTCCACAGATGGTTCTAGCTAATGCATCTAGGGTTTCATCATCCTATCTCAACCAGTACCGCCTCTGCCAGATGATTGAGCCCACTGTCACCACACGTCCGCCGATTCTACTGCCACCACTCGGCCACCGATGCTGCTGCCACGATGCCTCTGTTGAAGCTTCCAGAAACCAGCTGTCCCTCCACACGTCAATGCTCAAGGGGTGAGTCACCACAAGTTCGATGACTCACCGAAACCCCTCTTTGGGACCGGTCTGAAGAGGACATTGGCGATGGCTATAAAAGCCATCAAACATCTGCAAAGAAGATCCATCGACAGTAAACGGAACAGAGAGAACCCAGCAAGAAAAAAATGGCAACCAAGAGAAACCCGAGAGGAAGCCAAAACCAACAGAGGGCAGGAACGGGAAAAAAGCAACTACCAACGACCAACAACAAAATACGAAACAAAAACAGAAAATAACCAAAAGAAAAGAGAGAAGAACTTACCACTGTTGGATAGGTCGACGACGCCGGAGAACCGAAACGCCAAACAAAATAATCCTAGATCTACGATGTTTGGTAAGGTTTTAAACCAAACAACCTTAGATCTAAGTTTATAAAAATAGGGGCTTTAATCTAGGGTATTTTGGTGAACTCCGACCACCGTGGATGGTGGCCGACGGTGACTGTCGGTGGTGGTTCACGGCAGTCGGCCGGTTACCGTCGTCCCACCGGTGGATGATTTTAGAGAGATGCGAGAGAGAGTTTGAACTTCTCTCTCCTAGAGAGAGAAGTGAAATGGAAGAAATGAAGAGATTAAAGACCATTTTCGGCCATTTAAGGGTGTTTATACCCAATATGAAATGACGTCGTTTCATAGGTAGAGATGTGTGTTTTGGGTAAAGGGGTAAACCCTGTCCGTAGTACTCTAAATTTGTAATCTTTACGATTTAGTCACTATAATTAATTTTTATATTTTTAATTTGGTATTATAATTTTATTTTATTATATTATAGTCCCTACTATATTTATTAAATATTTAGGATAATACCAGATTTAGTCCTTTTAATTCTAAATATTTATATTTTAATTACCAGTTAATAATTAAAGCTAAATTATACTATATGTACCTATATTATATAATATTTCAAGTTATGTCTATTAACTTTAATATTTTTATAATTTAATCATTAAAAGCATATTTCTGTTTCTTTTAGTTTGGCATCTATATTTTATTTTATTTCCTTTTAGTCATTTATATATATATTTTAGAGTAAAATATGATAAAGATGGTATGATTTTTTTTTCCAGACAGGTAATGATCATATTAACCTAGTTGTAGCATGATTTTGTTATATAATTTATCAATATGATTAATTTTATGTTTAGGTAGTATTAATAATTTGTTTGATAAATTTATATAATATGTATGTAGGGTATATAATTAAATTAATACTATTTGTATGTAGTTGTAGTTTGAATCATTGAATGATTCCAAAAACATGCGTCCTAACTAAAACAATTCATTATTGTTTTCTATAAAGTACAATCCAGACTTATCTTGATGGTATTATTATATTAAATCACCATGATCCCACTTGTATATAGAATATATAATTAAATCATTACTATTTGCACGTGATATTTATATTAAATCACCATGATCCCATTTTCTTTAATTTAACAAAATCTTCAAGAAAGATACCTATGTCTAGGTGTATCAATAAATTGATTTTTTTAGAATTTAGTATTTAATTTTATTATATTAGTACATGTATACTATATTTTTAATTTCTCTTATTTTAATCATTATTTATTTGCAATAGTATTTTATTATTACTTTTATATTTTAATTATTGCTTTAATTATTATTTTATTATTATTTTTATCTTATTCATATAAATATATATATATATATATATTTGTTTAAATAATAATATTTATTTATTTTTAATATCAAAGAAAAGGACAGTCTTAAAGCAACTAGATGTCCTATTCTAGTATTTTAAATAAATAAATATCTTACTTATAAAAACCAGAAAATACATATTAAATTATTTTCTTAGAAAAATAATCATATTTTAATATTTATTTATTTTTTTATATTAAGAAATGGGCTGTCTTAAAGCACCTAGAAGTCATTTTCTGATATTCTTAAATAAATATATATCCTATTTTTATAAATTATATATATTAATTTATTTTAATTATTTTTAGAGAAATGTTTTAATAATATTTATTTATTTTTTAATATTAAGAAATAGGCTGTCTTAAAGCACCTAGAAGTCCTTTTCTGATATTTCTAAGTAAATAAATATCTTATTTATATATAAATATTTTCTTAAAATTATACTAATAAATTTGAAATAATAGGATTATGAATTAAATATATACTTGAATTCTTAAATTTCCAATAATAGAGATAATTTATAATTAATGAGTACCAATTTTGGGCATTATAGGGTGCTAATCCTTCCCTAAATATAAACGACCACGAATCCTTTTTTACTAAAATTTTTTGTTATAAGCAGATCAGTTTATCTTTTAAATTATGTTTTCTTCAAAACTATTTTAAAAGATTGTTTTTAGGTATTTGACCTACCTAACCCAAAAAAGGTCAATGGCAACTCCCAAAACATTTTTTAAATCAAAATCATTTACTTATTCATTTTATTTTTCCCGCAAAGTAAAAATTTCGTGCCTGGACGAAAACCGGTTACGACACATGTTTCTTGGTGCTCAGGGTTATGCATAGGCATATGGATAGGCTTGAAACCATGAGGATGGGTAGGATCTTAAGTGGTATTCTTCCCAACTATAATGTATTTCTGGAAGATGTCTTCAAATTTCTTCAACAAATCATGGTGAGAGTTGGCTATATCGACCTTGATCCTAGTAAATCGTTCTCTCATCTCCTTTTGAAACTCCTTTTGTTCCTTTTTCACTTGTGCAAGTCTGTCCTCCATCTCTTTAATCATTTTTCTCATGCCCTATGGATGTAGTGTGCTTTTAATTTTAGTAGGGTCAAGATTACTGTGATCGAAAATCTTACTTTATTATTCAGTGTGTTATATTTAAACGAATATTTTAATGTATGTTCTTTAGAAATGTGTATAAATGATGCAAATAAAATGTGAGAATACATGTCTGCAAAAGATATTGATCCCAAAGATTAATTCTTAAAGAAAATACAACGTCTCAACACACTAGGAAAGCGAAAATCACAAATCACAAATAAAATCTAGCTTTATCTCCTAGTTTCTCAATTCCTAAAAATAACTTGAAAACTTTTCAGGCGACCTTGCTTACCTTTTCTATAGCCTTACTCATCGTCTCAAGATGGGCATCGATTGTTTCATTAGCTTGACGATGTGTTTTCCCAAGCTCTTGGTTAGTTAAAGTCTACTTTCCTCAAGGCGAAGGATGCGTTCATTACACTTCTGCAACATATCCTTCAGCTTAGTGATTTTGACCTTCAAAACTTCATTTTCATTTTGAGTCATCTCTCCAATTCTACCACCCTTCTCCTCAGAGCTTCATTCTCTTGTCAAAGGCTCATACCATTATCATTGTACTGCTCATGGAAAGCTTTTTATAGATCAAGGATTTGTTCCTTCAGCTGCTCTATTTGTATTCACCTTTGACCCAATTCAAGATTAATATCATCACGTTTTTTAGTCAGCTCATTGATTTGTTGAATGACTCACCTTTTCTCCTCTTCATTCTTTCTAGCACATTTCTCTACTCCATCAAGATTTATCTTTAGATCCTTAGCTGTATGGTGGAGACATTAAGCCTTCAAGGTTTTTTTTTTCAATTCTTTGTAGTCCCTATCCATAACATTAAACTTTCTTGAATCTTGCTCTTCTCTCTAGTTAATTGCTTTATGATCCCTTCATGCTTTACAACTTCAAGATCCCACATAAATTTTTCATCTGAGAACCATTGTTTTTCGGTCTCTCTATCAATTTCATTTGCCTTATCTATTCTCTTTGCAAATCAACTTCAGTTGGAACCCTTCTTAATCGCTCGACCATGGTCAAACCATCCTCTAGATTTGGTTTAGGAACATTATCATTTACTCGTTTGCTTCTTCAATCCTCATAAGCTGGTATAAATGCTGGTTCAATTTTCTTGAGACTAAGGAGGCGAGGGTTCTTCCAATCATTGTATATTTTCGAGATCCGATCACTATAGTTTGGTATTGAGAAAGCAATTTAGATTCATTCATTCATCGAGTAGCTGGGACAAATTGATGATTGTTGAATTGACTAAGAACTATTAGAGGGGTATAACCAATCGCACCCCATAATTCGAGAAGCATGAAATAGTTTTTGTTTCCACATCTATATATCACGTCCTCTTTAGGCAGCCAATATGCCTTCCAAACCACTTCGGTTTCCTTCATGTTTCTCATAGATTCGACCCATTCCTTCCTTTTGCGAGGATCATGGATCCTATAATTCTTGAGGAAATATCCAAGGGGAGAGAAATCTGATTGGCAACTTCGAGCCCATCCTTTTCCAACTACCCAAGAATCGCTCCACCACCAAACTACTAGCAAAGACATGAACGTCTCTACCAAGATGGTTGGAGCTGGATTTATATATTTTTCCAGAACCTTAAGGAAATATATTATTGTGTTGTCAATATGATCTAAGTCTTCGGGGAAAACCGCCAACCCATTTATTGCTAACGCGAAAAAGTATTTTTTTCCTCTTTAACGATGCTTGCTCATAAATCATGTTTTTTAACTTAGCCCAAGAAACTTCTTGATTATGAGTATGCTCGACTACCCACTCCTTTGGTTTTATAGTAAGTAGTGCAATTTTTATTGCAAAAATTTTTGATCGAATCATTTTGATATAGATCGAACGTCTTTCAACGTTTTGAACATTTAGCAAAGTAATTTATTCTTCAATGGTCGGGGTCGTATCCACTTTCCAAAGGTAAAACACTGATAGTCTCAATCGAGATCTTTAGCAATTCAACTATATCTCTTTAGGTTGCACTGAACAAATCTTTCTCAACTTCATCCCAATCTTCCCATATTCGCAATAATTCTGGCCAATGAGTATGTCTAACAGTCAAAATAACCTTTTTAGGAAACTTATACGCTTCATAAGTGATGAGACTATCTCTGAATCGAGCTTATTGAAACTCTTACCACAGTTAAACTTCTGAAATTCTATTGGACCCATCGGAAGCCATTGTCGTTTTAAGAACCTTCTAATGACAACCGAATGAATCGAGGATTAATATCTTCTATGTGAGGTCATGTTTATGAAATAAAAATGAAACATGCAAGACAGAATAAAAAGAAACAAGTTAGTAAAATTAGGAATAATTAAAAGAATGCAAAGAATTTAATCAACAAATCATAAACGCCATAAATGAAATACACCAATCAATTTAAAAAAAAAAACCCTAACCGCATGGTTCTAATTCTCCTATGTTATCCATATAGCTCTAGTGGGGTGGGTTTACTAAATTCTTTATATGAGGTTCATTTTAAAGAAGAGTTCCCAAAGTGTCCTTACAACCTGATAAGGTTAATAAAGACTTCGATTATGGCCCATTATAGACTTTGTAAATTGAATTCAGTTTAGGGGATAACAACACTAAATGTGTATCACGGAATTGATATCTAGACATGTACCTAGAATGCTTTCCAAAGTAACTTATTGAGACTTACACGAGAAAGCCAATTGCTCGGTGGTGTGACATTTTCCCTACTTAGGTGAAACAAGACGAAGCTCGAGTATAGAGATATGATATGCAACAATTCTAAATATATTCAATAAGGTGAAAGCATTAACCAAACAAAGAATCTTTTTTATTTTTGAAAATAACATAATAAATTGTAAATTAAATAAGTTCAAACTCAAAATTTCCAAATTCCAAATATAGGGTAATCAACTCGTGGCTCAACTCCTAATTTTTGTTTTAGAAAACAAAATGTCCCCAGCAGAGTGCCAAGTTGTTACAACCAGCCCTTCGGGGGGAAACTGACTAGTTGCAACAATGGGGTCTTTGAAATATTTTGAAATGAAATATTTAGAGTTGATACCAATCATTTTAAGGTATGCTTGGAACACCAAAAATTAGACAATTTTAATAAAAAAAACATTTTATTTTACTAAAAATACCAAAATTTGTATACGAAAACCAAAAATTAAGTCCGGGTGTCAGTTACGCATGGAGAAGGGTTAACAACCTCACAGCGCCCAAAAATTGGTACATAGTCGATTATCCTATATTTAGAAATTGAAAATTATGTGTTTGAGATTTTATTTAATTTCAAATTCACCATGGCTGCAAATCTTGAAAAGGTTATATGTTTATCGATACCAATAACGACCACATTTGGGCATGTCATGTGAAACCTTTGTTATTGATCCCAATAAACAGGCATTGCCTTGATAATTAAAAAAATATGCTGTAAGGTTTTGGGAAGGATATTACTAATGGTCACCCCATTAACATAACGATCATTTATGAGCCTAATTATACTATATGATTTAATTAAAGAACATTATTAACTCCTTGGAAAATGAACATTGTCTTACTATTTTTAAAAAAAATTAAAATACAATCACACAATCATTTATTAGCCTAATTTTACTAGATGATTTAATTAAAGGCAATCCTTAACTTAAAGTGTCAAATTATGAAGATTAAAGAACCTAGAGGGCTAAACTTGTAAATGGAAGCTCTAATATTAACCCTAATTTATTTTAACCAATTATTGAATCGAATAACCAACTTGGACATTTGGGCATGTTAATGCGAAAGCCAAATAGAAATATTCCCTAAATTTAAGGACTAAAGTGTGAACAATCTAAAATGAAGGCTCTAATTGTTATCCCTAATTAATTATGTCAATTATGAAATCGAATAATCAATTTGGACCTTCGGGCATGTTAATGCAAAGGACAAATCGAATTATTGCGTAAATAAAATAGTTCAGTGACTAATTTTAAAGTTCTAAAGCTTAGGAACTAGATCAAAAGTTAAAGCAATCTTAATAAGGGTTAAATTAAAAGTAATCTAAACCTGAAAGAACTATTATGCTAAGGCTATTTTTACTAACTAAAACATATCACAATTAAATAAATAGGATGATGGTGACCTAAAAAATCAATCTAGAACTAAAATTAATAAAACATCAATCAAAGATACACTGGGTTAGATGTGTGAAAAACTAATATAAAAGTACATAAACATAAATATTTTTTCTTAATCAAAACAACCAATAACCAAAATAAAGGAAAAATTGCATGTTTAATACCCTCATTTCAAGCCAACAACAAATAGAACCAAGCTTATTACCATATTATGAAATTTAGGCAAAGTTACAGGGACGTAAGGAAAATTTTCCTTTTTATTTCTATCTTAACATGTTTAAGAAACTAAAGGGGAAATAGTCAAGTTGGTGCTTCGTTTGTGGTTATAGTAACATAAAACACAAAAATTAGTGACTAAGATATAATAACACGGGTGAGTTCAAAGGACTTAAAGGCAATTTTTCTTTTCTTTTTTAAACTAATATAAAATGGGAAAATTAGATGAATAAAGTCTGCACATTCAAAATAATACATGAAATTAAAGAAACGATGGACCATTTTGTAAACAATACACAAAAACTTGGAGGTCCTAAGCGAGATTATCCCCTAAATAAAGGTTATATAAACCTACTTTTTACAATTTCATGCAAAAAAAACCTAGCCAATTTTCTCTCCTTCTAAACTACCTTAGATTTTCTTTACCTTCCCCTTTAAACCCGGAAATGAAACCTAAATCTAACATGCACACCCTCTAAAAACAAGTGTTAAGTTTTTAGACTCCGACGACGTCGATTTAGACGATGGAGATCCTAAAATAAGGGTAAACTCACTCACTCCTTTTGTTTATATTCTATTTTACTTCTAGATACATCTACATATGCCACAAATCGAAAGAAAATGATTCAAAAAGGCTACCTCAAAGGATTTTCAATTTTTATTTCTTTGTTTCCAAAGTTGTTACATTTGGGATTTGTTCGGGTTTATATACCCTATGTATAGAAGGTTACAAATGTAAAATACTACAAAAAAAATTTGGTATTTTTTGCTCTAATTCTCATCATTCTCTCCATTTTTGTATGATAGTGCGGAGATATGATCATTGTCTTGACGGTGATGGCAAATGGGGCATGGCAGTGCTCTCGCGTCCTCTATCATTCAGTTACAATCATGGATCTGTTGGGAATGGGTTTGAGCCGTGTGGAGATATCACCATCCATGTTCGGAAGATTTTGGAATCTGGCGCGTGCATCATACGCGCGAATGGATCGGCCATTGGATCTCTTGGTGACATGCAAGCCAGATTGGATCAGATCCGATGGTTGGACTTTGTAGATGGCAAAGAAAATTAAGGTTTCACAAATCCTAGTCTTTGTGTGCTTGATCTGAACCGTAGATCAAAGCCAGGTCTGATAGTCACTGATAGGCTTCGTAAGGAGGGAAGTTTACTAGTGTTATGATAAAAACCCTAATATAATCTTTAATCAAGACTATTGAATTGGGTCAGATCTAACGGATATGGTGAGATGGCGCTGATTGCTTTCATTAAGGTTTCATAAACCCTAAGCACGTGTGATCTGAGACGTCCATTCCCTACTTGATCCACTGGTTGAGAACGTGAAGCGCTTTGGGGAAGAACAAGAAACCCTAATGGCTATCTTTGTTCTTCACGCGGGCCTTTATACTTGGACTTCTGCCTTGGGTTATTTGCAGGCTTGTACGCTTGGTCTTCTTGATTTCAGACCTTGATTCTGAAATGAACATGGGTTTCTGCCTTGGGTCATGCTACTGGATCGTTTGCTTGATTTAAAAACATAAACCCTAAATTAAAAACTAACTTAATGATAATATTAAAATTAACCGAAAATCAAATAAAATAAAATAAAATTGATATAATATAATATAATTCTCAAATCTATTTTCAAAACTATTTTTAAAACTATATAATATATATTATATACCATTTTCAAAACTATTTAATATACTATATACTATTTTCAAATCTATATAATATATACTATATATTATTTTTCAAAACTATATATATAATATATACTAATTTCAAAGCTATATAATATATATTATATAATATTTTGCCTTTAAGTTATATATATTTAAAAATACTATTTTATATTTATAAAAATAATAAAACAAAAATAGAAATAAAAGCTGAAGTATTCTCCGGATAAAAACTTGTGTCTAAAGTTTCAGTTGTAAACATGCCACTAAAGTATTCCTTTTTATTCACTTTCACCTCTAAACTGTTTTTTTGGTTAGTTTTCACTCCTTAATGTTTCCTCTATTACTACTTCCACTGTACTTTTTTTCTTTCATCCAAAGTGATGAAATGGCACTTAGAGAAAAGGCCACATGAAACACTGAAATAGTATCATGTGATACAGGATCCAATTTGTTATTTTAAAAATATGTGGTAATGTTTTTAAATTTTTTATATATTTATAATTTTTATATTTTTATTTTAAAAAATCAAAATGAAAAATGTATAAAAGAGTAAATTTTATCAAAATATATTTCTTTCAATTATAGTAGTTAATAAGCACATAAATCGGCCGATCCAGGATCCAATTGATATATTTTTTAAGGGTAAAGTATATAAATGGTTTATCGACTATAAGATATGTTTTATTAATTCTTTTGACTATTAAAAGACATAAAATGATCATCTATCTATAGAGTACGGTTTTTTTGAGTCTCTCGACTATTAATAATTTCAAAATGGTCATCTGACTATTCATTATGTTTCAAACTCGTCCTTTTTCATTAAAACATTGGCAATATTATGAGTTAAAAGTTAATATGTGTTGTAACTGGCCTTTTGTAGGAAGTCGACTAATTACAACGATGGAGTTTTTAAAATGTTTTTGAAAAGAAAAGATAAGAGTCGCCACCAGTCATTTTTAAAGCAAGATTGAAACACCTAAAATTGGGTAATTTTAATAAAACGTTTATTTTACTAAAAATATCAATTTTTGGTCTACGAAATTAGAAATTGGGTTTGAGAGTCAGTTAGGTGTGAGGAAGGGTTAGCACCAACACAACGGCAAAAAATTGGCACATAGTCAATTACCTTATTTTTTAAATTTGGATAGTTTGATTTTAAAGTTTTATTTAATTTAAAATCCATTATGTATGCAGATTTCAAAAAGGTATTTATTTATTAGGACCGATAACGAATACCTCCGAGCATAAGAAGAAGTTTCGCCATTAATCTCAGTAAATAAACATTACCTTAAAAATTTTAAAATCATGATATGAGGTTTTGAAAAAGATGTTGTTTTACTTCTAGAGTCACTAGTGGTTACCCCTGGGCAGTAGAAGATGCACTATCAATCCCCTACTAAATGAACATTGACTTAATTTTAAACCAGTATATGCAATCAAACAACCGATTATTGAACCTAATTACACTAGGTGAATTAATTAAAGCTCATCTCTAACTAAAGTGTCAAATTATGAACTTAGAGAACTTAAAGGATTAAACCTAAAATGAAGGCTCTAATATTAAAACTTATCCAATTTTAACAATTTGTTGGATCAAATAATTAAAATGGAACCTTGAGCACAAAGGTGAGGACCAAATTAAAGATTCTCCTAAATTAAAGGACTAAGGTGAAATTAAACCTAAAATAGAGGCTCTAATATTTAACCTAACCAATTTTAGCCAATTATTAAATCGAATAACCAAAATGGAACCTCGGGTAAAAGCAAGGACCTAATAAAAATTGTCCTAAATTAATGTATTAAAGTGAAATTAAACCTAAGATGAATACTCTAATAATGAAACCTAATCAATTCAAACCAATGATTTTAATCGAATAATTAATTCAGAACATCTGGCAAAAGCGAGTATTAAATTAAAAATTCTCCTAAATTAAAGGACTAAAGTGAAATTAAACCTAATATGGAGGCTCTAATATTAAAACCTAGTTAATTTTAACCAATTATTAAATTGAATAATTAATTTGAAACCTAATTAATTTTATCATTTTATTAAATCAAATAATCAATTTAGAACATCAATCATAAAGGAAAGGACCAAATCGAATTATTACCTAAATTAAAAGTTTAGGGACTAAATTAGAAGAAGACTAAATTTAAGGACTAAATCTAAAATACCTAGTAATCAAATTAGGAATAAAATATAAGAATTCTATATCTAGGAGTTTAATCTAAATCAGTTGATCTAACCTAGGACTAAATTAAAATTTAGAGAACCTAAGTAAATATATATACAATATTTTAAGATAATCTATAAATAAATATATACATAAATTGATAAATAAATTGACATAATGTTAAAGAAACAAGACTAATTTAAAGACAAATTAAGGAAGTAAAGTAAGCAAATCGATAAAGCGCAAAGAAAGGGAAAAATAAAAATAAAGTAAAAAATTAAATAAAATTAAAATCTTAACTAAAGAGGTAAAAAAATTAAAATATGAAAGAAAAAAAAGGTATTGAATTGAGATAATTTAACAGGCAATTTTATTAAGAAAAAATAAAGTCAAAGAAAGTTAACGGAAAATTAGGAAATTAAGGAAAATAAAATGTTAAAATAAATGAGAATAAATTTTATATAAATGAGATATAGCTAATTTTCTGTTATTGGGAACAAATATGAAAAATATTAAGATAATAAATAGTTAAAATTAAAACAATTAACATGTAGTAACTAAATTAAAGGGAATTAAACATTAAAGCTAATTCAAAGGGATTAAGGACTAAAATGAAAATTTCTAAAATAAAATGACAAATGTTAAAATAACATAAAATATAAAAGAAACAATAACGATGACTAAAATAGAATAAAGAGAAAGTAAAGGGCATAAATAAAAAACTGGAAAATAAAGGCATAAAGTAAAGGTTTAAAATTAAAGTACTGAAAAGTAAATAACAAAAAAGAAAAGAAAAGAAATATAAATACATAAAAGTAAAAGGATGAAATGTAAATAAATATAATAAATGTACTATAATGTAAGTAAAGAAAATAAAGTGTTTAAATTGAAAAGTACAAAAAATATTAAATAACAAAAGAAAAGACTAAATTGTCTAATATAAAGTTAGAGTTATTTTTAATTTTTACCTGGACCATAAATAATATGGGTCATATCCTGAGACAAGTCGTCATTAGGTCGTAGAATTAATTGAGTGTAATAAATTAAAAGCTAAAGGGTTAGATTAAAAGTTAGCAAAGTTAATAGGCAAAATTAAAAAGTAAACAAAACTTGCAGTAGATTAAAATAAAATAAACATAAAAGAGTGGAGGGACTAAACTCTCCATTTAAAAACACGCGTGCCTTGTGTATTAATATCCCCATTTCCATTTGAGAATTTAGAATCCTAAGCCCCCTAAATACTCCTTTTTTTAATTTCTTTCAACTCATCATCTCTCAACTCACGCTGTCACCCATAGAACCAAATGCAACCATCACAGTCGCTATATTTTGGTATCGATAAAACTCTCCGACCACCGTCACCGGTGGCTAGACGAACCAAAACTACCTAAAACCGAGACCTAGAGAATCTAAACAAACGTCCCCTTTAAACTCTCACCAAAGCTCGCCACTTCAACTCTCTTTCCCTCACCGACGAAGCCTCCACCATCATGGGAAAGATTCAAAGAGACCTCGTCAAGAAGGTTAAACGCTTCAGGTAAAAGACTGCACCACTCATCAGTTTATATTTTTCTTCGAAATACAACAATGGCTACTATAAATGGAAAACATACCAAAATACCTTCAAAAGAACTATAATTTGTATTGCTTGGGTATTTTGGGAAAAAATAAGAAGACAAAGGAAAGATCCCTTTATTACAATTACTTGAGGGTTTATATCAAACCCTTTATGTGTTACAATAAAAATAAAATGAAAACAAGACCTAATTTTTACAACTCATTCTTTGTTTGTTCGAGCATTGCGGATTTGACATGGAGGATCGCCAGGGACCATTGGCTTGTTGGCGTCCACGTGGAAGAGAAAATGAGGGCTGTTGGGACCACCAAAATCTAAAGAGACAGGCGGCTGCTATGCCTTCTTGTTCTAGCTAAGGTTTCTTTATAACCTTAAGAATGCGTTTGGTTCACGAAATATAAGATTACAGTGTGAATATAAGATTACCAGTAGGAATAGGATTATCGGAATGTAACATTACCTAACACATTACTGGGAATGTTACATTACTGTATTTGATTTGTTTGTCAGTAATGTAAGATTACAGTGTTTGGTTGAAGAAATAAAAGATTATTGGAATGTATATTTTACCAAATTGACCTTGTTCTATATTTTTTAACAAGTGAAATTTTAAATATTTAAATAAAAATTATTTATATAAAAAATTCATTGGTAATATATTTAAATATAAATTATTTATATAAAAATTCATCGATAATATATTATTTTATTATTTAAATATATCATGTATTATTTTAATTTTAATTAATATTAAATTTTACATAATTTATCTAAAGTCAATAGCACCCACAAGAACATATGCTAGCCACAAAGCAAACAAGGTACCATTTCCATATAATATGATTGAATATGCATCTTCATTCTCAAACTGCAGGTGTTTAGTATTCCAATCATCATAAATGATTCAGAAACCATTAGAAATAGAAAGTACTTGTAAGAAAAGAAACTATAAAAAAAAGCTCTCAAAGTATGATGAATTGAATGTGAACAAACTTACAACACCGTTTGAAATTGAATACAAACTTAACTAACTATAGAAATAGGGATAAAGAGGGACAAACAAAACAATATGATTGGCCAAAATTATGGGGAAAGCTATCTATAAGAATTGAAGAATGAAGAAAATGAATTGGAACTAATCATCACAGCAACCAAATTGCAAATTCATTAAAGAAATTAACTAATACATAATGAACAAAATCTAAGCAAGGCAAAGAACGGAAAAGAAGTGGTTCTAACCTTCACTAGGGTATGTTTGTTTACCGTAAAACCAATTACGGAATTGGTTTTCCCCGAAATCCCATGTTTGTTTCATGTAATTCGTTTTCCGGAAAATGTTTTCCCGTGTTTGTTTCACGTAATTTGTTTTCCGAAAAATGTTTTCCGTGTTTGTTTCACGTAATTCGTTTTTCGGAATGTAATTCATTTTCCTAATAACATAATTTCCTGTGTTTTCTGTAAAATAACTTACGATTCAAATTTCGTAAGTCATTTTTTGAACTTTTTACTTCAAAGAATAAATCCTCAAAATAATTTTATTTTATGAATTTAATATTAATAAAATATTTTAATATCATTTTCATCAAAATATTAATTATTAAAATATATTTATTAATATTTATAATAATATAATATTATGTTTTTAATATTATATAAAATAATCAATTATATTATATTAATATAAGATATTATATTTTTATTTTAATAATATATAATAAAAAATTTTATATATTTAATAATGAATAATATTATTTATATATTTTAATAATATTTTAATAAATATTTTTAAAATATACTAATTATTATTTTTAAAATATAATATAACACTATTACTTTAATAAATAATTAATATAATTTTAATATTTTATTTCACTAAAATATACCAATATTTTTATTTTTATTAATAAAATTATAAAAATAATATTTAATAATAAATAAATTATTCTAATATTTTAAAATAATAATATTAAGTTTTATGATAAATAATATTATTTATTATATTTAATATTTGTAATAAATAATTTTTAAAAAACTCTTCAACTAGTGGAAAAAAAGTTTAAATAACATCTTCCAAACATCATAAAACATTTTCCAGATGTTTTTCAAAAAAATGTAATTCATTTTACGGAAAACGTTTTCCAGAAATGTAATTCATTTTTCCAGAATTCAAATTCCAATAATTCATTTTCCAGTAATTCAAATTCCAATAATTCATTTTCTGGAAAACCAATTACAGCCAAATAAACAGACCCTAAGGTGAAAACTCAAAATATCATTTCGGGGAAAAAGATATGTGCAAAGGGAATATGACCCTCTAACCTTTACTAAGGATCTTAATATATAAAAATATTTTAAAAAAAATGAAAACATACACATATCCCAACTCACAACCGAGTCCAAAATCCAAACAACAATGAGTGAGACAGATGGTGAAAAGCTATGATTAAATCATTCTTTTTAACAGTTTGCAGAGAAGGGCTAACCCTCGTGACCTTGATAATGAATCTCCTGCATTTAAACATGTTTTAGGTTCAATGCTTGCAAGAATATACCACAATCCTCAAAATAAGGAAAATTGATCTCGTTTATAGAGATCAATTTTCCTATTGAGATATATGGCAAATGGTATGGCACCATTCCAAGTTCCGACACTCAACAACAACAACTACGACAATTAGAGTATCAAAATAAAGGCACTTCTTGGATCACAAGATGTGTGGGATATCATTGAGAAAGGCTATAACGAGCCTGCGGATGATGATGTTTTTGCTACTCTTACACCAGATCAAAAGATAACTTTGAAGGATTCAAGAAAGAGAGACAAGAAGGCTCTCTACCTCATCTATCAAGCATTAGATGATGATGGTTTTGAAAAGATTTCAAGTGCAAGCTCTGGTAAGGAAGCATGGGAGAAGCTGTAAACCTCTTATAAAGGATCCGAGCAAGTAAGAAGGTTCGTCTCCAAACATTAAGAGGTGAATTCGAATCCTTACACATGAAATCATTTGAGTCTATTTCAGATTATTTCTCAGAGTAGTATATGTTTCTAATCAATTAAAAAGAAATGGTGAAAAGTTAGAAGATGTGAGGATAATAGAGAAGATACTCCTTTCGTTGGATCCCAAATTTGAGCACTTCGTCGTGACGATTAAAGAAACTAAAGACTTGGAAGAAATGATGATCGAGCAACTCCAAGGATTATTGCAAGCATACGAAGAGAAGAATAAGAAGAAGCATGAGTTTACTGAGCAGCTCCTCATGCTGCAACTCAAGGATATGCATGAAAGCCAACGCAATGATAGAAACCAACGTGGCCAAGGCAGGAAGAGGTCATGGACGAGGTGGAAGTCGAGGTCGTGGACGAGGCTGGAATTACAACAACAACAATTCCAACAACAACTATGAGAAAGGAGAAAATTCAACACGAGGCCGTGGAAGAATCAATCCGAACTCAAGGCATGACAAATCTCAAGTTCGATGTTATAATTGTCAGAAGTTTGGGCATTATGCTTCAGAATGTAGAGCTCCCAATAACAAAATTAAGGAGAAGGCCAATTACGTGGAGGAAAAGACAGATGGCAAAGAAACTCTTCTTCTACCACGAAAGGAAATTGATGGTGGACAAGCAAATTCCTGGTATCTTGACAGTGGTTCAAGCAATCACATGTGTGGAAGGAAAGACATGTTCGTGGAGCTAGACGAGTCAGTAAGCGGAAATGTTTCATTTGGAGATGATTCCACAATAGTAGTGAAAGGTAGAGGTAACATTCTTATCCGTTTGAAAGATGGGAGACATCAATTTATTTCAAATGTCTACTATGTGCCCAATATGAAAAGTAACATCTTAAGTTTAGGGCAACTGGTAGAGAAAGGTTATGATATTTATATGAATAATTATAATCTTTCTATAAAAGATGATAAAAATAACTTCATTGCTAAAGTGTCGATGTCAAATAATAGAATGTTCTTGATCAACATACAAAATTATATTGCAAAGTTCCTGAAAGCTTGCTACAAAGATGCATCATGGCTTTGGCATCTTCGATTTGGGTATCTCAATTTTGGAGGTCTAGAGTTGTTATCTAAGAAGGAGATGGTGAAGGGACTACCTCGCATCAACCATCATGACCAGTTTTGTGAAGGGTGTCTAGTCGGGAAACAATTCAGGAAAAGCTTTCCAAAGGAGTCAAAGACAAGAGCCAAGAAGCCACTTGAGCTCATCCATACCGATGTATGTGGACCGATCAAGCCAAGATCTCTCGGTAACAGTAACTATTTTCTTCTCTTCATTGATGATTTTTTAAGAAAAACCTGGGTATATTTCTTGAAAAAGAAGTCAGAAGTTTTTGAAGTCTTCAAGAAGTTCAAAGTAGCAGTGGAGAGAGAAAACGATAGAAAGATCAAAGCCATGAGATCCGATCAAGGTTGAGAATTACTTCCAGGGAGTTTCAAGAGTTCTGTGAAGCAAATGGAATTCGTCGACCAATGACAGTTCCTAGACCCCCTAGAAAAATGGTGTGGCAGAAAGAAAGAACAGAACAATCCTCGACATGGCACGAAGCATGCTCAAAAGCAAGAAACTACCTAAGGAATTTTGGGCGGAAGCAATAGTGTGTGCAGTCTACTTGACAAACCGATCTCCAACAAGAAGTGTATGGGGAAAGACACCGCAAGAAGCATGGAGAGGAAGAAAGCCTGACATTTCTCACTTGAGAACCTTTGGAAGTATAGCACATGTTCACATACCAGACGAGAGAAGAACGAAGCTTGATGATAAAAGCGAGAGTTTTATCTTCATCAGCTATGCTGCTAATTCGAAGGGCTACAAGTTGTACAATCCAAACAATAAGAAGTTTGTGATTAGTCGAGATGTGGTCTTCAACGAAGAAGGAGAATGGGATTTTAACTCTCATACAAATGACTTTAATTCTTTCCTCAGTTTGAAGAAGATGAGCAGAGAATGAGGGAACAACTAGATAAATCTCAACAAGAGCTTGCAACTCCACCCACTTCACCAACATCAACCACTCAAAGAGACTCATCACCTTCATCATTGTCAAGTGGGAGTCAAAGTGAAAGAGTTGTGCAATGCACAATAAGCCTTAGAGATCTCTATGAGGTAACTGAACGACAAGATAATCTTACATTATTTTATCTATTTGCCGATTGTGAACCAGTGAGCTTTCAAAAAGCGGTACAAGAAAAGAAATTAAGAGATGCAATGGATGAAGAAATCAAGGCCATCGAGAAGAATGACACATGGGAACTTACCTCACTTCCCAAGGGACATATGGCGATAGGTGTCAAATGGGTGTACAAAACAAAGCAAAACACCAAAGGAGAGATTGAAAGGAACAAGGTGAGGGTAGTTGCTAAAGGCTATAGTCAAAAGGCTGGAATTGACTATGATGAGGTATTTGCTCCTGTTGCTCGATTGGAGACTATCAGACTAATCATTTCTTTGGCAGCTCAAAACAAGTGGAAGATACTACAGATGGATGTAAAGTCTGCCTTCTTAAATGGAGTTCTTAAAGAGGAAGTTTACATTCAGTAACCATCAGGCTATGAAGTCAAAGGGCACGAAGACAAGGTGTTGAAGTTGAAGAATGCTCTTTACGGGCTAAAACAAGCACTAAGGGCATGGAATAGCCGAATTGACAAGTACTTCCAAGAGAATGGCTTCAACAAATGTCCCTACGAGCATGCTCTATATATCAAGATCAAAGATGAAGATATTTTGATCGTGTGCCTCTATGTGGACGATTTGATATTCACCGGAAGCAACCCAAGCATGTTTATTGAATTCAATGATGTAATGATGAAAGAATTCGAGATGACAGACATGGGGCTCATGGCGTACTACCTTGGCATTGAAGTTAAGCAACAAAAGGATGGAATTTTCATTTCACAGGAAAGCTATGCAAAGGAGATACTGAAGAAGTTCAAGATGGAGAACCGTAAGCCAATAAGCACACTGGCAGAATAAGGGATCAAGATGACCAAACATGAAGAAGGCGAAAGTGTAGATCCAACATTCTTCAAAAGTTTGATAGGAAGTCTACGCTATCTAACTTGCACGAGACCCGATATTCTTCACGCAGTTGGATTGATTAGTCGCTACATGGAATCTCCAACAACTACCCATTTTAAAGCCGCAAAGAGAATTCTTCGCTATCTGAAAGGTACAATTGACTTTGGCTTGTTCTATTCAGTTTCTAATGTTACAAGCTTGTTGGATATAGCGACAGTGATTAGGGTGGAGACATAGATAATTAAAGGAGCACTACTGGATTCGTATTTTTCATGGGAGATATTGCGTTCACATGGATGTCAAAGAAATAACCCGATTGTCACATTGTCTACTTGTGAAGCGGAATATGTTCCTGCTACCTCATGTATTTGTCATGCAATTTGGCTTAGAAATCTATTGAAGGAGATAGGTTTGATACAAGAAGAGCCTACCAAGGTTTGTGTCGACAACAAGTCAGCCATTGCCTTATCAAAGAATCCAGTATTCCATGATCGAAGCAAGCACATCGACATTCGCTACCACTATATAAGGGAGTGTGTTGCAAGAAATGATGTGGTAGTTGAATACGTGAAGTCACAAGATCAAGTTGCCGATATTTTTACCAAGCCACTGAAAAGTGAAGACTTCATAAGATTAAGGAACTTACTAGGGGTCACAAGATCAAGTTTAAGGGGCTATTGGATCATAAACTTGATCCATTATGGGAGCCTAAACCCAAACCCAAACTAAATTGATGTCATTGCTTACATCATTTAAGTAATGATGTCATTGCGTACATCAATTTAGTTAGGTGAGAGTTAGGTATTTGTTGAATTTGTAATGGTTTAAATTAGTTTATTTGTGTGGTGTAGGATTGTTCTTGAGTAGTATAAATACCCTTCCCCATTTTAGTTTTAAGCATTAAGAAAAATTAAGAGCTTCTAAGTGAGTGAAGAAGCAAAGTCTTATAAGAGTGAGTTGTAGTTCTTGGTTTTGAGTGAGAGTGCTCTTGTAATATTTGTTTAAGTTTCAATAAAAGTTGTTTTGTGAGTGTTTTATTTCCAACAGTCTCATGATTCAGTGGAGTCCTCAATACCTGCAACCTGATAAACAAAGTTCTACTTCAAATGTGCTTGACCAAGCTAATAAACAAGGGGGCTGCATCACTTCCATCGCTAGTAAACCAACAATTTCTTTCGAATTCTGTCCCTACTAGGGCTTTTCCAGGGTCTGTGCCATTGAACAAAAAACAAGTTGGTGAAATTCAAAAATTCAAACAGGACACTAACAGCAACTCTGGAGAAACTAAACACAACCAAACCTTATGTTCTTGTTTAGCACCAAATGCATCCTACGAAAGTGATTTTGCACAGCAATGTAAGGAATATATTACAATGAGAGTATGGCTACTTGGCTGGGTCAATTATGAAGAGGAATAAATCTAAACAGAAATCAACGAGCTTCTGAAAATTCAAACTGAATACAAACAGAAACTCTTAAAAACTGAAGCTAACCAAACTAACTTGTAGTTCATATTTTCATGAAATGCAAGAACTGAAGGTTCGAGCCGAAGCTGCAGATGTTGCCAAATCGTAAGTATGTTTTTCAAGACATAATTATCAACACATTGTTGACTACCTCTGAGCTAAAACTAATAACAATGTGTTCTTGTTGCAGTTTTTAGCAACAGTATGTTCCAGATAACTCAAATTCTTCTCTATGAAATATGCGTTTGAGGGCATTTTCTGATTTTAATCAGCAAATTTTTATGACTTTTTGAATGGTTGCAAGGATGCTTGCTTTGCTTTTAGATACAGACTTAAGTTCAACTCAAAGGGATTATGCTCAGACTGCTCAAGTATGCGAAAAGGCATTGATTACATTGATAAATGAGGTGCTTCATCGGGCAAATATCAAAGCTGGAAAGTTGGAGATGGAAACTGTCCCCTTCGACCTTAAATTTGGTCTTAAATGCGTAACTTAAGTTTGTTTCACCACCAAACATAAAAGATAAAATAAATTATAGCAGAAAATTTCATAAAATAGTTAAAAAAGTACCCATCAAAACCATCAATTATAACTAAGTTCAAGCAAAATAACAACATGCTTCAAACAAGAAATAAAACTCGGACCAACAAAACAACTAAGGATGAAGATAAACAAGTAAAAAGAAAAACCCAGAGAGCAAAACAATTGATCATCAATAAGGGGGAAACAGAGAAGAAACATCAAAGATTACCTTTTCCCTTAAAATTTCCAATTATGAAACAAAGAATAAACATCAAAGAAATTGAAGATTAAACAAAGGAAAAGTAATATGTAAACTCACATCCTTGCTTGATCACGCACAATGGGAATTTCACAAAATCAACCCGAACGAAGGGAGAAGGCTATTTTAGACAAGTCAATAGGAATAATAAAATACCTAAGGGGGATGAGGGATAGAGATTACCGGGAAAATAGTAAAAAAAATTACTGTTGGTATTACTTTTTAACTAGAACTTGGTAATGTGCCCCCATCCAAACGTGGGTATATTCATCCGGGAAAAAAACATTCCTCCCAGGAATGAATTATACCTGAACCAAACGGGCCTAAGAGTTTAGACTCTTGAGCCGACTGAAGTGTTGAAATAATTTGGGTTTAATGATTTTCTAATTGGGCGTGTAATAGGTGGACTTAGGACATTTTAAAATTTGGTTATTTATTTATTTAATAATAATAATAATAATAATGGTGATTATATCTCTCCATTTTTCTGAATGGTATGAAACAAAAATACAACAAATATATAAAACATCAATTTTATCTGTCTATCTGCTTGACATCTTTAAACTCTAAGTTCTTTTCATTACGAACTCTTTACCCTCTATAGACGAGTTCTTATCATTATGAACTCTTGTTGAAAAGGTTGATCCACCTCCTTCTGTGATGGATTTGAGAAAAAAGTCAAACAAGTTCTTCTAATTATGAATTTCTTTTTCCTTTTTGGATGGGTTCTTCTTATTATGAACTCCCAATTGAAAATGTTGATTCACCTTTTTTTGTGATGGATTTGAGCAAAAGGTTGAAAATGTTCTTCTCATTATGAACTTCTTCTCCCTCTTAAATGAGTTCTCGTCATTATGAACTCCATACTAAAAATATTGATCCACATCCTTCTGTAATGGGTTTGTGCAAAATGTCGAACAAGTTTGTCTCATTATGAACTTATTTTCCTCTTTGGATGAGTTCTTCTCATTATGAAATCTTGTTGAAAATGATTGATCCTCATTCCCCTTTTTGGAGGATTTAGAATTGCAAAAAGTTATCATATGTCACTGAATACTGTATTCAAAATACCTAAAGGTAATGACCTAAGGGTCTTGGATTCTCTACTAAGATCTTATCCTCTAATAATGAATATGTGGATCATTTTTTTTATCTTTCAAATTTCAATCGAGAATTATTTTATAAAATAATTTCTCTTCTTTTGATAAAATGATTGAATATCATGTTCTTTCGGGACTATAATTTTTCTATAGATTGAGATATTCTATCTTTGAAATTCTATCACTCTGAGTATGATTTCCTCTAGATATAAAGTTCAAATTCTCTTTCTTCTCGAGATATTGTCATCACAAATCTTCTTTTTATCAAAGATTTGTAAGAAACATGTATTTATGTGAATGTAGTTAAACATATATATTATCAATGCAATGCATTCTTTTTATGTCGATGATGTTTTTATGCATGCTAAAGTATTAACCATCAATCTCTTTTTGTCTTCAAAACATAGTCTTCGGCCTTCACTATTGAACATTTTTCTTCTGAAAGTTATCCCAATAACAGTGACATGGCCTATCAATTTGAGCTTGTATTTATCAAAAAGCACTTTATCATCTAACGTCATTTTAAATTAGAGACCTTGGTCTTCCATTATTGATCATTCAAGAATATGTCCCAGTATCCATGTGGTTACTTATTGATTCAAGCTTGTATCTTATCATCTTATATGCAAACATGCTCTTGGTCTTCAGATTCTATCTTCGCCTTGAAACTTAAAGAATAGGTATTTTCTACCATGATGAACATTTTTCTTGAATTCTTACCACATTCGGGTACATAGTCTTGATGCTTCTTCTATCTTCAAAATCATTTACTCTATCAGATATGTTTCTTTAGGAATCTATCGCCAATTAATGCATGAATGGTATGCTTTTCGAGGTAATCTATTCTCATCTTAGTATTCTTCCCCTAAAAATCCAAGTGACGAGGTTCATTCATGTTGCAATAAATCTCACCATCCTATTTGATTCAAATATGATTGTCATTGTATGATTTGGACCTTTAGTAATGCCTCAATGTGAGTATTCATTTCATGGCTCATCTTTATTTGAGTGCAAACATTTTTGGCTTTAGATGGTCTCCTTCTCGTACCATTCATCAAACAACCCTCATGGTCTGAACTTGGGCCATCAAAAGTGCCATCACATGTTTTCATTTTCTTTTTTTTATTGATATTTTAACGTTACATTTTTTTCTTTGTAAGGTCTTAAACCCAAATAGACATAAAAAGTTTTTGCACATCATTTTCAACTTCAATTGCAAGAATGATTTCTTATTTCCAAGCTTGCTTAGCGTTTCATCTGTAAACTAATGGTTAGCCTGAAAGAGTGATTCAAGTTTTAGAAGACATGATGCAAGGTTCTGTGATTGACTTTCATGGTAGTTGGGAAGACTTCTTTCCTTTGACAGAGTTTGCTTATAATAACAGTTACTAGGCTAATATTCATATGACATCATATGAGACTTTGTATAAGCATAGATATCGTACTCTTAAATGTTGGTCTGAGTTACATGATAGAAAAACTTTGGGTCCAGAGCTAGTTTGAGAGACTAATGATACTATCAGATTTATCTGTGACTGTCTGAGGGAGGAATTTGATAGACAGAAGCCTTAAGCTTATTAGAGGAGGAAAAACATTGAGTTTGAGGTTGAAGATCAGGTTTTTTTAAAAGTATCTGAGTGGAATAAAGTTTTGAGATTTGGACGCAAGGGTAAGTTGAGTCTGAGAGTTATTAAACCGTATCATATTTTGAAGAAAGTCATACATATAGATTATTAGATTAACCTTTCTCCCCAGTTTAGTCATATTCATGATGTCTTTCATGTGTCCATGCGGAGGCTTTACCATTCAGATCCAAGTTATATTATTCAAATTAAAGATATTGAGTTTAGGCTAAATTTATATTATGATGAGGAGCTTGTACATATTTTTTATCAGAACATGAGAGTTCTTCGAAATAGGCGTATTCTGATGGTAAAGGTTCATTGGAGTAACTGTAGTCCTACAGAAGCTACCTGGTAGACAGATGATTCAATGAAGGATCAACTCTTACATATATTTGTAGATAAATTTTAAGGATGAAATTTATTTTATGGGGTGAGATTTAACACTCCCAATTATTATTAATTTATTTTTATTATATTTAATTAAATATTAATATGACCAAATTGATAAACCCGAGGACAATGTCATTTCACCGTTGAACTCTATGGCCTATTCTAATCAAAACTCAAGTGATAGTGTCATTTGCCCATCGCTTGATCTTCTTGTGTCCATAATCTATCATGGGTAGCTTCTAGAGCACTTTTTTGTTTATTTTATTCATATTTTTAGTTCGAATTTGAGTTGATATGCTGGCAAACAAGCCTCTTATTATCATAGATGTCTTGATCGTCGAGTTTGGCTACCACGCATGCCTCTACATATCACCCCTGCACGGGGGCTTCTCTTCCATCAGAAAACCTTCTTGAACTAGTTTGGTTAGATCGATAGAGTCAAATCGGTATAGATCAATTTATTTTTGAACCAGACCAAGCTAGTCAATTCATACTAAGTCAGCTCGAATTGGTCTAACCTGTGAATTTGATCAAACAAATTAATTTCAATAAATCGTTGCTTTGACCTAGACCATTAACTATGACTAAAGTTGAATTTTACAGTAACCAATGTCAATTTTGACTTTGAACAAAAGTTAACTTTTTTGAAAAGTCATATTTTAGGTTTTTCGACGTCCTAAGTCCAATTTGGTGGTCTATTTTTTTCCAAAATCTAACCTGAAAGCCTCCGAATCAAACATTAAACCACAAACATGCATGTGTATTTAACTATTTTATTTAATTACATTTAAATTAAGGATAAGGATTGATTTATAATGTTCTTTATTGAAGGTACTCGCACTTCTCCCCTTCATTCTTTAGCTTGACCTAGCTCCTCCAGATCCGTTTGACTGCACAATCCCGTGATTACCCATATAGTTTTATAAACTCTCTATTAATTATATTAAAATATTACTTCCATGGTAACCTTACTTCGTTATGGTTTAGGTTCGAGCACTACTATAGAGTGTAGCGAGGCCGGTACAAAGTAGACTTCTCATACTGATTCTTTTTGCGGGTGTGTTCCTGGTGTGCTATATGATTATTTTATGTGTTTTGAAATATGATTTTTTTATCTATTCTGATTTATGAATGAACTATTTGATTTAAATCATGATCCCTATTTTACTGATTACAAACTATGTTTGCCTGATATATGTTCTCTAGTTACCGATTTTACTGAAAATATAAATATATTTGATACTGTTATTTACTATTTGAAACTATTTTATTGGGGTACTCTCTAGGATGTATTATGGACTTCTGTAAGTCCAGCTCAGATCAAGCTGTTAATTCATTATGGACCTAAGATGACCCTTGGGTGGGCCTTTAGGCCCTAAGGTACTCCCTTAGGCTAACTTCTATACCTATTGGGTATAAGGTAAGTCCTTATAGATGCAGTTCTAGGGACTACATTTTGGTGCACGGGTGGAGGGTAGTTATGTGTTTTAATAAACCTTATTGCCACTTTTATGATATTTTGTAACACCCCTTTTCCCGTATCCATACTCAAATATAAGCTAGAGATTTCACATTAAACATTTAAAACATATCTTATTCGAAAAACGATAAAATTTGTTTATTTAATATGAAAAATTAAGAATAATTAATCGCGTAAAACCAAAAATAATATTTTAACACTCAAATCAAGTTAGATTTTAAACAACAATATGGAAGTTCAATGATGTATCATATTTTAAGTGAAACTGCCTAAAAATTGCCTAATAAAAAATTCATCTAAATAGCATTAAAAATATAATTTTTGAGATACTAATCATACAAATTTCCATTATACCTAATAGTACCCATTTTGAGTCAACTATTATATATATAATGCAACAAATCAATTTTAAAACTATTTGTATCAAAGCAAACATAACACATATAAAATATGCATGCCCACTAGAAATATCAAAAATAACATCAAAAGGATGTCATATTGATACTAATAAAATAGTCCTCTATGGATGATGCAGCTACACTCTTTACTCTTCTCGCTTTTCTTTACCTACACGTGAGAATCATCACACGCTAAGTATACTTAGTGAGACATTTTTTTTATTAAAGTAAGGAACATCGATCTATAAAATATCATATAAATCATAGTACATAAATAATCTGTAAACATATAAAAATGGACTTATTATATCACTTCATATTAGTAACCTGAAAAAAAATAGTTTAGTATTGACTATTTAAAATCAATAGTGCAGAGTAAATAATTTAAAGACAATAGTTTAGATATAAGGCACTTTATGCCAAATCATAATATTCGATGAAAGTTTTACTTTCAATGAATCAGATAAACTTGCACTTTTCATATTCATTTAAATCATAGTCCAATGTATAATAAATAAGAATCCATGGTACGTGAGTCAGGCAACTGTGCGAAATATGTAGTCACAATTGCTATAAATAAATTGCACTCTTAGTGCCATACAAAAGTATATGTAGTGTAAAACATAACATCACTATACTAATCAAATGTCATATATGATAATTCATAACATCAAAACATCATGAATTTCATAATGCACATATAGTGCCAGTAAAATGTACACAAATGTACCAATTCAGTAATCAATATTCACTCCACCTCATGGCATGCCAATTGCACCAATAACTCTCAATACACATACAATGGGCTTTTATCAATTTCATAAACCATCTCTATGTCAAAGTATCCATAGACACGAATATATCAAAATCTCATATAACAATGCATTGAGCAGTTCATACCTAAAATCATTCAAATACCATATAAAAATGCATTGGGCAAATCATGCCCAAAATCATATGAATACTATTTTGTAAAACAATTTGAAAATAAATCAAAATGCGATTTAAATATTTTTCTTTCCAAATTATTCAAGGATGGCTCATCGCAAGCCGTCCTTATATCATATATAATAATATAAGTATAGTAATTCACTCACTTGACATGTCGTACTATCAAACCTTTACTTCAATATAAGCCTCATTCTATTACTTTTTCATTAGCTTTTAGCTTGTCTTGATCTCAATTTTGATCACGATCTTCATTAGCTTAAAATTATTTAAAATCTCTTTGATATTTATTCAATACAAATTCCATTTCATACGATTAAAGTCAACTTAAGACTTCAAAATAACTCTTCAAATCCTTTACTATTCATATCCTTCACTAGTTCACATGACATTCCTAATCTCACAATTCCACCAATAAAATGAATTCTTTTAGAATTCATCTCAACAATTTCTAATTTGTTCAAAATGGTCCTTGCCATTTAACTTCAATTCAAGTTTCAAATAACATAATCAAGCATTCTGATATTTCAACTCAAGCACAGTACATCAACTTTTAAACAATTTCCACTTAAAGCCTCTATTTTCTAAAATATATGAATAGGTCCCTAAAGTTATACAATCTTCCAAATTGGTCCAAAAAATATTCTAAATCTTGTATAATCATTCATACATCATTGATATCCTTAAGGAAAATTTTCCATATTTTTCTCTAATTTTCTCACATTGTTTGAATATATAGGTTTCATATGCACGAGATTTCCAAGTTGGTTCAAGAATGAATTCAACCTCTAAACATCATTTTCAAACATTTGCAATTAATCTCATATCAGTTTCAAGTTAAATTCAAATTTCCATAAAAACCCTAAACGCCAAACCTTGATTTAACCAATTCTAATTGTTTTCAATCATGTTTCAAGCATGAAAATGATTCTACAACATCAATTTCATCATATCCAACCTTAGAACATGAAAACCTGACCTCTCCTTCATCCATCCAATTCAAGAACTTAGGTTTTCAACCATGGAAAGCATGAAAAATGGTACCAAATGATAGAGAATTTCATGTAGAACAATTTTCTCTATTTCATGCTTTCATCCAAAAACCTAGGAATTTACTTGAAAATGAAAAATAAAATATTTTCCTTACCAAAATTCAGCTCACAAAATGGTGGTTTGGAGAAGATCAAGTCTTGAAATTTCCTTAAAAATATCCTAAGACACATGATTAAAAACTAATTAAAATGAATTAAAAATTCACTTTAATGTCTAATGACCAATTTTCCCTTAAAATATCATGTTAATAACCATGCACATGTTCATTTTATCCATTTCATGTTCAAAAATAAACCAACACTTTGATATCTTCCAACTTTGCCCTTGTCCTTTTCAAAAATTATAATCTTGCCAATTTTCATCAAACGATCTCGATTTAACATTAAGAATAAAGGTTAAATCCAATTATCAATGTTAAATCCTTCCATATTAAGTCATGTAAATGAAAATATTAAACTTCCTTTATTATCCTTTCAAATATCTAAAAAATTTGGATCGATCCAATTATCCGAATTTTTAACGGACTTTATCACTTTATAGTTTTTAATACAAATTCCGGATAAAAAATCTAAAACCCACAAAAATATCATTCTTGGGGGTGAACTATTCATTTACGGGGCCAAAATACATAACTTTAGAAAAGTACACATTGGTCTCTAAACTTTTCCAAAATTTATACTTTAGCCAGTAAACTTCCAAAAATTACATTTTGGTCACTATTCAAAATTTTGGGATATTACAATTTTATTGAACTACTTTCTTAAATTTACCAGTATGTTTTATAATGAACTTATTAGAACACACTGATATTTCTAGTTCACTCCTTCAAATTCCCCTTCCAGATACTTTTAGATATGCACCTTAGACTTGGCACTTAGATGATCAACACATTAGTACCGATTTTTTGGTGTACTATTTACATCTTCTAGATTGTCTTTATTTTGGGTGACATGTTTTAATATTTTAGATGTACTTGTTTTATGTCGTATTTTATTTTACTACTAATGTATGAGTTATTTAGATACTTGATGTTACCTGTTACTTCAAGGTACCCAACGAAACTACTTCGCAACAATTAATCATTTTCATGTTCTTTTTTCATTGTTTTAATTTTTTTTTCAATTTCTTCTTGTTAGTTTGATATTTTATATCAAAAAGAAAGGAAAAAAAATAAAATCCAGAAAAAGATAAAATAAACAAAAAAATACATAAAACACAAATAAAGCAATTTTGAGCTCATGTTTTAAAAGTGCATTCTTCATCCCAATAATAATCTTCAGTAAAAAATTCAGGTCAATCAAACATCAAAATAACTCTTAAAAGTGTTGTTCAAATATGTTTGGTAGATTTAGGATTCTTCGTTGAAAAATTACTAGAAAATTCTACTGAAGAAATTTTTATTTGAAATTTTAAAGGTTTATTCATCATCACAAGATTGAATTCCATTAAAAACATTAGTTCATTAGGACACCAATAACCCACTCATACATGTTGATCAAAATAATTGATAGAAATAGGGTTCATCCATTCAAGAATTTTTTACAAGATACTACTAAAGGTATTTTGGGCTTTCTACACTTGAAGAAAAACCTCCACATAAATATTTAGGTCATTTGAACATCGAAAACCCCTTCAAAAACATTTCTCAAGTTGATCGTGTGTTTTTAGGTTTTCCGGGTTTGATTTTCCTATTTTTTTTATTCTTATTACTTTAGATTCTTTTGTTTTCCCTTTTAATTCCTTTACATCATCTAATACATTCTTGTTCTTTTTTTAGTAGGATTAAAAGAGTTTACATACTTCTTTTTCCTTTCATACTCATTCAATTAGAGTTGTAACTTGTGTTTGACTTTTAAAGCATTCTAAGTTGTTTTTTGTCTTTGTTAAAGATTGAACTCTAAAATGAACATTGTGAGACTTCTTGGTAAGAGAGTTTTAAAGAGTAAAAGAGTGGCTAAATTTCTCTCAATGTATTACTTCCTTGGAGTGAATTGTGAGGTTTCTTTTTTTCACTTTACATTGTTCTTTTGAGTGTTGTGATGGTAAAATATGATGAATTTTTTAAGGCAATGTGAGGCTTATGGCTACTATTAATCAACAAATGGATATGTTTACTGCAATTCAACAACAACAAAAGACTGAACTACCAACTCAAACAACAACCTGAAGATAGAAAGATGACAATAAGAAAATCACCATGCTGACATTCAATCAACAAAAGCTCGACAAAACCTAATGCAACCAAGATGTGGAAAAATTTTAAAGCTAGAACTCTTTGCTAAACCAAAGTTCACAATCCCATAATTCAAAGTAAACTATGATCCAAACGGTTACATCGATTGGGAAAGTAAAGATGGCCTTATGTTTTCATACCACAATTGTCCTCTAGAAGACCAAGTACATCTCATAACCATGGAATTTTCAGATTATGCACTCACATGATGGATGCACTTCGAGTAACCTTAAGAAAGTGTTTTCTTCCAACACACTACATCCGTAAAGCTAAATAAATGCTTTGAAGACTACGAAAAGGTAAAAGTTTTGTAGAAGAATGCTACAAGGAGATGCAATCCTTACTAAATAGTGCAAACATCAATGAAGAAGAAGAAGAAGAAGAAGATACAGTGAGTAGATTTATCATCGGTTTGAATCAGAACATCATTGATCTTCTTAACTTACATAAGTATGAAGACCTTGAAAACATATTAAAGAAAGAAATCACAACCGAAGCACAACTTCAAATGAATTTTTGGTTAGAGACAATTATCAAGGTACTTCAAATCTTTTCATTTCTTCGTCTACTCCACCTTTACCATGAATAATGAATCGGGCACTGATAAAGACGAATACGATGTTGAAGGTATTATCGATTTTCAACAAAACATTTTTAGTCTCTTACACCATTGGAAACAAAAGATGCACTTGAAATTCAAGTGATGTCAGTTTGTAATAAGGGTGGGAAAACAAAAAAAAAAGAAAAAAAGACAAAAAAAAAAGGTCATTAGTTACAAAAGCCAAAATAATAATGAACCACGGGTGGTGAGTGAACCTAATTGTGAGAAGAAAAGAGTGATTCAAAAAACATATGTGAGCATAAAAGAATTGAGAGAGAACATTCTTCACAAAAAGTCTTGCATCCTTGTTCGCTTTAGGAAAAAATTGTTTCGATTTCTAACAGTAACGAAGGTTTGCCTAGTGTAGTTATTTCTTTCTTACATGATTTTTGAGAAGTGTTAGGAGATCCACATGATGAATTACCACCAAAAAGAGGGACATAACAACAAACAGTATAATTCAAGGTTTTTTATACCTTATCAGACAAACGATCCCAAAGAACCAAAGATTTAGATTTGTTGTAAAAAGGCTACACCCATAAAAGCCTCAATTATTAGAGGTGAACATTCGATCAAGTTGAGTCGAGTCAAGTCAAAAACTTTCGAGTTATTTGAGTTGATGAGTTATTTTGCAACTAGAACTTAACTTGAATTTTTTTCCGACTCGAGTCGAGTTTAAAAAATTCGATTTGAGTTATTCGA
Organism: Hibiscus syriacus; assembly: GCF_006381635.1. NCBI lineage: Eukaryota > Viridiplantae > Streptophyta > Magnoliopsida > Malvales > Malvaceae > Hibiscus > Hibiscus syriacus. The sequence goes on along the minus strand of NW_024063188.1, from coordinate 464,830 downwards.
GTCAAGTTATTCGAGCTTCTATACTTATTTTATTATAATTATTTATAGTATTATGGCAAGGATTTGTTCTAGTTTTTTTACTTTCTCTAACCATATAAGATATATATATATATTATTCTTTTCACATTATAATGTTATTTAATATATCAAATACAATCTAAAATTATAAAAATATATTCATAATATTATATTTTAAAGAAATTATTTTTAGGGTAAAATATTGATGAGAGTATAAAGGATTCAAGGAATTGATGAGAAGAAAGAATTTGATAATAATTGTATACAAAAGACCATATTGAGTAAAATGCAAAGTTAAGGGACTAAATAAGAGAGAGAGTACATTTTTGGTAAAAAAAATTAAGAATTAAAGTTAAATAGATATTCTTTTGTGGTATATGAGCATGTGGTTCAAATTTGGTAAAAATGGACTTAAAATAAAAGATGAATTGAAGAAATAAAGAAATTATGAAAAATTAGGGGACTAAATTGAAAAATAGAAAATTTGTAGTCAAAAAGAGGGATTGAAAGTACATATGTATTCTATGATAGTTTAGGAGCATGTGGATCAAATCTGGTAAAAATGGACTTAAAATGAAGGAATTGAAGGAATGATTAAATCAATGACTAAATAGTAAAACTATCAAATACTTAGTCAAATTTTCGATTTTTCAAGTAAATCAAATTTCAACCCGACTCGAACTCAAAAACCAAATTGCTAATTCAAGTTGACTCAAATAACTCGAAATTGAAAAAAAAAGTTGATTTTTCAAGTCAAGTTTTGCTCACCCCTATTAATCATTATACCATCTCAGTGTTGATTCACGATTTAAACCGTTTCACACGTAAGTTTGTTGTTATATATTTTGATGATATTCTTATCTACTCATTTTTTATAAGAATCAAACACTTGAAGTTTGGCAACACAACATACTTATGAAAAAGGTTATCATCCATAATAATCATTAATTTTTTAAGTGGTTAAAAGACTGAGGTAAGAAAAACATAGTAGAAGATGCATTATCCCAACGGTATACCTTTACCTCTCAATGACATACTACTATTTCGAGAATTAAACTATCAAAGATGTATATCATGATGACTCAAAAAAATATTTATACTCATTATTTTGAAAGAGCTTTTAACAAGTTCTATTTTATATATGGATTTCATTTTCAAAGAACATGTTATGTATTCCAAAATGCTCCTCACAAAATTCTTAGTTCATGAACATCACTTAGGAGACTTAATGAATTACTTTAATAAATCACTTGACATGGTTTTTAAACAATTATTTTGGTCACACACGAGTAAAATCATTGGAGAATATATAAAGCCAACAGTGGTCGACGCCATGTTGAATTTAAATATAGAGAATGGTTTACAAGACATGTGTATGAGGAATTCAAGAAAGAGAGAAATTAGTTCTGACAAAGAAGAAATCTCTACTAAAACGCATAAAGACACATCACATTGATTCGAGTAAGTGTTTCACAAGAAATCTTTTCAACACATCTAACCACTTTCTTTTGGAATTGCATATTCATGGACGAATTCTTTTGAGGAGAGGGGGAATAATACATGCTTCAGAATCCATAATAATGAAAATGCATGTTTCTTTAGTTTAATGTTTCTACTCGAACCTATTAGAACAACAAAATCTCAAAGATTCAAAGTATATATATTCGGTAAGTATGATGTGAGTGAATTATTAAAAGGTTCTAAAGTTTCTCCCTTTGATGTTTCAGATTCAAGGTTGAATATTTTTAAGAGAGGGAAGATTATACATGCACCACAATGCTCACATTAAAGGAAGATGAACTATCTCTTCAATTGATCCACACAACCAAGCCTTGAAAAACAAAACCAGAACAGTAGTAGATTTGCGACAACTTTTTGAATGAGATCTATGTGTTATTTTGTTGACATGTCTTTTGGAGATACGATTGGCTATCTCTTAGCTTTCCAGCATTACTTGAAACGTGTCAATTTGATTTCTGGAATTCAAGATACGCTCATTTTAGTGAAGAAATCACATGTAGAAATTCCAATACGTGATTAAAACGTGATTTTATAAATATTATGAATTATCAATATTTTATTGATTATTTATTAAATGATTTAATATAGGATGGTGCATTATCTTTTAGGATTAGATTTATTATTTTTTTAGGAATTAAGATAGAGTTAAAACATTAATTTTAGTTTATTATTATTTTTAGTAATTAGGATAGAATCTAAACAATTATCTTTAGTTTATTATTATTTTATTCAGTAGTTACTTAGATTCATGAAACTCCTCGCCTAATATAAAGGAGATTTCATTCACCATTGTAAATCAAATTTCTTTAATTAATAATACAACAAGAGTTTGTTTTTGTACGTGATGATTGTCTTGTAGCTTTGAAGCATTCTTTATCATTAAGTTCTTTCAATTTCTTTGTGAGGGAGATCTTCACACTCTAATTTGCCTCTCAATGAGATTAGGAGGGATGGTCAGAGCCGATTATCGAGTTTGCCTAGTTAATTGTGATTAGGAGAGATCGTAGGACAACTATCTATCAATCACCATCATCATCATCATCAAATTACCATTCTCGTCCATCATCACCAAAATCCTAAGTTTAGCTAAGTTATCATATATTTATCTTCTTTGTCTTTGTTGTCTTATTGTCTTAATCTTCATTATCTTCATATTGATCTTTTATTTTTATGTTAATTGTTTAGTAACTTTCTTTCTCATTCAAAACCCTAGATTGTGACAACAATCTAATCCATATTCCATCTCGTTCTTTGATTGAGTCTAGACTCCAAGACTTGATTCTTCAACTACGAGCAACGCTGATCTCTTAACTACCATCCCCTATCCTTTCTTAAGAAATCAAATGAGAAACCTTTGACAAGTTTGGAATCTATACGTCAAAGCTTAAAAATTAAGAGAAAATCTTATAAACAACGATAAAGTATGTGTAGACTCTAATTTTTCCATTTTAAAATTATTATTATTATTATTATAAATATTATCATTATTATATTATGATTATTATATTATTATTATTAATAAATAATTAAAAATACATAGGAGGCCCATTTACAAACCCGACCCAAATTTACAAGAACCCTGGAAGCCCTAGGGTTTCATGACCCTAGGTTATCATCTCGCGGCCGCTGCTTCTAGATTCATCCACGCTGCCGCTGCCTTAGCCAGCTACTACCGACGCTCCAGTGCCACGATGCCAGCCTGGCCAGAAGACTCCAGAAGCCAGTTGCCCCTCCACGTTGTATGCTCTAGGGTGAGTCACCACCATAGTTCGGTGACTCACCGAAAAGCACCCTTATTACCCGATCTGAAGGCATATTCGTGGTGGCCTATAAATATGGCCATCGAACCTACAAAATAGATGGGACAATCGGCGACAAAGAGCAAAATGAACCCAACAGCAAGCAAAAAAAACCGAGCGGTGAGCAGAACCAAACATCAACAAAGAGCCATTCGAAAGCAAGGAAGAAAAGAGAGAAGAAATATACCTTGTCAGAGCCTCCAAACCGCCGTGGAATTACCAAAACAACCGAAGGTAAAAACCTAGATCTACTAAGATTAAGGGGTTTTTAGGAGAAATAAAGGCCATATTCGGCTTTAGCTTGGGAAGATCTATATTTTGGGGGTAATAATATAATTTTCGACCACCATTTACAATGGTCGGCGGCGACAATCGATGCCAGAGCAAGGCGGTCGGCCAGTGTCTGGTTTCCCTCCGATGAGGAAAACCTAGAGAGAATGCAAAGTGTTCTCTCTTTAGAGAGAGAACCAAAAAAAAGAAAAATGAGAAAATGACCCTTTAGGGCCAGTTAAAAGGGTTTTTAAATCCCTCCCCAAACGACGACGTATTAGGGAGGGGTGCTTGTGTAATTTCCCTCATGGGAAATCCCCTTCCGTGGTCACTGCAAGTTTTGTATCTTTGCAATTTAGTCACTGGAATTACATTTCTGCTCGTATTAATTTTGACTTCAAGTTTTATTTTATTATATTTTAGTCATTAACATTATATATAATAATTAAGGTAAATACCCTATTTAGTCCCTTATAATTTTAATTAATTTTATTTTAATCCCAAATAATTAATTAGGTTAAATTATACTAATAACCATTATCACTCATAATATTTAGAATTAGTATCTCTAATTTCAATATTTTATATTTTAATCCTATTATTTTAATTTAATTTGTTTTATTCATTATTTAATTACAATTTAATTTTTATTATTACCATTTTAATTTCAATATGCTTAAATTATTAATTTAATTATTTTATTATTTTTTCATTTTAGTCGTATAAATATATATATTTTAAATATTTATTTATTTTTAAATATTAAGAAAGGGCTATCTTAAATTAACTAGAGGTCCTATTTCGATATTTTTAAATAAATAAATACCTTACTTATAAAAACAAAAATATATATAGTTGTTTTAGTTTCATTCAAATTATATTTCTTAAATATTTATTTTTTTTTAATATTAAAGAAAGGGGATGTCTTAAAGTAACTAGATGTCCTTTTGTAACCCCTAACCGTATCCGACCCGAATATGAGTCCGAGGTGTCACATTGACTTTTCAAACTTTGACACTTAAAGAAGACAGAGAAATTTTAAACTCCCATTAAAACCAAATACCTTAATTTACATAAAAGAAACCATAAAATACTAAATCAATCAGAGCATTCGTAACAGATACTTTTCTTACATGCCAACACTATACACAACAAAAGACATACTTTATCTGTTACTTCTGATCTGATCTTCTAGCAGTGCTGCTGTTCTTACCATCCTATTTCCTCTCTTAATGATTCTTGGTACCTACGTGTAAATCACTTACACGTTAAGTCATAGACTTAGTGAGACATGTAAATATAATAATAATGCATTCCGTATGAATATGAACATGCAATTTATCCATTCAATCATGTCATATACAATATAATATAAACAATAATAATATGGTAACATATAACTATAACAATGCAATTACCTTTGATAACCTTTTATAGGCCCATGTACATTTTTGAGAACTCAAGGTATTCGAGTACATTGAGGTTGTGCACTATGTTGTCACCACAATTCGTATGGGTCCCACTAGAGGCTATGAAATTTGTCCCGAAGGACCTATGTACTGTATTTTTCCCGAAAGACCACTCTTTAAGAACCATATACATATTCCAGTGGATCAAATCTGCCTCAAAAGACCCTCTAAATGTTCCAAATGATACATATATGTCCCGAAGGACCACGTAGAACCCTCGACTCTTGGCATGCCAACTATACCTATAGCTCTCATATCGTATACCATGGGCATTATTCTTATGTTTCATATGTTCATGTATTCATGTCATTTTTCTTGTGATCACATAACTCATATCACTTACCATGTCACATGTGCATTTGAATCTATTCACATATATCATTTATCAAATCATAATAACATATATATATTTTATGCTGTATCATAATTATCATGTATGCATGTTAATAACTATGGTGCTATGAAAATCAACATAGGAATTAGACTTATCACAAGTCTTATTCCATTGTACCATACTTATAATATGTACTCACCTTAGCCTTGCTTTGACTCGATTCTAATCCTTCAATTGTTCTGAAACGAGATTATTATAAATCTACATAGTAATACATTGATACATATCAGTATACTAATTGATATATTCTAAACTATCACTCCTTAGGCTAAAAAAAGCTATTTTTATCTTTTAATGAAGGTATGCATCGATGCACTACACCATGTATCGATGCATCCCTTGACGGGTGCATCGATGCACTATCTATGCATCGGTACATAAATCCCATTAGATGTTTTTATTTTAAGCAGGTGCATCGATGCACTCCTTATGCATCGATGCACTAATTGCATTCGATATTCATTTATTTGAGAGTGCATCGATACACACAGCCCATATATTATATTTTAAGCCCGAAAATCATCAATTCTTCTCTTTTAAACCCCTATCATGTCATTAAACCCAATCATAATTACTTAAACCAACTTATATCCATGAAAATCATATTTAACCTCAAAATCTATCCCTCATATGTAATTCAAGAATCATACTCAATTCCAATATGTTATAAATACAATTCTAACACTTCATATTCCTTAATTAGCATGATGACAAGTCAAATTTAACTTCAAATTCAACTTATCAACTCTTTTCCATAAATTCATTTAAAAACCCATTTTCTTAAATCTCTTATAACTTCTTCATCGTTTGATTAAAAGACAACTTAATCAGAAAACTCACCTTTGCTCTAGCTTGGTTCACGATGGAGAGAAAAGAGAATGATGAAGAGAACTCTGGAAACTTTGTTTTCTCTCCCCCTCATTTCTCACGTGTATATATCTCATCCTTATCATCTTTTACTTTATTTATTGGTCAAATGACCATTTTGCCCTTCAATTCACTTAATAATTACTAATAATCCTTCCAGATATATCATTAAACTATTCAATCATCCTACTTTAATCACCAAATTCTGAAGTTTTACAATTTAGTCACTAACCCGTATTTTGGGATGTTACACCTTTTCTGATATTTTTAAATAAATAAATGCTTATAAAACACCAAAAATATATATTTACTTTAGTGTTATAAAAATTATTTTAATATATTTGTCTTTATAATTATATGATTGAATATGGAATAAGATAATCATAAATTAAATATTCGAATTCTTAAATTCTATTATTAGAGACAATTTATATTCGACAGGTACCAATTTTGGGCGTTGTGGGGGTGTTAATCCTTCCCCAAACGTAACCGACCACGAATCCCTTTTTATTACTAAAAAGAACAAATTTTTGGTTATACGCATACCAGTTTATCTTTTAAATAGTTTTTTATTAAAAACTATTTTAAAAGATGATTTTTAGGTATTCGACCTACCTTACCCAAAAAGGTCGATGGCGACTCCAAAACATTTCATTAAAAACCATTTATTTATTCACATTACTTTTCTACCAAGGAAAATTCGTGCCTAGATGAAAACCGGTTACGACGGCTTGGCGACTCCACTGGGGACTCTGGTCAAACCTTAGTCGATTATACATTGTCTCTATAGTTAGAAATTAATAATTCAGTTTTATTTAATTTATGATTCTTTTGATTTCTTTCAATTTATTTTATATCTTTGTATATTTATGTTTGTATTTAATCGCTTATTAGATATTAATTTTTGTGTGAACATTTCTCCTCACACACAATACATACATTGCATAAACACAAGCTCTATATTTGAGCTCTTTACCCTTTTAAGTGGTAGTGAAAGCGACGTCTTCGTGAGAATTTATTCTCCGTGTCAGACCTAGCAAGTAACTTTCGGGATTCATATGCTCTATGTCTTCATGAGAATTTATTCTCTGTGTCAGGCATAGAGAAATGTGTCCCCTCGAATTGAACTCGATCCGCTTAAGTCTGTAATGAACCAAGATTAAGGTTTGGCAGCCCCAGGGGGCACCAAAAAGGATAATTCGAGTACCTTTACTCCTAGAACTGAAACCCTTCATATAATAAATATTAGAAATTCTCTTGATGTAAGACAATGCTAAACCCCTGTCCGTAGGTGTACACAAAGGAGAAATAAGCTCTAGCTTTAAATTTATTTAATTTATTATTTTTTCTCTGAATAAATATATGCGAACTAGAAATCATGCGGTTAGGTTAATTTTTCCCAACAAAGCATGGAACTAGAAAGCATGAGGTTAGGATTTATACCATGATAGATAACATCTTTTCTTTCCATTAATTGGTACTAACCATTTTATTTTTTCTTATTGTTATCTATTTTGTAGATACATTTTATTTGTCTCTAATTTGTTTATATTGATTTCTTTTCTTGCATACATGATCATGGAATAATCAGAAAGGTGTTGATTCGATGGAGTGTTCATGAAATTGAAAAGTTTTCATAAATGGACAAAAAGTTTTATGATCAAGGAAACTATGACGTAACCATGGAATGGATTCTGAGGGAACTCCAAGGATGGAGAAGAACTATGCACCCAAAGATAGTATGCCCATTGAAGAGAAAAAGGAGATACGAGAAATAAGAGAGAATATGTCCAAGATGATGGTTAGAATATCTGTTTTGGCCATAGGAAAAGAGATTCCTACACAAAAAGAGAGAGAGCTCAATAAATATAATTATGCAATTTCATATATGCAAGGGACTTTTGATCCTAACCAATTTGAGAAATCATGTAATCTGAAATCGTCAAGGTTTAGTCTTCTCCCGACGTTTGAAACTAAATTCAATCCAGAATAAAAGGTGGTTCTCATTTCAATATTATCCTTATATCATATGAGAAGTTGTACGAGAATCTACTTGAAACATGAGAAGCGTCTCCTCATTATGTGAAACCGTTGCAACCTCCGTATCCAAATTGGTATGACATCAACGTTTATTGTGAATATCATGTCGGAGCTCAAGGACATGCCATTGAGAATTGTCTTGTCTTCAAACATCGAGTCCAAAGTCTTTTGGATCATGGAATCTTAGAATTTGTGATAAATGATCTACCTAGTTTGGTACTTGAAGGTCCTGCTAGATTAATACCAAAAGTGGTCAAAGGTAAGAATATCAGTAGGGGCGTCCAAAAGAAAGAAGATTTACTGATATATGAGGCTCAAATAAGTCATTTAAAGATTGAAAACGATAAATTGAGCACAGAAATAGAAACCATGCATGAGGATTTCCAAAAGGTCAGTCAAGCCTTTAAAAATGTTGGTATAGGAAACACCCCAGAAGAGTGGATAACAGGGGTCACCAAATTGAAAAAGAACTGAAACATACATGAAAGGCGAGCCAAGAAGTTTTCTCAATATTTACGAGTTGCAGAAGAAAGACACAATACAACTGTCATTGAATTTGGAAAATGTCAAGCCAAAAATCAAATGTTGAATAGTTTTATGACTAACATGGAAGCATCATATCAGATCCATCAGCATGGGATCAATACTGAATTAAAAGCCACTAGAGCCAAGAACAATACATTGAAGAAATGTTTAGATGATTATGGAGATCTTGTACGAGAACTTCTCGAACACAAAGATTCTCTCACAAGAAAAAGTGAACAACATTGTTTACAACTCCGAGAATTAACATAGAAAATAAAGGAAAAAGACAACATCATGAAGGAAGTTGCTGCTCAAGCAAACAATATGGCTCATAAGCTGGTAGACTTAGTTGGCTTCACAAGAGAATTAAAGCAGATTGACAACTCCACACCTGAGCATGAGTAGAAGTTAATTTGGATTTTAAGGGAAATAGAGAAGTTAGGAGTGAAAGTTATCCCCTACATGTAAAAGTTTTGTTTGATGTATCGAAACTTTTGTGTTCAATGAAATCTGTTTTAAGATGATCACTCTTGAGTAACACCTTTTTCATACATGCATTTGCATTTTGCATCTTTGCATTTTCATTTTGCATTCGTACTTTTATGTTTGTTGTTGTATTACACAATTTGCATTCCCATTTTTACATTTTCGCATTTACATTACATTATTTTTAAGCATTATTATATGCATTGGTTATAAAACATGTAAATAATTCATGAAAGGTTTTATAACAGTAAAATCAAGATCATTCATTCATATTATTATACCATCATCATGAAAACAATGGAGCAATCTTATAAAGGACTACAAGATCAGTGGCCAGAACAATTGACAGTGTTACATCAAGATACAAGGAAAGAATCATCAAATTCTCCACAAAGTGGATCGAATCAAATTATTCAAGGAATGACATCTGATAAAACAGAGATAACTGCTAAAGAGCAACAGTGCTATCATATTAATGAGTCAAGAAAGATAACATACCCTGGGGTATCCCAATCGAACCCAAAGAATAACCTCATTAATTATTCACAATATAAGGAGAGACTCAAGAGGGTGGATGAAGTAATCAGAAATATGAAAGGTTTTAATGCCTCTCACTATGAATTAGAAGCATGAGAGCTCAGCTTGGTTCCAGATTTGGTTATTCCTCATGAATTCAAAAAGCCTGATTTTGAGAAATATGATGGCACCAGTTGTCCCTTAATCCAGTTGTCCCTTAATCCAAGAGCTCGATGGTTCAAAAAGTGAAAGCTGATGATGTGAATGAATGTCGCATCCAGAATCCTTGCCACTGCAAAAGAAAAAGAGCAAGTAGTTGTTTGGATCGACCAAACAAAGTCATGCGATCAAGAAATACTTTGGAGGTATTCCAAACTTCCATTTCAAACTTGTACCCTCATTTGATTAAAGTTCAAAACATTACTCCAAGACCAATAAAATGCCACCAAACCCTTATGCTCATAGCTATGATCAATGTAGTGTTTGTGATTTCCACTTGGGGGTATTTGGGCATTCTACGTGCAATTATAGGCTACTGTTAAAAGAAATATAAATGCTCGTTGACAATAGAGTCTTGACACAAGAAATGATCAAGAAATGGGGGGCAAATAAGGATGAAAATCCTAGGCCAAGTACACTCCCAACATTCAAGGAATGATAGAGCAAGCTAAATAAACAAGTGGAAGTTGTTATCTATCACTGTAGTACTTTCTATTTTTAGCATATTGTTTGAACATATTTTTGTTCCTTTCTCCTCCTTTTGTGCAATAAATAAATTTGTGTTGCTTGTAAGGTTATGAGCATTGAATCAATTTTGCAATCTTGCAGTTCTTTGAATATCAACTGGATTAAAAAACTTTTTAAATGATTAGAGTTATAATCTTTGACAAAATATCAGGATTGAAAACCAGAAAAAAAAAGGACCCTTGACCTTACCTCAGATGAAATATACCCAAACAATATCCTATTACAAATATGAGATAGCGTTCTCCTATTGAAAGGAATTACAAAAAGGCGTGGTATTTATATATAGGAGCGTACAACATGGGGCATTGTTGGAGTATTACATTACAAAACCGACTAGAGTGTTTTTCTATTGATGACGTTCGATGATGAACATATTTTTTACAAATAGGTAAATCTAGTTTAAGTTAGTTGCTTGGGAATTGAACTCTAACGAAGAGATTTTTTCTGATTTCCACCAAAACACCTAGACTATAACAGGTTCTCCTTAACAAGCTGGTGCCTTATACTCATATTATATTATATATACAATAAAGCTTGAGTTATCCCCCTAAAGTAATTGGTTTATAGCCCCGGCTTTATGGATAATATTCAGCTAACCTGTTATTCTTGATTTGTCCCCCTAAAGCAATTGGTTAATCGCCCCAGCTTTATGGATAATATTCAGCCATCCTGTTATACTATTATATGCAATAAAATTGTCCCTCTAGAGCAATTGGTTAATCACCCCGGCTTTATGGATAAGTTTCAACTAGCCTGATAAAGGTGATTATATTATTATATACAATAAAGTTGAATTCAGCTAGCCAAAATGGCAAAAGGTTACTATATAAGGATGGACAAAGGGGGTTAAGGAACACCTGTTATAGTTAACCTCACACGAGCACTCAGAAACTTCACTTTTTAGATTGATATTTTCACACTGCTTCTACTAAAGTTTACAAAGCTTACACAAATGGAAAATTTCATACAATTGAAATAGAAGTATTCTAGTAATTGGTTATACAAGTTGCGCATCTGGTTAAAATACCAAGTCCTTAAAGTGAGGCGTGTGGCAAAGTTCACAAAGAGAGAGAGAAGTGACATCTTAAATAGATGTAACCATAGAAAATATGAAAGCCATCCTGAAACCAAACAAAATCTTGATACTTGTCAAAGAACTATACTTCTCAAGCATTAAAGAGCTATTAATGTATTTGATATTCTTTGAACTCATGCTTATGATTTGATTCTATTGTGAACCTTTAATGGGAAATACTTTACAAAATTCTTTCATTCTTCGATAAAGAAAAGAAGAAAAACATTTTCAAACAGGACAGTCTCAAATGAGGAAGGTCCTTGAAGCAAATTGTTACCTATTCTACCTCTATTGTAGAAAAAGAATAAGCAAGGCCAGAATGATGAAGTATTCTTGAAAGAAGGTGGTCCAAGAAGCTAGAAAGTCTAGAGAATTGAACATGTAATGATCTCTTGTGACATTATTAGCAACTCATCAAGAAAGATTATCCTATTTAACAGGGACACTTATCTCATACTGATGGCGATAAGCATCACCAGACAAATTACTTTCCTAGCCACCAATCCATGTCCCCTAAAAGATCCTCCAATCACAGAGCTATAAGTCTCATTAGATGTATTATAGGAATGAACAAGTCCATCACATGCACTATGGTTATACTGTGATACTAGCTCAAGTCTTGGTACATCATTGTTGCCTCTTCCATGCCGATCATTTTCTTTGTCAGGATTATGTCCGTTATGTCCTTCAGAAGATTGCTGAACTTGAGAACTTATAGGCACATCATAAGATATTAGAACAGATTCTACACTTATATACCTTTCATATTGGGTAACATTGGTTACATGATTCCAAAAGTAAAGATAACCAGTTTTATCATCAACTAAACATTTCCATGGTTCGGGAAGAGTGGGATATGGCAGTGTGTATTTGGAGAAACAAAAAAGGTAGTCGTTGTAGCAGCCATTGCAAGAAAAGGCACCAACAAAAATCTTCGAGTTTATCCCGATAATGTTTATTTCTTCCGGTAACGTTGTTACATGGGATGACACCGACAACAATGTCGAATCCACCAAATCTACTCATCAATTACTCCAATTGATCATCATTCATTTCTTGTACATCTACTTTCAAAGGTATGTCGAGCCGGTAGAGGGAAACCTCTGCACTACCGATCCCAGAGAAAAGAGACAGGACATTGATACCCTTGGGGACCATGTCTCTTAAGACCGAAAGATGATAAGTCATTGTGTTGATCTGGAATATATTACCAAGCGATTTATACCACTCTTTCCGACTAGATCCCTCCAGATCCAAAAAATGGGCACTCATTCAGAAGAGGCAAATATCTCAGACATTTCTGTCAGAATGATTAATCACTTCTTAAGTTTGTGACAACATGAAGAGAATTCCTCAAATTACTTGACAACACTGCTATTTAGTGACACCAGAATGAGAGTATTCAAGATTAACAGATTTGTTCAAGAATAGAGCCACAAGTACCCTCAATAGGGCATTAGCAAAATTGGACCTCGTGGGGATCATGAGATTCAAATCAAACAAACATTGAGAGTAAGCCTTACAGTTTATAATGTTGGGGCATTTTGAATGCCTAATTCAGACATATCCATGTGGGATATCTCGAAGGCCCATCTAAACCATAAACAAAATATTGGGGCATTTTAAAAGCCACTTCAGACAGATCCATGTGGGGCATTTTGAAGGCTCACATCAGTATGAAAAAATGTTGGGGCATTTTGAAAGCTCACATCAACAAGAAGCAAATGATGGGGCATGCTGAAAGCCCATTTCAATCAGAAATACGAATGTTGACGCATTTTGAATGTTTGTATAAGCAAATATTAGGGCATGCTGAAAGCCCATTTCAATCAGAATCAAGAATGTTGATGTGTTTTGAACGTTTGTATCAGCAAATGTTGGGGCATGCTGAAAGACCATTTCAATCAGAAATAGGAATGTTGATGTGTTTTGAACGTCTGTATCAGCAAATGATGGGGCATGTTGAAAGCCCATTTCAATCAGAATCAGGAATGTTGACGCATTTTGAACGTGCGTATCAGCAATTGTTGGGGCATGCTGAGGGCCCATATCATCTTATAGAAAGATCATTGAATTGAGCAAATATTTCCAAAGAGATAGAAAGATATGAAGAATGAAAATGATAAAACAGTGACAGTCGATATGATTATACATAACTACTTTGTTCATCATACAGTTACATTATTCTGGTGATCCGATGCTAGCAAGTCAAAGTATCAAACTTATGGTCTCACTGAGCTTTGTTCTTAAGTGACGTCCTACAAAAGTTCCAAACACTATTCAAAGAACTTCACTGATGAACATTGGGGCAGAAGCCACAGGAAATGAGGAATGTGTTGTCAAATCTTTTACGAACCAGTAATTATGGTGTTGAACCAATGTTGCAATCATATGTCATTTTCATTTATGATTCAAGATAAAGTTTGTCTTCTTCAACACCAAGATTAGAAGTGAGATATGATAAAGATTTCTTTCCACAAAAGGGAAGCTGAAATTTTAACAACAAAAAACTAGTGAAGCGAACTAAGATTGAACAATAGGTTGTTGTTAAACATCTCAACATGATATGGTTCAAGTTACCTTGTTCGAGATCTGATTAGATGTGGAGACATGAAAGGAATTAGGATAAATCTTCCTTGTGATGTGTTTTAAGAGTCAAATTAGAACAGGCGTTGCTCTCCTAATTAATCTCTGCTGAGTTTAGCATATCTACATCTACATTCTTCAAAGATGATAGATTCTCTTTTCAAATATGAAAGCTTTATTGGATTTCTACACAATTCCAGGTGAATAAAGCTGGTTTTATACAAGACAAAATGGGCCATCAAGGTCATAATTCTGATTACGGCAAGAGTTCCATAAATAAAACATTTTCTTCTGAGACTTAAATGAAAATGAAGCAAAGAAGACACAAAGATTGCTCTCCCAAAAAAAGAGAATGCCAGCTTGGAATGATATTTTGATTAAGTGAAGGAAGACCGAGTTCGCCACTTTGAAGTCAAATGAAGGGCTCAACATTCATGCATTCATAAGAACATCATTTGTATAATAGAAAATGCATTACATTGCTACATTTAATTGCATTCAAACATAAGGTTTTTACAGATCTTCGTATGAAAAAGAAGATTCATGATGCAAAATATTTTACAAGAAGAATGTAGAATTCAAAACCTCAAATGCAAGAATCACGTAAACATCTGAAGAATAAATGGTCGCAATCCACAGAAGAAACATTATTTTGAAATTGGGCATGTTACTCAATCAACAAGTTATTTTGAAAAATGAGAAAATGATTTCCAAAGTTTCTCATTTAATCTTTTCTGAAAATGAAATTGTTGAATAGTAAGAAAACGATTTCCAAAGTTTCTTACTTAGTAAACTATTTCCCACATCTGTAAGACCTACAGTGCAGGATGTTTCCAAAAAGCCTTCGGGAGCTTTTTTATATTTAAAGCCTCCGGGTCATATGTAAGGCCTACAGTGCATGATGATAAGACCTCA
This sequence comes from Hibiscus syriacus, assembly GCF_006381635.1. Lineage (NCBI taxonomy): Eukaryota > Viridiplantae > Streptophyta > Magnoliopsida > Malvales > Malvaceae > Hibiscus > Hibiscus syriacus. The sequence goes on along the minus strand of NW_024063188.1, from coordinate 449,602 downwards.
GGGCTATCCATAAGACCTACAGTGCATGATGTTTTCAAAAAGCCTTCGGGAGATTTTTTATATTTAAAGCCTCCGGGTCATCTATAAGACCTACACTGCAAGATGATAAGACCTCAGAGCCATTCATAAGACCTACAGTGCAGGATGTTTTCAAAAAGCCTTCGGGAGCTTTTTGATATTTAAAGCCTTCGGGTCATCTGTAAGACCTACAGTGCAAAATGATAAGACCTCAAGGTCATCCATAAGACCTACAGTGCAGGATGTTTTCAAAAAGCCTTCGGGAGCTTTTTGATATTTAAAAGCCTCTGGGTCGTCTGTAAGACCTACAGTGCAAGATGATAAGACCTCAGGGACATCCATAATACCTACAGTGCAGGATGTTTTCAAAAAGCCTTCGGGAGCTTTTTGATATTTAAAGCCTTCGGGTCATCTGTAAGACCTACAGTGCAAGATGATAAGACCTCAGGGCCATCCATAAGACCTACATTGCATGATATTTTCAAAAAAAGCCTTTAAAATCTTTTTGATATTTAAGACCTTCGGGTCATCTGTAAGACCTCTAATGCAGGATGTTTCCAAATAAGATTTTAAGAAACTGATTTTCAAAGATTTCTTGATCTTAAATCCTTCGGGTCATCTGTAAGACCTACAGTGCAAGATGATAAGATCTCAGGGTCATCCATAAGACCTCCAGTGCAAGATGTTTTCAAATGAGATTTTAAGAAATTGATTTTTTCGTCTTTGCTCTATTCTTGTTAACACAAGAATGAGCAAAGAGGGGCAGTTGTAGACACTAATTTTTCCATTTTAAAATTATTATTATTATTATAAATATTATCATTATTATATTATTATATTATTATTAATAAATAATTACAAATACATCAGGCCCAGATCCCTGAGGCCCATTTATAAACCCGGCCCAAATTTACAAGAACCCTGGAAGCCCTAGGGTTTCATGTTATCATCTCGTCGCTGCCACTTTTAGATTCATCCACGCTGCCGCCGGCCTCAGCCAGCTATTACCGACGCTCCAGTGCCACGACGCCAGTCTCGCCAGAAGACTCCAGAAGCCAGCTGCCCCTCCACGTTGTATGTTCTAGGGTGAGTCGCCACCATAGTTCGGTGACTCACCGAAAAGCACCCTTATTACCCGTTCCGAAGGCAGGTTCATGGTGGCCTATAAATATGACCATCGAACCTGCAAAATAGAAGGAACAATTGGTGATAGAGAGCAGAACGAACCCAACAGCAAGCAAAAAAACTGAGCGGTGAGCAGAACCAAACATCAACAAAGAGGCATTTGAAAGCAAGGAAGAAAAGAGAAAAGAAATATACCTTGTCGGAGCCTCCAAACCACCGTGAGAATCACCAAAAACACCGAAGGTAAAAACCTATAAGGGGTTTTTAGGAGAAATAAAGGCCATATTCGGCTTTAGCTTGGAAAGATCTACATTTTGGGGTTAATATTGTAATTTTTGCAATTTAGTCATTGGAATTACATTTCTGTGCATATTAATTTTGTCTTTAAGTTTTATTTTATTATATTTTAGTCATTAACATTATATATAATAATTAAGGTAAATACCCTATTTAGTCCCTTATAATTTTAATTAATTTTATTTTAATCCCGAATAATTAATTAGGGTAAATTATATTAATAACCATTATCACTCATAATATTTAGAATTAGTATCTCTAATTTCAATATTTTATATTTTAATCCTATTATTTTAATTTTATTTGTTTTATTCATTATTTAATTGCAATTTTATTATTACCATTTTAGTTTCAATATGCTTAAATTATTAATTTAATTTTTTTACTATTATTTTCATTTTAGTCATATAAATATATATATATTAAATATTTATTTATTTTAAAATATTAAGAAGGGTTGTCTTAAATTAACTAGAGGTCATATTCCAATATTTTTAAATAAATAAATACCTTACTTATAAAAACAAAAATATATATATAGTTGTTTTAGTGTTACTCAAATTATTTTTCTTAAATATTTATTTATTTTTTTTAATATTAAAGAAAGAGACTGTCTTAAAGTAACTAGATGTCCTTTTCTGATATTTTTAAATAAATAAATGCTTATAAAACTCCAAAAATATATATATTTACTTTAGTGTTATAAAAATTATTTTAATATATTTGTCTTTATAATTATATGATTGAATCTGGAATAAGATAATCATAAATTAAATATTCGAATTCTTAAATTCTATTATTAGAGACAATTTATAATCGACAGGTACCAATTTTGGGCGTTGTGGGGGTGTTAATCCTTCCCCAAACGTAACCGACCATGAATCCCTTTTTATTACTAAAAAGAACAAATTTTTGGTTATACGCAGACAGTTTATCTTTTAAATAGTTTTTTCTTAAAAACTCTTTTAAAAGATGATTTTTAGGTATCCGACCTACCTTACACAAAAATGTCGATGGCGACTCCAAAACATTTAATTAAAAACCATTTATTTATTCACATTACTTTTCTGCCAAGGAAAATTCGTGCCCGGACGAAAACCGGTTACGACTGTGTTATTTGTTTCGTTAACCACTTAACGTACGAATAACCCATTAAATGAATCTTTTTAACTATATGCATTCATGTTTTATCTTATAAAAATCATTAGTTTTTATAGTTAAGAAATAAAATATTAAATTAATAAATGATATAAATAATGGAATTTAAAATTAAAATATGAACATTAACTATATAAAAATTATTTATAATAATTTTATCATGATAAATTTATAAAAAAAAAAAGTTATTTTAGTTATTAATATTAAATTATATATTAAAATTTAAATATAAACATTTAGTTAATATCATTAATTAAACAAAGTTAAAATTAAATTGAACACATTAAGACCCAGTAGCACATTGCCCACGACCACGATGCAGCAAGCTGAATGGCCAATGCTGTGCATGGATTGAAAATTCCGAATTGAAATTTCAATTATATGGGCAGCCCGCTTTGAATTACTTGAAGCCCAATTTTTTAAGATTATTTAGAATTTCTAGCGATATTAATTTATATTAAAAAATTCATAAAAAAAAATGCTTGCGATAAGTCTCGCATGCCCCCTTCTGCTGCTTCTTTTCTCCCTGTCGTTAGTTTTTGGATAAGTCTCTCGTTTCTTTCATCTGTTATCCTCTACCTTTCCATTTGTTCATGCATGAATTTCTGTTGCTGCTCCATCTGCTTTTGCGACACTAGCATATAATGTTCAATCGCCTTTAATTTCTCACTACAGCAAAATAGGTATATAGTTGTGTTTGTCGCGGCGTTTTCAAAGAAAATGTCACTAAATTTGTACATATCGTGGTGTTCATATTCAAAACGCCACTAAATTGTAACATTAACGGCGATTCTCAACAAACGCCGCTAAAACTCGTACTTTCGTGGCGTTTATTTGACAAACGCCTCTAAAGATTAGTACTTTAGTGGCGTTTGTAAGCAAACGTCGCCATATAATCGTTCTTTAGTGGCGTTTTTAAACAAACGCCACAATATGGTACATATATCGTGACGTTTTTAGACAAATGCTGCTAAAACCTATAACTTTAGTGGCGTTTTTCAAGAACGCCGCTAAAACTAATACTTTAGTGGCATTTTTCAACAAACACCGCTAAAACATAATACATTAATGGCTTTTTAAGTAAAAAATGCCGCTAAATACTCGTACTTTAGTGGCGTTTTCCAACAAATGCCGCTAAAACATAGTACTTTAGTGGTGTTTTAATTAAAAAATGCCTCTAAAGACTCATACTTTAGTGGCGTTTTTTGAATAAACACCGCAATTTATCAGTACATTAGTGGCATTTCTATTTACAAACGCTACAAATTTTAAGTTTCTAAGTCCCACCCCTTTAACCCTTTTTCATTTTTCCCCTTCATCTATTTTTTCATTCTCTTCGTTTACCCAAACCCATCTGCTGCTAGTTGCCGAAGAGTGCTTCATCTCAGTTTCTCCCATGTTCCCATAGTCAACGCTCTCTCGCGAAACCAAATCTCTTTTCTCATTTGACGATCGAAAGTTTCTGAATTATTTTGTGTTTTCTCTCCTCTGTTTTCTCTATCTGAATATATATATAAAGGAATCCATCGTTTTGATCCATTTCCATTATAACAAATTATCTTCATATTTCGCTCTTCTTCCTCTTACCGCTCCTAATCGTAAAGTGCGCACCAATGGCGCATGATATGGAAGCTCCGTCGTTTGTCTCCAGAGCAAGAATCGCTCTCCACTCCGCAGCTGCCAAAGCCGAGAGAGTTCTTACTGATTTGAAATCCGATCTAGGTAAATTTGAACTCTATATTTTTTGTTAAATATCTATTACAAAATTTTATTGTTATTATTTTTCTGCTTTGCTATTTTTAGATTCCTTTTATAATTTTCCGCTCTTTATGATATTGTTATTAGATATTAGTGACGAGTTTTTTTATCTTGTTTGGTTGCTGTTCGTTTGGTGAAGATTGTGAATTATCATATCCGAATGAATTGAAAAATAAATCTCCGACTAGAAAAGAAGATTCTAAGGTAAATTCTTGTTGAACTTTGGAACTGAAATGTGGCTTTCTTTTTAAGCTAAAATGTAGGATTATACTGTTTTCGTTATTTTATTTCTATCTTTAGATGATTCTTGGAACCGTTTTTGGTTGCTGAGAAAATGAAGTAAAGTTTAGAAGTATGTTTGACTTATTTGAGTAAAAAAGTCGTAGAGTTTAGTTTAGTTTGCTTGGACTTGAATTGGAGGATTTGTAATTTGTATGCTATTTAGCTTCCCTTCACTTTTCCAGCTACCAAACTAGGCTTCAACATTCTGCCGAGTACTTAGTATGGTAAAGCATTCAAAGTGGATGCCTGTAAATTTTGGGACCAAGCAAGAATGGCAGGAAAGATTCAAGAATATATGGTTAGGGAGAAAAGGAGTTGAAGATTCAGAGAAAGTTGAAAATTCAACCACGGCTATTGCATTCTATGATGAAAATTTATACTTTCTAAAAGTAAAGAACGATACAGAATCAAAGGTACATTTATGATTCTATTTATTTTTGCTCACCTGCAAGTGAGAGTTTTTGTAATGAGAATTAAATGTCTATTTTCTGTTCTAATAAAATTCAAATGAAGGGATTTCTTAATGAGATTGTTGTCCTGCAGGCTTTAGAAGCAATTCCCTCTGTAGACATTTTAAATACATGGACACCAATAACTTTCCTCCAACATCAGTTATCAAGCAATTAGTTTTAGCCATTGAGTAAGTCTTTCGATTCTTGACTTTAGTTGTTTGTTTTCTGCTATTGTTGACATTGAAATTCATTTGATGCCTCATGAAATATGTTAATTTGTAAATTGCTACCTTTATTGGAATTTACTTTCTGGACCATTTACACTGCTTTGCCATACTGTTTAATCTTTTGAAACAAAGTATTTCTTGCTTCTGAGATCAATTTAAGTGGTCAAATGTGTGATCTATTTAATTGTCATATTCAGCTTGTGTATGGTGTTCTTATCTTTTTGTGCTTGCCTTTTGGTTACAGGGCTGAAAGTAATTTTAAATCTATGAAAGATCTTTTGGCATATTCTATATTCTTCACCCGTGAAGGAAAGGACGGGCCTGACCTTCTCTGTAGTCAATTCATTAGTTCCTCGAGATAAAGAGTATAAACTTGCATCTGGCTTTGGTGATGATGCGAGAGTGCTTGCTTTGATTCATCATCTGTTTGATACAGGCAGGTTTTGTTCCAAAAACGCCGCTATAGATCTTGACCTATTACGGCGTTTTTTGTTCTCAAATGCCGCTACCTTTGCAGCGCTGGTATGGCCAGCGCTTCTTGCAGCGTTTTTCCTATCGCCGTAAGTACTTTTAGCGACGCTTAAAAACGCCACTATAGGACTAAAAAACACCGCTAAAACTCAGTTTTGCTATAGTGTCTCATGCATGTTTACGAACAGCTAATTACTAACCTTCGATGGGGAGACGCCACTAGTTTAATGAATATTTTCCCTTGACTAGAAAACCATGGGGGTTGAGCTCAAAATTACTCAATGCTGCCACTTGTTGCATGTTTGGGGTTATATCTAGTTTCGTCGGGTTAAAACTCAAGTCTATATTTACGTTTTCGTCATATGTTTCTTTTTTGTTTGTCTCGTCCGGTTGGTGATTATCTTGTTGTAAAATTAAGGTTTGAAAATCTGAAGGCTTCGTTCCCAGTCTCCACTTTCACCAAACCAATTATTGACTAGTAAAGTAGACAACAATAATAGATGGTAGTAGAATGGTGGTTTCCATCGAATTTGATCTTGTTTTTAGGTAGAAAAATGTGTATGTGCCCTTACTCTCTCCTGCACAACTATTTATAATATTTGGACAAATGTCGAGTGAGAATTATCGGGACATTTGTACTAATTAAACTATTGATTGAATGTCAAAGGCAGAGTTGCGATTTGAGACTCAAAGAAATCAACCGAAATTATTGCCAAAACGAAGTGAATTGACTTTTTGAAAAATTTAGGAATTAAGGAGAAAGATAGGAAAATTGCACAATGAATTTATAGTGGTTCAACTTCCTTAATGAAGTTTACATCCACTGCCTTAGCTCCTCACTAAGGATTTCTAACAAATTCACTAATTGGTTTTTTATTTTTCTAGGCTCAAAAGTAACTGTAATAACGTCTCCTCGGGGGATTGTTAGACTTAAAAAATTGGATTTTGGGGATGTGATAAAATGTGATTTGGAAAACAGTTTGATTTTAGAGTCGCCACCAACCATTAAGTTAGGTAGGTTGAAAACCATAAACTTCAAAAATGGTATGTGTTTTACCAAAGATTCATTTTTAAGAGTTTGGGAGTCGATTACGTGTGGAGAAGCCCACAACGCCCAAATTTTGGTACCTAAACGATTATATACAGTTTAAATATTGAGAATTATAAACTCAAAGATATATATAAATTAAGATCCTTTTATTCATTTAACTTTATTTAAAAATGTCAATTTTCAGATAAGTAATGCCCTTTTGTGCGAACAATCTTCTGGAAAGCACTTCATTTACAGTTAGGAGACTTTCCCCTAGATTCCCCTCACAAAAGACATTATTTCGCAATTTTAGTAAAGATAAAATAACATAAAATAAAATAAAATAAAAGGAAAAAACATTAAAAAAATAATCAAAATAAATAAACGTAAAGGTAACGCAAAGACAAATATTAAATAAAAATAAACAAATTTGTGCGAAAAATCCTCGAAAATATACCTTCCCTTGTAGTTGGGAGATATCTTCGTAGATTTCCCATAAAATAACATTTTCCCATTTACATATTTTAGAAAACAAAAAGGACTATAGCAATAAAGTGGAAGCAATAATACAAATGTACACATAACTAAGGGACTGAAATAAAAACAAATGAATATTACAAACCAAAGTAAAATGGACAAAAATAAAGCATTTGATAATTCCAAGGACCAGCATAATATTTAACTAAACTTGAAGGGCTAAGATAGCTAAAACAGAAACTTGAAGGACTTAACTAGTAAATACAACAAACCAGAGCCAAGATTAAAAATATTAAATAATGTAGATACTGGAAATGTAAATAACCCATTAACTAAAAATAAAGACTAAAATGAAATAAACAGAAACATTAAGGGATTAAACAGTAAATAAAACAACAGAACCAAAATCAAAATATTAAACATTTACATGCACAAGAAATAAAAAACCCCATTAATAAAACTTAGGATTAAAATAAAATGACCAGAAACATCGAGGACCAGACAATAATTAAACCATACCAAGCAGTGACTAAAATAAAATATTTACAAATGACATGGTCAAATTCAAATATTAACAAAAATAACAAAATAAGTAAGAACATGACTAAAATATAAAATTTGAAACTTAAAAGCTCGAAATCAAATAAAGTGAAGTTTCATTAAATGACTTTAATATGATATTACAAAGAAAGGGGGACTTAAAGTGTAGTTATCCCTGAACTCAAAAACACGGAAAATAGGATGCCAAAGCGGCACCATTTCGTGATGTGTATAAATGGCAAACCAAAGCTTTGAACCCATTCCCCTCATTTCTCCTCTTTTCCAGAAAACAAAGGGAGAGAGAGAGCCAAAACACTCTCTCAACCTTTCCTCATCGGGGAGAGAAAGGAGCGCTCATGGCGGCTTACGGTAGCACTCACGGCAGCCGGAGGGAGCAAACGGTAAAAAAAATATCCCCTCGTCACCCTCAACCCATATCTTGAACCACTTTGGCCTAAAAGTAACTCTAAACCCCTAGATATAGATTGTTACCTTCAAAAGATTTCGAAATCCAATGACCTTTCGGCTTCCACGACTTCGAACTAAGGTATGTGTCTCCCTTTTTGTTCTTGTTTGGTTCATTTTCCCTATCTTTTTTTCTCTAAACCAACCGAATCTTTATCCCTATTTTTCTCTGGAAAACACCCCAGATTCCTTTATATATTTTTTATTTCCCCCGAATACCCTTCTACGATTTCTCTCCTATACCCCCGAATCGTCCCTCTTTTTCTCTCTGGCCAAAAACCATTTATGTTGCCTCTCCTTTTTTCCTAGAATGTTGATATCATCCCCCTAAATCCCCTCAGGATTTTGGTTAGATATGTCATCATCTCGTATTAGATTTTGATTTGATTTTTCTATCACTGTTTGATGAAAAAATATCCCCTCGTCACCCTCAACCCATATCTTGAACCACTTTGGCCTAAAAGTAACTCTAAACCCCTAGATATAGATTGTTACCTTCAAAAGATTTCGAAATCCAATGACCTCTCGGCTTCCACGACTTTGAACTAAGGTATGTGTCTCCCTTTTTGTTCTTGTTTGGTTCATTTTCCCTATCTTTTTTTCTCTAAACCAACCGAATCTTTATCCCTATTTTTCTCTGGAAAACACCCCAGATTCCTTTATATATTTTTTATTTCCCCCGAATACCCTTCTATGATTTCTCTCCTATACCCCCAAATCGTCCCCCCTTTTTCTCTCTGGCCAAAAACCATTTATGTTGCCTCTCCCTTTTTTCTAGCATGTTTGATATCATCCCCCTAAATCCCCTCAGGATTTTGGTTAGATATGTCATCATCTCGTATTAGATTTTGATTTGATTTTTCTATCACTGTTTGATGGATGTGTTGATTGAAGCAGGTGGTTGTGATTGGAGACTCAGCTTTGGAAGTGGAGAAGCGGCGGCGGCAGTAGACCTCTAGGCTTTCAGAAACCCTAGGGTGTTGACACTGGGCTGGGACGGATCCTGGGATACAGATATGGGCTCGAACCGGGTCATCCGGGTCTAAACTGGGTAGGTTCCAATTGAGTTGTTGAGTGGGCTTCAGTTGTAATCTAGTTTGGGCTTGAATTGATTATAGTTAGGTTTTCTTGTAATTTGAGGTCTTTATTTGTAATTGGGCTTGAGTGGGTGGCTTGATATTGTAGTTGGATTGGGCTTCAAGGCTTGCACAAAATGTAATAGGTGTAATATTAATAAAAGTAAAAATAATAATAATATAATTTAATAATATTTTTGTAGACCGGAAAAAAAATGGGTGTCTACAGCTGCCCCTCTTTGCACATTCTTGTGTTAACAAGAATAGGGCAAATACAAAAAAGACAACCAGTTTTTGTCCGGTTCTCTTTTTTTGGTTTTGAAATTTGATGTGTTTGTTGATGGGGGACGACATGGCTCATACGTGATGAAGAGGTCTGGTCATCTAAGGGTGACACGGCTCCTACGTGATGAGGAGATCTGGTCAGTGGATGACACGGCTCATACGTGATGAAGAGTTCTAGTCATCTTTAGGAAGGATGATAACGCGGTTCTTACGCGATGAGGACGACTGGTTATCTAGGGTGACACGGCTCCTACGTGATGAGGAGGTCTGGTTAGGAGATGACACAATTTCTACGTGATGAGGATGGCATGTCATTTTTAGGGATGATAACACGGTTCCTACATGATAAGGACGGCTGGTTATCTAGGGTTGACGCGGCTCCTATATGATAAGGAGGTCTGGTCGAGGGATGACACGGTTCCTACGCGATGAGGATGGCATACCATCTTTAGGGATAATGTCTCAATGGAGATAGACTTAAAGATGATGCTTCAAGAGAAGCTGTCTCAAGGAGACAAAAATCGTTTCAAGAGAAACGATCTCAAAGATGGTTTTGTTTCAAGAGAAATAGACTCAAAGATTTTATGTTTCAAAAGAAATTACCTCAAGGAGACAAAATTTGTTTCAATGGAAACGATCTCAAAGGTTGGTTTTAATAGAAACTGTCTCAAAAGACAAAACTTTTTTTAAGAGAAATAATTTCCAAGATTTTTGTCTCAATATAAACTACTCAAAGATGATTTTTTTTCTCAAAAGAAATTGTCTCAAGAGAGACAAAACTTTGTTTCCAAAGTAACAGACTCAAATATTTTTTTCTCAAAAGAAATTGTCTCAAGAGAGACAAAATTTTGTTTCCAAAGAAACAGACTCAAAGATTTTTTTCTCAAAAGAAATTGTCCCAAGAGACAAAATCTTGTTTCCAAAGAAACATACTCAAATATTTTTTCTCAAAAGAAATTGTTTCAAGAGAGACAAAATTTGTTTCCAAAGAAACAGACTCAAAGATTATAAATTTTGTTTCCATTGAAACAACTTTAGAATTTGTGTTTTAAGGGGAAATTGTCTCAAGCGAGACAAAACGATTTTGAAAATCTCAAGTGAGATTAACTTTTTTTCGAGTGAAACACACTCGAAATTTGTATCTCAAAGGAAAAAATGTCTCAAGCGAGATGAAATTTTGTGTTTTAGAAAACCGTCTCAAGCAATACCAAATTTGTTTTTAAAAGAAATTGTCTTAAAGGCGATCGATAGCCTGCTTGTTCCTACAAGTGGAAGAAAGGCCTTTAGAATATATGAGCATTTATTTTAGGATGTTTAATCCCCAAAGATGCCCTAACATTCGATGTTGAATCTCCAAAGATGCCCCATCATTCATCGTATCTTGCTTCAGCACTGATTCTAAGCGTGAGCTTTGTGTCTGAGAGCCTCATGTCAACTACCAAGATCCACTCCAGAGGGATTGACTTATTTGAAAAATGTTTTTTGTTCTTCATGTATTCTCAAAAAGTCTGAAAATATCAATTAAAATAGTTTTTAAAAATGTTTAATCAAAAGTTTGAAAATATTACCCCTTTCGAGGTTTCACAATTGAAAAATCATAAAACAAAATTTCATTAGATATAAAAGAATTAATTACACTGTTAATCCTTCAATAAATTATAGTTGTTTGATAAATGTCAAGATTAATGATATCTTTATGAAATGGTTAAGTAAGCAAAGGATAAAAAAGTCTCAAGTTATTGTGTTTGGTCAAATTATGGTGTTCTCATTTATTTGTTGTTCATTGATATGATGAAGTGGCTTATATACTCATTTATTGGAAGTGTTATCTGACTCCCAGCTCTCATGGTCACACTCAGGTTGTGTGATGCCTTATCAAGGGATTTGTGCGATCGCCTCTTATGCAATATTTGTACAGTCTTCATATTCAAGTCGCCTTTTCAGGTTTTCAACTCGAATCCTTCTTTGGTTTCAAGACATTATTCATAATTTACATCTTAAACCCCCATTTGTTGTTTTTTCTCTATCATGCATTAAAGATTTTAGAAAACCTTTTATAAATAAAAGATTAATCATGTTGGGCGAGATGAAATCTGAAGATAGTCTCTTCTGTTTAAAAATCCATGTATGATTAAAAGGGACTTTTAAGGTACGTAATGTAGGTCATGGTTCACGGTTATGAAAGAAAATGAATAAATATGCCCAAATAAGTGTTTAAGGGTTATTAAACCAAGGATCAATTCATTCTGATGCCTTCAATTTTATCTTTCTCAATTTGGGTCTGCTCGTAGGTGTTCATTTTTTTGGATGTTTGATGATCTTTGAGTAAAGTGATTCTGAATGATTGTGCTTGATCAATCTCATGGTTTGAAGCTTGATACGTCATTTGACTCGAATGAATATTTGCATGTACTTCTCATCTTTTTTTTCTTTCTTTTATTCTTTTTCTTTGATTTTTTCTTTGATTTTTTTCTTTGTTCATTTTCTCTTTGTTTTGATTGGATCTTCGCACTTGGCATTTGGTCTTCACTCATGCGAGCATATCTCCTCCACCTTGCCCCCCAGTGTGAAAGGTGGTCCTTGGTTAAGGTTAAATCAGAAGAAAATATCATTCAGGCTCAAATGGGGACACAAGGGATATATTTTCTCCTTTGTAAAAGGATAATGAAATAATGTCATTCATCATTTCATACACAGAAGTCCTTGCAGAAGAGGTATCCCCAGGGGGATAGATTTTCAAGATTAATTAATTTTATTCTCATGAAAACAATGTAATTAATGCATGATAGAATTATTTTGAATTAATTCTCCTTTTTCTTCTTCTTGCTCTCAGCATGTCGCAATTGCTCAGGCTCATCCTCAGAAGATTGCTTCGAGATGCCCCCACATTGTTTTATTGTAGGAAGTTTTACGTTCAAGTGAACATTTTTTACTCAATGCTCTAGGTTTTATTAGTAGAAGAGGATGTTGGATTTGCGCCTAAGAAGACGATTATGTGACTTTATTGGCTCAAGGAAAAGTAATGTCAAAATTTGGTCTTTTGTAGTGACCATGAATTTATTTGGGTCAAAAAATCAAGAGATTTTATATTTGGTTTTGTATGGTATAGGAAAGGTTTAATCTTTCCATATGTCAAAAATCCATAATTCTTGAAGAATTAAGAGAATCTGTAATTCATTTGATATTCGAAGAACTACAATATTAAAATTCGTTCAATTATTCAACCTTAGAAGGTACCATAAATTCAATCATTAAAAAGATTAAGCAAATATGAAAGGCAAAACAAAAACGAGTTCAAACAAAACAATGATCTCAATGCAAATGGTATATGCAATGCCCCTATCCTTCTTCGATTGTCTATGCCCCTGAATCCATCAGGTTCTAGTTCTTGCGTTTCAGCGCCTTACAGTTCTCAGCAGAATGTCTGGAGCTTCCTATATGGTAACTATACACGAGATCACATCGTAGCCCTCGGAATATGGGGACTCTTTTCTCAGATCATCCTGGAAGACTTAGTGTTACAACCAACAAAATAGCTCCCACTGTTCTAATTTCATATTATTTCTTTAATTTGTTCGCATCTTTCTTTTATTATCAATATGATGTCACTTGAACATGACCACTTCATCAAATCATCCATAGATTAATTTCATGTTTTTATGAATGATGTATGTGAAAATGCTTAAATGAATACAGTGTAGAATGTAAATGCAAAAGGTATCGATTTCCAAAAGTAACTATTTTTAGAAAGAGTTCCATTCATCCAAAAAAGTTTTCATCTTTACAATAAATATCAATCTACGAATGTGGTTTATCCCTTTTATTTAGCTTTATGATTTCAGTCATGATCCCAATAACTTTCTCTTCATTCCAAAAATGACTCTGAATCAAGAAGGTGGGTAGTTAAGCGCAGCCTCTGAATCGACTTCACTCCAATCTATGACAATGATTAAGGGAAGGATTTATACCTCTCTCCAATATGGCAAAGAAATCTGCAATAGCAACCTCCATGTGGAACAAAGTCTTTGGGAATATCACTGACCATATATAGCCATAGCAAAGGTGTCTAATCTTTTATCTGTTAAAAGTGAAGCAATTGTATGTGGGATTCCATAATTGAATTAGAGCTTTAGTCAATAGTTCATCTATCTTTACATAGAGGAGATGGGTCATGTCACCATATTCCTTGTGAAACTTTTCCTTGGTAGCTACTTCCCAAGCTCTCCCAAATCTCTATCAGCTCTTGTAAAATTCTTCTTTAAAATGACATTGACATAAGTAGACATCATTGATACGTAATCCTTAGCCACACTATCTCCTCTTGCCCTTTGTTTCTTCAAAAAAAGGCTTGGACTGCTGAATTGGGTTCTTTCTTGTTATGAAAACCCTTTTCCATCTCAATGATCGCTCTTCTACTCTGATGATTACTCGATTAATCAACACCTTTCTTTTATTTATGATGATCATGTCGAATGTGAAGATGCAAATGCATATGCAAAAGTGTTGATCCTCTGAAATGCAATGCCAAGAAGGATGAAAAATGAAACAAACAAAAGAAAAAAAATAAGTTAATAACACAAACAAAAGAGAAAAACGAATTAGTACCAGCAAGTTAATCAATAGAGTTAAAAGTGCTATCTACAGATAAATATAACACCTACCCAATCATGATATCTACTCGAGCATGCTTTTATTAGATAGCGATCCTACCCAAACATGCTTTCTACCCAAAATAATTATTTTCAATGAAATGATCCTAACCGCATGGTATCTAGTTTGCATGTTTTTATTCAACAAAATTTAAAGCAAAAGGAAAGGTTCAGAAATAATACTCCTTTATGTACACTTAATTTGGGTACCTACTGACGGATAGAGGTTCGACATGAATTTTTATCGGGGTGGATTATTAGGGTTCACAATATACATATTTTTTGCACTATGAGGAAAAAGGGTAGTCGAATTGTCCTTGTTGGTGCCTCCTTAGGCTGCCAAACCCTCAATCATGGCCCATTACAGGCTCGTGCAGATCGATTTCAATTCGAGATGATACATTCCCTTCTGTTCATGCGGAGAAACAATTTATCTCACGTAGACATAAGGTATATGAACACCAAAAGTTACTAGCTAAAACTTATACGAAGAAACAAATTATCTCACATAGGCTAAGCTTTCACCTGAACTTAAAAGGGACAAAGCTCGTAAGTGAGCTTATGATAGATAAAAGTACGTGTTGTGTGTGAGGAGAAACTCATCAACCTTTAAAACATGACAAAAAACAAAATTTTCACAAACTCAAAACATGTCCAATTCTAAAGACCAAAAAAATCAAAAACCCATTAGTTTAAAAAATATGCATGGTATGTTGAAACTCAAAAATAAATAAAAGGATTGTAAATTAAATACAATTTAAATTTGTAATTTCCAAATACAAAACAACGTATAATAGTTCATGGTCTGACTCTCGAAATCCCCATCAGAGTCGCCAAGCTATCATAACGTCTCCCCGAGGGATCCGTTAAGCTTAAAAAATTGGTTTTCGAGGATGTGATTAAATGTGATTTGGAAAATAGTTTGATTTTAGAGTCTCCACCAACCATTAAGTTAGGTAGGTTGAAAACCTTAAACGTCAAAAATATGGTCTGTGTTTTACCAAAGATTGAGTTTGGGAGTCGATTACGTGTGGGGAAGGGTGAACACCCCACAACGGCCAATTTTTGGTACCTAAACGATTATATATTGTTTAAATATTTGGAATTATAAACTCGAATATATATTTAAATTAAGATCCTTTTATTCATTTAACTTTATTCAAAAATGTCAATTTTCGAATAAGTAATGCTTTTTGTGCAAACAATATTCTAGAAAGCACTTGCTTTACTGTTAAGAGACTTTCCCCTAGATTTTCCTCACAAAAGATATTATTTCGTAATTTTAGTAAAGATAAAATAACATAAAATAAAACAAAATAAAAGGGAAAAGCATTGAAAAATAATCAAAATAAATAAATGTAAAGGTAACACAAAGATAAATATTAAATAAAAATAAACAAATTTGTGCGAAAAAACCTCAAAAAGATAACTTCCCTTGTAGTTGGGAGATATCTTCGTAGATTTCTCATACAATAACATTTTCCCATTTACACATTTTAGAAAACAAAAGGGACTATAACAATAAGGTGGAAGCAATAATACAAATGTACATATAAATAAGGGACTGAAATAAAAACAAATGAATATTACAAACCAAAGTATTATAAGACCCTTTAAATTTTAAAAAAATTATTTATCTCTTTTAGAATATTTAAAAAATAATTTGTTTTCTTAAATTTGTTAATATTAATATGCATATATATATATATACATGTATAAACGAAATTAAATTATTGTTTTCAAAATATAAAATTTATATATATATATAAATTGTCATAAATAAAAAAAACATAAATATATGAATTTAAACTTATTTATTAAAATATTAATTTTTACAACTAAAAGATATTGATAATATATAATTAGTATATTTATAAATTTAATATTTTTAAGCTTCTTTAGATATTATTTCTTTATTTCTCAAATCATGACTTTCTTATTTTCTCCTATCTTTACAGTATTTTGAAATGAAATGAAATAACTACATCAAAGGATATCAAAATTTGATTTTTCTTTAAAATTTTAAAGGGTGAAAATTATATATTTTTTTAACAATCTTACATAATATTTTAAGCACTTTTAGTTCTTACCTTAATCTATAAAAAAGGGTAAATTCTTAATAATTTTCTCAATATTTTAGATGTTCCATTTATAATTTGAGTATCAAAACTTGCTACTATTCATTTCTTTTTCAAGTTCTTAGTGGAGAATTTATATTAAAAAATCTAATAAATCTACATTTATTTAATGAAATCACATAAAAAAATATGGCATTTAATAGATAAAGCTATTATTATAATTATTTTCAATATTTGACTCTTTCAAAATAAAATATCTAATTCCACCATTACTAATAATCATATGCAAGATGTGTTCTTGGTATCATAGGTGCACATGATCACTGGTGATCGTTTGTGAGATACACTACACATATGAAGGTTCACATAAGTCGTAGGCTCACATGTCTAGAGGTTCATATAACTGAGGTTCTAAGTAGTAACAAATCAGTAAAATATTTGTGCTAATTTTTGAAATGAAATCATAATTTAAAATTTTACATTAAGATTTAATATTTGTAGTTTAACTAATAAATTTATATATACTTTCACATTTAATTATTGTTTTTGATAATTTAACATACTAAATATTAAGTTATTAATTTTTATATCAAATTTATTTAAATTGTGTCAAAATGTTGTTATTAAAGGCTTGATTACCATTTATTGAGCTTATATTCCCTCTACTTATGTGTCACTTTAGGAATCCATCACAATTCTCAAATCAAACGTTGGACAACTTTTAATTAGGGTTATAAATTTAATCAATTAATTGAGAGAAAGTAAATATATATATATATATAATGTTGAGAGAGAGGAAAGCACATGAAGTCACGTGAGGAAGAGGGGGGTGGCGTGCCGGCGTGCCTTACTTTTTGTCCTACAGAAAAAGGTTGAAAAATGAAAGGGGATCACGTGAGCAGCTGTGTTTTTGTCTTTGCGTTTTCTGACATTTTGTGTCAGTGACGTATTAATCTGCTTCAGACATGTGACCTATTGTTTTCTTTTTAATTATTTATTCCTCTTTAATTTTCCTAATTAATTAATTTGTTTTTGTTTAAATAATTTTCTCACTGTTTTAATTAATTAATGATTTAAGTTGGTAGAGTAAAGACGAAATAAGTGACGTGGATTTTGGTCGTAGTTGTAGGATTCCCCTCGAGATCCGTACACAGCGAGAGCAGTTGATCCAAGATTTTATATAAATAAATAACAAATTTTATGTAAATATTTATTCAATATTCAGATGCACCAATTGTTAATATCTGAATCTTTCACTTTAAACACAAACAATTCCTTTCTTACATTTTACGCATGGCAGAGTCCCTTTACGGTCTGTTTATTTAGTTGTAATTGATTTTTTGAAAAAATAAATTACTGAAATTTAAATTACTAGAATTGAAAAATGAATTACTGGAATTTAAATTCTGAAAAATAAATTATATTTTTAGAAAACGTTTTTCGAAAAATGTTTTCCGTAAAATGAATTACATTTTTCTAAAAAACATCTGAAAACGTTTTATAATGTTTGGAATATATTGTTTAAATATTTTCTCCACTAGTTGAAGAGTTTTTTAAAAATTATTTATTACAAATATTAAATATAATAAATAATATTATTTATCATAAAACTTAATATTATTATTTTAAAATATTAAAATAATTTATTTATTATTAAATATTATTTTTATAATTTTATTAATAAAATAATAATTTGTATTTTAGTGAAATAAAATATTATAAATTATATTAATTATTTATTAAAGTAATAGTGTTATATTATATTTTAAAAATTAATTAGTATTTTAAATATCTTTATTAAAATATTATTTAAATATAAATAATATTATTCATTATTAAATATATAATTTTTTATATATTATTAAAATAAAAATATAATATCTTATTTTTATATAATTGATTATTTTATATAATATTAAATATTATATTATTTATATTATTATAAATATTAATAAATAAATAAATAATATTTTGATGAAAATGATATTAAAATATTTTATTAATATTAAATTTATAAAATAAAATTATTTTGAGTATTTATTTTTGAAGTGAAAAGTTCGGAAAATGAATATGTAATTCAGTTTACAGAAACACAAAGGAAATTCTGTTACTAGGAAAATGAATTACATTCTTGAAAATCAATTACGTGAAACAAACACGAGAAAATATTTTCCGAAAAACGAATTACGTGAAACAAACACGGGAATTCGGGGAAAACCAATTTCGTAATTCCAATTACGGCAAACAAACACACCCTTACATAAAATACGTTTTCAGTCGGAAGAAAAATGTTTTAAGGGTAAATTATATCATTTATCATTAAACTATCTTCTCACTCCTATTTTGATCACCAAAGTTTTAAAATATTTTAATTTGATCATCCAAACTTTTAACTTGTTCCTCTTTTAGTCATTCTCATTTATTTTGTTAGTAATTTTGTATGATGTGTCGTATTATATTAATATATTTTACCACATAGGATTATAATTAAAACCTAAAATTAAAACTCCTAAACCATCTCCATAAAATTCAACTCAAACTCTAAACCCTAAAATCAAACATTAAAACTCTAAACTCAAATCCTAAATCCTAAATTACAACACCCTTCCCATACTCACCCTCGACGGAAGCACATCCCCTATGATGCAACGATAACCTCACCTTCATACAAATAAACATGGGCTCATCGATAGTCTCACCTCCAAGTAACAACTCCCACCCTACCCTCAGCATTGGCGACCTCACCCACAAACCATTTCTTCTTCCCTCAATCCTTGATCTTTATATTCGAAATGTAAAAAATCATAATTTGATCTTCCATATTCAGTCTCTCTACGAAATTATACGATTTGAGAAACGGGTTGTTATTAGAATGCATCAGGGTCATGTTGTAGACACCGGTTTTTTTCCGAATCTACAAAAAAATATAAATATTATATTATTATTATTATTATTATTTAATTTATATTATAATTATTTTGTAGGTCCTATGTTGATCCCACGTAAATAAACTGTTTCCCTGTGTGGGAAACGGGTTGTTCACCCATTATCTCCTCAACGCACGTTTTTGTTGGGAAAGGGGGACCTGCACAAACGGTGCCAATAAAAAGGGGAGAGGAGCTGAGGCAAGGGGAAAGAGAGAAGCATTGTAATTCGTAACCAAAACAAGCTAAACCTCAAAAAAGCGATGGTCCCCCTCTCTCTATCTCTCTTGATACTGTCAAAATGGATCTGAATTTGGACTTGAATGCCCCTCACTCAATGGGCACAACCATCATCGGAGTTACCTATAACGACGGTGTCGTCCTCGGCGTCGACTCTCGTACCAGCACTGGGATGTATGTTGCTAAACGAGCATCTGACAAAATTACACAGCTCACTGATAACGTCTACGTTTTCCGCTCCAGATTCGCTGCTGATTCTCAGGTTGTTTCTGACTATGTCCGATACTTCCTTCATCAACATACGATTCAGCTTGGGCAACCTGCAACTGTCAAAGTTGCTGCAAACCTTATCAGGCTACTATCCTACAATAACAAGAACACGCTTGAGACTGGCCTTATTGTTGGCGGATGGGATAAGTATGAGGGGTAAAATATATGGAATTCCTCTTGGTGGAACACTGATCGAGCAACCTTTTGTTATCGAAGGATCTGGCTCAAGTTACTTGTATGGGTTTTTTGATTAGGCATGGAAGGAAGGAATGACAAAGGATGAAGCAGAGCAATTAGTGGTTGATGCAGGGGATCCGAGACAGATGATGCTGAGCTGTCAGATTGCACGTTGATGGCGCTGAGATACCATGAGTTGGCAGATCAGCGCAAAGGCGGGAATTGATTGTGACATGTTCCTCATTGGGGTCGTTTTGAGTATGTTTCAGTCTTTTGGCCATAACTTTGGCTACAGGTGTCAGAATCGCGCATAAGACCCTAATCCGGAAAGTTCTTTTCGACGCACACGCTCTTCACATTGAGCTACGCTCCATGTGGCCTTTTTTTCAACCTCAAATTCTGCCGTTTTCCCCTCCGAATCACTAGATCTAGTTATTTTTTACTATTTATGGTAATATTTCGATTGTTAATTAGGAAGTCAATTTAAATCCGATTTAGGCCGGATTTTTGGGAGATTGCTTATTTTATTTCGAATTTCAATTTAGAGTGATTTTCGGGATTTTGCTATTTTTGGCAAAATTCGAATAAAGAAGATTTTTTTTGCTATAACAGTCCGGCTTGTGGACTGCTTTTTGCATTGTTGGATTTTATAATATTTTATTAAACCCTAGAGACTTTTTTTCTCTGATTTTTTTTGGCGAATTTTCTCTTGTGAATCGTCTGTCGGAACTAGCCTACAGGATAATCACTATTCTGTCTGGCGTCAGTGGTTAAGGCAGTTTCCCTTGCCATTGCTCGTGATGGTGCTAGTGGGGGTGTTGTTTGCACTGCGATGATGCAATCAGAAGAAACACCATAGGGTGTAAATCTTCATAATTATTTTGTTTTTTATTTTTTTTTATTTTTATTTTTAATCAATTTTATTTATCCTTATTTATCTATCTTATTTATTTTATTATTATATTAATTTTTTCTTCTATTATTCTTTTTTCATATATATATTTTTATTTTATAATCTAATGATATTCTTGACTTTTTAGGGGAATTTTTAATCAATCGAAGGTAAGTAATTAGAATTAAATGTTTAAGTTTTAATTTTAATTTTTAAAATTAATACAACCAACAAATTAATTGGTACCGAAAGGGCAGTACAAGGGTATTAATCCTTCCTTGGCTGTAACCGACTCCCGAACCCGACATATTTCTGGTAAAACAAAGACCAAGTAAGATGGTGTCTGATCAGCCTAAATATTTTTAAAATGATCAGTTGCGACTCTAACCCAATTATTCAAGTCGAAGCCCAATTTCGAGCCCACCCGAAAGGCGGCCGCGACAGCTTGGCGCCTCGGCTGAGGACAAGTAAGTGAGACATGCCGAAATTAACTTCTGGTTGTCTTTTTTAGCGAAAATTACAAGTTTAAATTTTAATTTATTTATTCGATTCCAATTATTTATTTTGGATTATTTTTTCAAGTAAATAGTTGTACTGACGTTTTTTCAATGATTTCAGATTTTTGAAAAAGTTTATATCTAAAGGCTCTATACCCGAGCTCCAAACCGTATTTAAGTGGGGGTGAAAGCGATGTCTTCGTGAAAATTTATTCTCCGTGCGGGCCTAGCAAGTAGCTTTCGGGATTCATATACCTTATGTCTTCGTGTGAATTCATTCACCGTGCAGGCATAAGAGAATGTATCCTCTCGAGTTTAACTTAGTCCACATAAGCCTGTAATGGGCTTAGGGCTAAAGGTCTGGCAAGTTCAATGGGGTACCAGCAAGGAGAACTCGGGTACCTTTTTTAGAACCTAAAGCGGGAGACTACAAAGAATTAGAACCCACCCCAAAACCTCATTTCAAACCCTAGATTGCTTTGATATTATTTCATGTTCAAAGCATGTGAACTAGAAATTTATGCGGTTAGGACTTGTTCAAAATTAACATGCGAGATATAAATCATGGCCGGGTAGGAATAATAAGCATGTGGGGTAGATATCATGTGGGGTATGACTTTTATTTTCATGATTGTTTTGATATTTATTTCACTAACTCTTTTCATTTTTGCTCTCTTTTATTTTATTTCCATCATCTGCATCATTCGAAAGAGGTGTTGATCCACCAAAATAGTATTCGTTAAACGTAAATAATCTGCATTAATGGACAAAGGGGTTATAATACAAGAGATGAAAAACACAAAAGTCCGGCTATGGTTAGAGAAAACTCATAATGGATCGGGATTTATACTGTACACACCAAAAGTCAACTTTTGAGCTGACAAGGGTTTCAGGGGCAAGACGAGAAAAAAGGTTATTGATCTTGAGAGTCCTTTCAAAGACAGCAGGCCATTGTTGACAAATCCAAGAAGCAAAAAAATGAGTTTAAAATTGTTTCCTTCAATGGAGGCTTCCAAAGGCGCTTTTATTGAGGGCAGACTCAACAGAGAGAGAAAGCCGGAGATACAGTCATTCGAGACTTTTTGAAGCAAGAAGCTCGTCACTTGCACAGTTTAACCAGAGAAGCCAGAACGGTTCGATATGGTATGCAACCAGTGACAGAAAAAATACAGAAGACGAATCAATATGTTAGAAGTTGTTCGGGGTCTATACCTTTCAAATGTTTTTTGTCTCCTAAGATGTAACACTTTTGTCCCCAATAAGGATTATTTATAATAACAAACACATTTTTGGATTAATGCCTCGAACATTTCATGCATCATGCATTTAAATAGATTTTGCATTTTGTTATTTTCATTTCTTTACATTCGCATTAAATACCTCCACATGTCTCATAAAAAATGGGAACATTTTGACCCTATTCCCATAACCTACAAAGAGTTATACCAACAAATTTTTGACACCCACGTAGTGTCACCATATCCGGTGGAATCCATGAAGCCCCCATACCCCAAGTGGTATGATGAGAGTGCCCATTACGAATATCACGGCGGTGTCCCAGGGCACACTATTAAGAACTGCTACGCATTCAAGAGAGTCATGCAGAAAATGCGTAACTAGAATTTGATCAACTTCAATAACTCGGGGCATCCAAATAAGGAGGAAGATCATTTCATTTCATCATTTGCAGCATCATGTTTGAATTTGTTTTTAAACTTTCTCATATTTTGGTGTAACTTGTTTTTGAACTTTTCTTTTTATATGAACATTTAAATAAATTTATGCCACTTTAAAGATTGTGAGCAATGAATCAAATTTGCAGACTTGAAATTCTTTGAATATCAAATTAATTAAAAAAATCTGTAAGTGATCGGAGTTATAGATCTTTGATCAAATAATGACCCTTGATTTGACCTCAAAAGATATACTCAAACACCGTACCATTCTCTTGCAAATAACCAATATAGCCTTCTCCCTTAATAAGGCTTGGTATTTAGATGTGCATAGATGTGGACAACATGGGGCATCTTTTGCATATGATATTACTATACTTTTTATTTAAGACATTCAGTGATGATAATGATCTTCACATATGGAATAGTCGAGTAAGCAAATCTAGTTTAGGTCAGTTGCTTGGAAATTGAATTCTAAGGATGAGATTTCTTGACTTTCAACAACACCTAGACTATAACAGGTTCTCTTTGAAAAACTTAAGAAATTGGATCCAAAAATCATATTATAATATTATGTATATACAATAAATCTTGAGTTGTCCCTCTAAAACAATTGGTTAAACGCCACGACTTTATGGATAAGATTCAACTAGCCTGATAAAGGTGATTATAATATACAATAAAACTTGAGTTGTGTTTTTAGAGCAATTGGTTAAATGCCTCGGCTTTATGGATAATATTCAGCTAGCCTGATAAAGGTGATTATAATATCTATACAATGATATTAAGCTGTCCCTCTAGAGCAATTGGTTAAATGCCCCGGCTTTATGGATACAGCTAGCCAGACAATGGCAATTTAAATAAGGATTTAAGGAACACCTGTTATAGTCAAATTCAAACGAGCACTCAAGAATTTCATTTTTAGACTGATATTTCTTCACTACCTTTGTTAGTGGAGCTTACAAAACTTGAACAAATGGAAGATTTCAGAGAACCGAAATAGAATATCTAGTAATTGATAATGCTAGTTGCGTCATTTTGTCCGCATGCAATTAAAATGCCAAGCCAAAGAAAAAGCATGTTGCAATAACCGAAAAATGACATTTTTTATAGTTGAAACCTTAGGTCAACCTAAAGTCAACTCATCCACTTGAATATTTCTCAAAGAGCTATAACTCTGAAAGTATTAAAAGAGTTATTGATTCATTTGATATTCTTTGAACTCATGTTTATGATTTGATTTGATTGCGAGCCTGAATTAAGGGGCAATGTTTTACATAATTCTTTTATTTTCATAACCTTTTTTCCCTCCTAAATAAGAGAAAGGAAAAAATATTTCAAACAGGACAGTCTCAAATGTGAAAGGATGCAACCCGAGAAGAAAATGGGGCATGATCGATTCCAAGGATCAAGATCGACAGACAAAGCACGAGACTCCGTCCAAGGATATTTCATATTGCATGCATCTTAGACATACTTAAGAGCATTACATTTATCATTTTTCACAATCATAATTTTTTGCAGCTTTCAGAGTCAAGTTTCGACTTCAGGAAGAAATATACTCAATTCAAAAGCACATTCAAAAGTTGATGGTGGTTGTTCAACCTCACAATGAAGGGGCGACTGTCTGACGACAAAACAACTTTTCGAGTTTCATTCAGAGCCAATTTCAACTTCACAGCGAAGGATATTGGACTCGAAACAATACAAGCTTGGATTTTTAACTTCATGAAGAAGGATATTCAAGTCAGGGCTTAACTTCACAACGAAGGGGCCATCCACGATTTCAACTTCACGACGAAGGATATCGTGCCAACTCTAGATTGGATTTCAACTTCACGACGAATGATATCCAATTCAAAGCTCAACTTCACGGTGAAGAGGCTTCCCAGTTTCATTCAGAGCCAATTTCAACTTCACGACGAAGGATATTGGACTTGAAACAATACAAGCTTGGATTTCAACTTCAATATGAAGGATATTCAAGTCAGGGCTTAACTTCACAATGAAAGGGCCATCCACGATTTTAACTTCACGACGAAGGATATCATGTCAACTCTAGATTGGATTTTAACTTTACGATGAAATATATCCAATTCAAAGCTCAACTTCACGGCGAAGGGGCTTCCCAGTTTTATTCAAAGCTAATTTTAACTTCACGGCGAAGGATATTGGACTCGAAACAATACAAGCTTGTATTTCAACTTCACGACGAAGGATATTCAAGTCAGGGCTTAACTTCACAACGAAGGGGCCATCCACGATTTCAACTTCACGACGAAGGATATCGTGCCAACTCTAGATTGGATTTCAACTTCAAGAAGAAGGATATCCAATTCAAAGCTCAACTTCACAGTGAAGGGGCTTCCCAGTTTCATTTAGAGCCAATTTAAACTTCACAGCGAAGGATATTGGACTCGAAACAATACAAGCATGGATTTCAAGTTCACGACGAATGATATTCAAGTCAGGGCTTAACTTTACAATGAAGGGGCTATCCACAATTTCAACTTCACGACGAAGGATATCGTGCCAACTCTAGATTGGATTTCAACTTCTCGACGAAGGATATCTAATTCAAAGCTCAACTTTACGGTGAAGGGGCTTCCAAGTTTCATTCAGAGCCAATTTCAACTTCACGACGAAGGATATTGGACTTGAAGCAACATTCATCTTTAGATTGGATTTCAACTTCACGACGAAAGATATCCAATTCAAGGCTCAACTTCATAACGAAGGGGACATCCACGATTTCAACTTCACGACGAAGGCTATCGTGCCAACTCTAGATTGGATTTCAACTTCACAACGAAGGATATCCAATTCAAAGCTCAACTTCACGGCGAATGGGCTTCCCAGTTTCATTCAGAGCCAATTTCAACTTCACTGCGAAGGATATTAGACTCGAAGCAACATTCATCTTTAGATTGGATTTCAACTTCACGACGAATGATATCAAATTCGAGACTCAACTTCACAACGAATGGGCTATCTACGATTTCAACTTCACGACGAAGGATATCGTGTCCACCAACAATATTCTTCTTTAGATTGGATTTCAATTTCACGACAAAAGATATCCAATTCAAGGTTTAACTTCACAACGAATGAGTCATCCATGATTTCAATTTCACAACGAAAGATATTGTGCTCCACAGATCGACTTTGTGTCACAACAAACACTATCAAGTCTAGACACCCGTTTTTGTCCGGATCTACAAAAAAAAAATATAATTATTATTATATTATTATTAATAATTTATATTATAATTATTTTGTAGGTCCCATGTTGAGCCCCCACATAAATCAATTGTTTCCCTTTGTGGGAAACGGGTTGTTTACCCATTATCTCCTCAATGCACGTTTTTGTTGGAAAGTGGGGACCTGCACAAACGGTGCCAATAAAAAGGGGAGAGGAGCTGAGGCAAGGGGAAAGAGAGAAGCATTTTAATTTGTAACTAAAACAAGCTAAACCTCAAAAAGTGATGGTCCCCTCTCTCTCTCTTTGTCTCTCGATACTGCCAAAATGGATCTGAATTTGGACTTGAACGCCCCTCACTCAATGGGCACAACCATCATCGGAGTTACCTATAACGACGGTGTCGTTCTCGGTGCCGACTCTCGTACCAGCACTGGGATGTATGTTGCTAATCGAGCATCTGACAAAATTACACAGCTCATTGATAACGTCTACATTTTCCGCTCCGGATCCGCTGCTGATTCTCAGGTTGTTTCCGACTATGTCCGCTACTTCCTTCATCAAAATACGATTCAACTTGGGCAACCTGCAACTGTCAAAGTTGCTGCAAACCTTATCAGGCTACTATCATACAATAACAAGAACACGCTTGAGACTGGCCTTATTGTTGGCGGATGGGATAAGTATGAGGGGGTAAAATATATGGAATTCCTCTTGGTGGAACACTGATCGAGCAACCTTTTGCTATCGGAGGATCTGGCTCCAGTTACTTGTATGGGTTTTTTTTGATCAGGCATGGAAGGAAAGAATGACAAATGATGAAGCCGAGCAATTAGTGGTTAAGGCAGTTTCCCTTTTCATTGCTCGTGATGTTGCACTGCGATGATGCAATCAAAAGAAGCAACCAGAATGTAGGCTAAATCCATAGGTGTAAATCTTCATAATTATTTTTTTCTTTTTTTATTATTTTTCTTTTTACTCATTTTTATTTATCCTTATTTATCTATATTATTTATTTTATTATTATTATTATATTATTTTTTCTTCTATTATTCTTTTTATATATATATATTTTATTTTATAATCTAACTATATTCTTGACTGTTTAGGAGAATTTTTAATTAATTGAAGGTAAGTAATTCAAATTAAATTTTTAAATTTTAAGTTAAATTTCAATTTTCGTAATTAAGACGACCGACAAATTAATTGGTGCTGAAAGGGCAGTACAAGGGTGCTAATCATTCTTTGGCCATAACCAACTATCGAATCCAACACATTTCTGGTAAAACTCAGACCAAGTAAGATGGTGTCCGATTAGCCTAAATATTTTTAAAATGATCATTGGCGACTCTAACCCAATTATTCAAGTCGAAGTCTAATTTCGAACTCACCCGAAAGACGAACGCGACACTTGTCTAGACCAAGAAGATGGTTATTTTCGTCTCCATGATCAACAACAAAACAATTGAATTGGTTGTAATTCCACGGCCTCATTTGGGGATTTTGAACCTCTAAAGGCACCATTTGGTGTCAAAGGAGTTGCTATGTATACTAACTTTAAGAAAAGCCTCACGAGGTAACGATAACATGTATTGAGGGATTTGTTGAGGGTATGACGCAATATAGAGGACATACGCTAAAGAAGTGCAACCGTCAAGGTGAGAGTGAAGTATCTGTTATAATTTGGGGTTTAGGGTTTGGATTTAAATGGTTGAGGTTTGATTGGAATTTAGGATATAGTTTTATAGTTTAGGGATACGATTTAATTCTAATTTTAGGTGGAAAATATTAATATAATATGCTATAACTTAAAAAATTATTAATAAAATAAATTAAAGTAACTAAAATAGGAGTAATTCAAAAGTGAAATGATTTATTTAAAAATTTTAAACTTTAATAACCATAATAAAAATGAGAAGATAATTGAATGAAATAATTTACCCTTTTTATTTAACCGCATTTTCTTTATTTTTCTTCGGAAAAGGCATGGAAATTTTGGGTTGTTTTCCCACTTCATTGTTGGTTGGGGGATGGGGTTTAAAAGCGGGCCAATGTTGATGTTAAGTTAAAGCGTATCTGCAGAATAAAGACATGTGACTGGAAAGACAAACTACAAAAGTTGAGCTGGGGGTGTGTCGGCTCCATCAAAATCATTTAATCATCCCCGTTTAAGAATGTAATTACACTAAATGCAAAAGTTAACAACAATAATTAATACGCGATTAACCTCTATCTCAGCAGGTGGTTGCTTTTAATCTCTAATGTGATTGTGTGCGTTGAAACGAGTACCACAACACTATCTTATATACAGAAGCATATAGAGTGCGGTGGAACTTCCCCACTGATCTCTCAAAGAGGAGGTTAAAGATGAAAGTGGTATTTCCAAGGCAAATATGGCAGAGACAGAAAAACAGCAAGCTTAATAATAAGCTTCTATCCTTTATCTCTCATCAAGATTTTTATTACTACTACTTTCTTTTAATAATTGATTTGGGGTTTCTTACTTTCTTTTGCTTTTTTGTGCTCCCTCTCAACTGTCTTGTCCGAGACTTTCTTTTTCAAGTGGCCCAAGGGTTGTCCACTGGCCATAAGCAAGCTTTGCAGATTTGATGTCAGAGTATAGCTTTTTTTTTTTTTTTCTATTCTCTATCTGCCAAAACGTTCTCTTCACATATACCCAACAAAGTTGTCGATTAAAGACCCAAACCAAAACCAAAAGCAACTAAACTACAACCATCTATTTGCTCTCCATGGACTTGCATCTGAAGCAATGGAGAAACCAGCATGAGTCAGAACAACCTTCTGCAAAGATACCAAAACTTCTACTTGACCATCACCACCAACACCCATCGTCTGCTCTCCCCTTGTTTGTATCTGATTCCAACACCAAAATCAGCGGCGACCTGTCAGCAACACCTCTTCCAGATTCCAACACCAGTAAGATTTTTTATTGCCTTTTTCACTTTCCCAACCCTTTTCTCGACACAAAATTTTCCAAGCCCTCCCTCGTTTTGGAAAGTTTTTCCCTTTGATCTTTTCTTTCTATTGCGTTTCTAACTTTTATTATCTCCACCCTTTGTTTTGCTAGGAATGGGAAGCTATTTCAGCTTGGCTCAGTGGCAGGAACTGGAGTTGCAAGCTTTGATCTATAGATATATGTTGGCCGGTGCTGCTGTTCCACCTGAACTCCTTCAACCAATCAAAAAAAGCCTTCTTTATTCTTCTACGTATTTCCTTCATCACCATTACTCCCATTACCAGCCAGCTTGTAAGTCTCTTTCATCTTTTTTGGTACAGTTCAATCTTAACATCACCTACTTGCACTTTTCTTTAAATGCATATTAACTCCATGGATTCTCATCATTAATGTTTAGATTTTCTCCACCGTTAGGGTTTTGTTTCATCTTAAGTTCTAAAGACCATTTTCGTTAAGATCCGATCTCTCATGTTTTTGGTTTGTTCTTGAATCTTGCTTTATATTAATGGAATCTGTACTTGAATACTTCATGGCGTTCAGACCTAAGAAAACTACTATAAGCTTAAGATAAATTGGTAGTTAAATAAATAATTTTGTCCATCTACTTAAGAGAATACAATTAATAGTTTGAACATTTGTGATCAGTGTTGGCATCAGGGTACTGGGGAAGAGAAGCAATGGATCCGGAGCCTGGCCGGTGCCGGAGAACTGACGGTAAGAAGTGGAGGTGCTCTAGGGACGTGGTGACCGGACAAAAATATTGCGAGCGCCATATGCACCGTGACCGCAACCGTTCAAGAAAGCCTGTGGAAATGTCCACATCCAGCAGAACGGCTAATAATAATGCAACTGCTCGTTTTAGCGGTGGTGCTTCCGGTGCAGGTTCTATTGGATGTGGCGCCGTCAAAGCCACTTCTCCGATAACCACATCACCCTTCGTGGCGGGGGCAAACAGTCCCAACAATTTTGGCTTTTCAAGGCCTTCTCCCATTGATCTTCTCCAGCTAAGTCATAGGTAAATAATTTTTTTCTTCATATTTTTTGAATTTTATATATAATGAGGTCTTCCAACTTTGGATTCGAGAGAATCATTTTTGTATGGCTGTGTTGATTGGCCCATGGTAGGACCCTAATCAAAGATAAGCTGTGACCCCAACCACATCTTTCAGTTTTCAGAGTCTTTTTCTTTATATTTGCTTGTTCTTTATGCTTGATTTTTACCCTACAACGTTCTTTTATGCCTGTCAGTTCTTTGGAGTCCAAAAATGAACACAAGGGTCTTTTCGAAGCCCAAACCGAAGCAGATAACAGATCTGGTAGTCACATTTTGAGGCGTTTTTTTGATGATTGGCCAAGAACACTACAGGACCCTAGCAACAGTGGAACAAATGCAAGCCGGATGAACACCGCAAGCCTGCCAGGGAGTTCGTCATCGGATGTGTCATTGAAGCTGTCTACAGGGAATGGTGACCAACTAGGTACCCTGGCTGGCGGCAGGGATCATCAGCTGCAGCCACCATTGAACTGGAACATGGATGGATGGGCAACAGCATCGAACCGGGTGGCTTCCATGGGAGGACCACTCTCGGAGGCTTTACGGTCCTCGTCGATGTCTAATACATCTCCCACTAGTGTTCTGCATCAGTTAACGAGGGGTTCTACATCTGAAATTAGCTAATATCAGCACTTGAATTTAGTATCTGGTAATGTTATTGCTTGCTGCTTTTGGTATTACCAAACATGTGCTACAACTTTCTTTGTTTCTCGATTCTGTATTCCTATAAATAAAACATGTGTTGAGCTAACCTGGTTTGTTAGGATAGCCGTGTTAATAAGATCTAGAAGTTATAATCCATCAAGGCATAGCCCCAACATAAATGGCATTTTTACCCAAAAATTCATTCTGACAGGAATTAATTATCTATTAGGCATTGTTTCAAATTTTTTTATCGATCTAACCTTTTTTTTAAAAGGCATAGATCATCGTCATTGTACATCAATCGTGTTTTTTTGGGATAGGTGTTAGATTTGTAAAAATATTTGAAACGGTACATGACAGATAATTAATTCATGTTAGGGTATTTTTATTGGTATTTTTGGATAAAAATACCACAAAATATTAAAGAAGTAATATATTTTGTTTGTTGAAAAAAAGATAAATTTTAATTAATCAATCATTTTTATTTCTCGTCTTCTGAAAAATTGTCTGAAAAATTAAGTTCTATAATAATAATAAATCATGTCTTTAATATTTATTATTTTTAAATTATTTTTTTCATTAATTCTTGAAAATCAGATAATTAAATATTTTTTTCTTCAATAATAATGATAATGAAAATTAGTGTCAATAAATTTTATATTGTCTTGATTTTGTCATTATTTAATCAATTTTTTTGTGTTGAATATGTTTTTAAATTTAATTGAGTTTCAAAGTTATTTTTGGATACTTTGAGATAATATATATATATATATATATATATATAAATTTTTTATAAATCTATATTTTAATATGTTTTTGATACATTGATTAAATGGATAATTAGTGATTGAATGGATAATTAGTGATTTAATTGAATAATTAGGGGATATTAATAATGAAAAATATTGTGGAATCGAAGATAATGAGGAATTATTTAGTAAAATGAGATATAAAGATCAACAAAGTAATGAGTAAATGAGGATGATTTCGTTTCATATATATTTTTATTTTAAAATTAAAATATAAAAAATGGAGGAACTAAAATAAGTATTTTAAGAAATCAGTTTTAAATGAATTTAATTTTCAAAAAAATTATTTTGAACGTCTTCTTGATAATTTTATTATAATTATTATACTTTTAATATTTTTTAGTCTGATCCTAAAAGTATAAAAAATTTAAAATGAAGTTACTAGCAACTACAAATAATTTTGTTAAAGATCGATTTCAACTACTAATCATTATAAAATTAACTTCATTTTACTAAATTGATATCGATATTTCTTAAAGGAATTTCAACTACAATATTTTATTATTAATCGAATTAATTGATGTAAACAAGCCATTATACAAAGAATAAATTAAAAAAGTAAATCGAAATAGATGTCGGTAGAGTCATTTTCTTACCGACAAATATTGACATTATTGAGAAGGTTTCAAAGAGTTGTTTTCTTTTAACAGCTGTTTGATACTCATTTTCATTGGCTTTGAATTTTGTGCACCACAAAAACCAGATGCTTTTCCCAAAAATCACATTGACAGAAATTAATTACCTGTCAGACACCGTTTCAAAATATTTTACGGATTTAGCACCCACCCCAAATCGATGGCCACAAGGGCCTATAAAACCCAAAACATGACCCCCGATTTCTTTGACCCCCTAAATCAAAACCTTTAAGCCTTAAAACTCTCCCAAACTGAAGCCTAAAGCAAACAAAGGGGTCACATTTTATTGCTCAACAAGTTCTCTCATCGTTGGTGGGTTGAAGACCGAGGTAAGATTTCCCTTTTCTTTCTTCTTCGTTTCTTTTTTCTCTCGATTTTTATCTTTTCCTCTCTTTTTAGCTCCGAATCCCTTTTCTCTTTTTTTCTTTTTCACTCATTTTTTCCTTTTTTATCTCCAAACCCGAATTGATCCCCCCTTAAATATATGTTGCATGACTGATTTTATTGTTGTTTATGGGTAGAAAATCATAAATCTATCAGTAGGGCATGGTTTCTTTGATTTTTGGTAGGCAAAATCCCGAAAAATCGGGATATTGCCCATTTTTAATGGGTTTACGGTTTAGGTTGGATTTGGTGTATTTTTTTTACTGATTGAGCTATTTATGGTTACTGTTTAGGGTCTATTACTGACGATAGCAACATGGGGAGTGATTGGCGACAACTCGCGTGGCTTCGGTTGATGGTGGTGGCACATCATTCCTTTACCTTGGCAGTGGAGGCGTCAGCAGAAGACTAGGGTTAGAAACCTAATTGGTTAGGGTTTGAAATGGGCTCGGTTTGGATCAATTTGGACACATGTCTGATTTTTTGTTTGGGCCTGGAAGTTGGGCTTTGATATGGGCCTGCTGGTCACTTAGGGCAGGTTGTATTTGGGCCCAATTCGGGTTATTGTTGGATTTGTTAAAAAATGATAATAAAATTAATAATAATAATAAAAATGGGAGTCAACAACTGTCCCTCTTTGCCTATTCTTGTACAAGAATAGGGCAAAGACGAAGAGACAATGAGTTTTCTTCTGGTTAAATATGTGCTCTGAAATCTGATGAGAGATCTACTCCGCTGTTTCTCCAGGGTAGATTAGATCAAGAAACGTTGATTCATTCCACTGTTCACCAGAAAAGATTGAATCGTTAGATTTGTTCCACTTTCACTCAGGGAATATCAAATATGGAAGAAGAATAATCTGCTCCATTAATCTTTAGGGGAGATCAAACTTGAGAAAACTTTGATCCACTTCACTGTTCTTCAGGGAAGATTGAATCATAATTGATTTGCTTCACTGCTCTTTAGGAAGACCAAATATCAAAGAAGAAGAATCTGCTCCACTACTCTTTAGGGTAGACTAGACTCGAGAAAACTTTGATCTACTTCACTGCTCTTCAGGGAAGATTAAATCAGAATCGATTTGCTTCACTGCTCTTCAGGAAGACCAAATCTGAAAGAATAAGAATATGCTCCACTACTCTTTAGGGGAGATTAGACTCGAGAAACTTTGATCCACTTCACTATTCTTCATGGAAGATTGAATCATAATCGATTTGCTTTACTGTTCTTCAGGAAGACCAAATCTGAAAGAAGAAGAAGAATCTATTCCAGTACTCTTTAGGGGAGATCAGAATCGAGAAATCTTTGATCCACTTCACTGCTCTTCAGGGAAGATTGACTCAGAATTGATTTGCTTCACTGCTTTTTAGGATAATTGATTCGAACATGGTTTGCTTCGCTGCTCTTCAAGAAGACCAAATCTGAAAATTAAACATTGCTAATCATTAGCGTATTGTTTGAGAATTTGAAACTAGCACACCCAAAGATTTAGATTCTGAGAGAATCTTTGAAAATTAATTTCTCTTGTGAAAATTTATCTTGCAGCCACCAGATATATGAATCTGCCTTGACTCGAATGCCATTTGAATCTCTCCCTTCTTGGTACTTTGAATTGGTTGATGACTTCTACTTGTCATAAATCTGTAGTTTTCTTGAATAACCTATAAAATATTCATCTTGAAAGTGCAAAGTATCTGAATAATAAATGCAGTGATACAATTCATTTATCATTAATCTTTTGGGAAAGTGAAAAGGTCTTTGAGAAAGACAAAATTAGAGCTTTCACCGAAACGACCCAAAATAGATAGGTTAATTTTCAGAGTCTTATGGAAGATGATGTTGATGTTTCTAGGGAAACAATCTCAAGAAAGACTAAAGTAAACTTTCTAGGACACAAATCATAAGGGAGTCAAGATTGAAGACAACATTACAAAACGATTGACTCATCTATACGAGAAAGTCAAGTTGAGGAAAGATAATATTAAAAGGTTGACTCTTCTTCGTGAGAAAGTAAAAAAGGAAAACACTAAAAGACCGACTTGTCTTTGTGATAAAGTCAAGAAGAACAATAATAAAAGATTGACTCATCTTCACGAGAAAGTTAAGAAGGACAACACTGAAATATTGACTCATCTTCATGAGAAAGTCAAGGAGGATAACACTGAAAGATTGTATCTTCTTCGCGAGAAAGTCAAGAAGGACAACACTAAAAGATTTGACTCCTCTTCGCGAAAAAGTTAATAAGAACAACACTAAAAATTGACTCCTTTTCACGAGAAAGTCAAGGAAGAACACACTGAAAGATTGGCTCCTCTTCGCGTGAAAGTCAAGAAGGACAACACTAAAATATTGACTCTTCTTCACGAGAAAATCAAGGAAGACAATACTGAAAAATTGACTTCTTTTCACGAGAAAGTCAGGAATTCCAATACTGAGAGGTTGACTTCTCTTCATGAGAAAGTCAAGAATGAAAATACTGAGAGATTGACTTCTCTTCACGAGAAAGTCAAGAATGGCCATACTGAGAGATTGATTTCTCTTCATAAGAAAGTCAAGAATGGAAATACTGAAATATTGACTTCTCTTCACGAGGAAGTCAAGAATAATACTGAAAAATTGATTCCTCTTCACGAGGAGTCAAGAATAACAAAGATTGACTCCTTTTCACGAGGGAGTCAAGAATAACAAAGATTGACTTTTCTTCACGAGGGAGTCAAGAATAACAAAGATTGACCTCTTCACAAGGGAGTCAAGAATAACAAGATTGATTTCTTTTCACGAGAAAGTTAAGAATAACATTGAAAGATTGACTCTTCTTCACGAGGGAGTCAAGAATAAACAAAGATTAACTCCTCTTCACGAGGGAGTCAAGAATAACAAAGATTGACTTCTCTTCATGAGGAAGTCAAGAATAACATTGAAAGATTAACTTTTCTTCACGAGAAAGTCAAGAATAACAAAGATTGACTTCTCTTCACGAGGGAGTCAAGAATAGAAAAGATTGACTTCTCTTCGCGAGGAAGTTAATAATAACATTAAAAGATTGATTTCTCTTCACGAGGAAGTCAAGAATAACAAAGATTGATCGACTCCTCTTCGCGAGAGAGTTTAGTTGAAGCTTCAAGGGAAAATGATTTTTAGTAAGACAAGATTGAGTTTCATAGGAGACATGTTCTAAGAAGGCCACGATTGAAGTTTCTAGGGAAACCATCTTAAGAGAGACAAAAAAATTCTCAAAACAAATTTTAAAGACATGCTCATGAGAGAGATCAAAATTATCACGTTTTTATGAAATGATGTATGATGCAATGATACAAATTCATGTATCATGTATAAATGCATATTTTCTTGATCTGTGGCGGGAACGACTGCTAGAGTGATCTTCATTCTCTTCCTGATTAAGTTATCTTTTGTTTGCACCAGTGTGCACTCTTGCAATTCTTGAGTTGTGTCAATTTCTTCTTACCCCCAGTAAATTTTTGCCCTGATAAGATTGGCTTTCTCTGCCTGAACTTGTGTAGAAATCCAATAGAGCTTTCATCTTTGAAAAGAGGATCTACCATTTCAAGCTTTGGAGAATGTATATGTGTTGCTTTTCCTATAGCAGGAAATCAAATGTCATTGCTTGGAGTTGACCATCACATCAATTGATGGAATATCAGACTGCCTAGGAGAGCCATGAGACACATCCATACCAAGGATGAAGATTGGAACCTTAGAAACAATTGGAATTGAAGGTGTTTTCTCAATTTCTAACCTTGAACTTAGCCCTATAAGTTTTGCATTTATTTTTAGAAGTAAATTCATTGTTTCACCATTTTCATTCTTCACACCTTTATGTTTCATTGAAAATAATTTTTTGTTCAATTCAATGATCTTGTATTCCTGGATGATATGAGCCTTAAAAGATGCCCCACATTTTTCATTTCTTTGCTCTAGTACTGATTCTAAGCATGAACTCTGTGTCTGAAAACATGTGTCAACTACCAAGACCTACTCCAGAGAGATTGCCTTGCTTGAAAATGTTTTTCTTCTTCTTTTTATTTCCAAAAAATTGAAAATATCAATTAAAAGAATTTTGAAAAATGTTTAATAATTTTTTTTTGAAAAATATTACCTTTTTCTAGGTTTCACAATTGAGACAAATCATAAAACAAGAGGTTAATGAATATCAAACAAGTCAACTACTCTTTTAATCTTTCAAAAAAAAAAAAATCATAGCCCATTGGCAAGTGTCAAAATCTAAAAAATTTAGGGTGTAGGTTGATTCTGAAAAGGTAAGGTCTCTCAGGTTAGCCTTTTTATTACATCATATATGTCTCTTTGGGTGTCCACTGACTTTAAGAAGTGGTTGTTATGCTCATCTTCTAGAGATACTTATTGGTTCCAAACTCTCAAGAACACCTTTGGGATGTGCAGTATTTCATTAAGAGCTTTGTAAGACTGCCTCTTATGTCGTCGTTATACAATTTAATATTCGAGCCGCCCTTTCAGGTTCTTAACTCAGATCCTCTTTTGGCTTCAAGATGTTATTCAAAATTTTATGTCTTGAATCCCCTTTATTTTTCCCTATCATGCATTAAAGATTTTAGAAAACTAATTTTTGAAAATAAAAATTAATCCTGAGAAGCGGAATAAAATCTGAAGATAGTCTCTTTCAATTAGAAATCCATGTATGATTAGAATGGACTTTTCAGGAACGTAACATAGGTCAGGGCTCATGGTAACAAAATAAAGGGATAAATAGGCCTAAACAAGTGTTTAAGGGTAATTGAACCAATGATCAATTCATTCTAATTTCTTCAATCTTGTCTTACTTGGCTTGGATTTGCTTGCCACATGTCTTTTATTTTCTTTTGCTTTTTTGGATCCCTCTAGACTGCCCATTTTTTGGGTTTTCACCCTAGAGTTCATGCCCATTTTCTTATATCTTCAGTATTTCTCACTCTTCTTGTTGAATCTGAATCTTTGAAACGATTGCACTTGATCAACCTTGTGACTTAAGGCTCAATGAGTCACTCATCTTGAAATACTTGATTTATTTTCTTTTTCCTTATTTTCCCTCTTTTTATTTTTTTCTTATTTTTTTTCTCTTTTCTTTTTTCCTTGTTCTTGTTCTTTTTCTCTTTTTTTTTCTATCTTTTATATTTTCTTTTTTTTTCTTCTTCTTTTTCTTATATTTTCCTTTTTATTTATGTATATTTTTATGAATTTATTGGATGAGTATAAGACTCCCATTGCTTTGAGCACCTTCTTGTTCTTTTTGTTTCTTGTATTTGGAACTTCTTTTTTTGTTCTTAACTAGATTTAATCTTCGAACACTTTGCATTTGATATGCCTTGCAGTTCCTTGTTATTCCTATTTATCTCAAGAGGACTTGTCCCTGTAATAAAACATGGATTGACGGTCATTACTCCAGCGAGTAGGTATCATTCACCTTGCCCCCCAATATGGAGGGTGATCCTTGATTAGGGTTGAATCATAAGAAAAATAATTCAGTCTCAAATGGGGACAACAAGGGATATATTTTCTCTTTTTGTGAAGGGATAAATGAAAGAAGTCCATTCATCATTTTATATACAAAAGTCCTTGTAAAAAGAGGTATCACCAGGGGGAGAAATATTCAGGATTAACTTTTATTTACACGAAAATAATGCAATTAATGCATGATAGAATTATTTAAATCATTCCCTTTATTTCTTCTTCTTCTTCTTGCTTCGAGCAAGCCTCAATTATTCGAGCTTCTCTTCAAAACGTTGATCCATGATGCCCCATCTCGTCTCTTATTGCTGAAAGATTCACAGACTAATGAAAATTTTACACTTGAGGCCTTCTGATTTTACTGGTATAAAGAAAAATGATAGTTTTGTATCTGAAAAGACAAATGTGTGACTTTGAAGTTGTGTAAATGGAGAAAGGTAGTGCTATAAACAGATCGGCTTTACTTGATAAGATAAAATTATGGATTTGGTGTCTCGAAAAAAAAGGTAAAGGTATGACTTCGATGTCTCGGATAAATGTAGTGTTAAAATTTGGTTTTGGTAATGACCATAAATTATGTAAGGTAAAAAAGATTGAGTAATTGTGTTTTTGGCTTTGGAAGGGATATGAAAGTTCTAATTTTGCCACTTGCCAAAGATCTATAGTTCTTGAAAAATTAAAAGAATCTTTAATTAATTTGATACTCAAAGAACTAACGGATTAAAAATTTGATTCATTGTTCATAGCCTTAAAGTAGCATAAGTTCAATCATCAATAGTTTTACAAAATATTTAGTAAATAAAGAAAGGAATAACAAAAAAAAAAACTCAAACAAGACCCTATAAGTGAAATAGAGCTTCCTAATGAATGCAATGATCTTTTCCTAATTAGGATGCCCCATTACTTATCAGAAATATGGGTGCTTGGCTGGATATTCAGGGATATTATAATCTAATGCCCCACTTGCTCATTAAAAAAACCAAGCTCCCAAATCAATCAGATTTTGTAACTTGCTCCTCGGTATCCCACATTTCTTAGCGGCATGCCCCAAGCTTCATATCCCTGGCTCTCCAATCTTCTCTAGGCACGAATGTGGTGGCCTCAATTTACCTTCAATATTTCTTGAACAAGATTCTCCGCAAGGTACTACCAAGATCCGTGATTAATGCATGTTAAGATACAATGTATATTATGTAATGTATGACATATATATGTGAATGTAAAGATGCAAAAATGCACATACAAATGTGAAAATACAAAAATGGAAATGCAAGAGGTGCGATGCAAATACAAGAGGTGTGATACAAATACAAGAGGTGTTATTCCAGAGTGGCCATCTTAAAACAACTTTCATTGAACACAAGGGTTTTGGTATGTCAAACAAAATTTACATACAAGGGATAGCCTTAACTCTTAACTTTTCTATTTCTCTCAAAAGCCACGTTAACTTCCACTCATGCTCGGGTGTTGAATTATCCATCTGTTTCAATTCTCTTGCAAAGCCAACTAAATCAACTAATTTGTGAGCCAAATTGCTTGCTTGGGTGACAACTTCTTTCATGACATTGTCTTTTTTCATTCATCTTACGTGTCAGTTCTCGGAGCTGTTGACACCGTTGTTCATTTTTCCTCGTAAGAAAGTCTTCATTATTATGAACTCATTGGGCAATATTTTCAAAATTTTCTACAATCCTCATTAATCTCTTGTTCCTGGCTCTAGTGACTTCTTGCTCAACATCAATCTCTTGCTTGTGGCATTGATATGAAGCTTCCATATTGGCTATGGACATATCCAACATCTGATTCTCGACTTGGCATCTTTCCAAATCATCCATGGTTGTATTGCGTCTTTTTTTTGCAACCTGTAAAATAATGAAGGACTTATTAGCTCAACCTTCATGCATCTTTATATTCTTTCTCCATTGTTCAACATCATTTTTTAGTTCAGTGACCCCTATTGTATACTCCTCAAGGGACACACTTGAGCTTCGTACTTAGCAAACCTTCTTCCTTCTAGATGCCCCCATTTATATCCTTACCTTTGAACGCTTTTGGCTCCAACCTAACAGGACAATCAATTACCAAACTAGGTCGACCTTTCATCTCAAACTCCATGATCTAAAAGGTGTTGGACTCGATGCTTGAAGGCGGTGCAATTCTCAATGGCGTGTCCTTGAGCTCCTTTAGACTTGGATTACACTGGAGTCTTCAGGTTTATTTCTCCTGACGTTGGGAGCAGACTCTCAAATGACCACGAGTTTTTATTGCAGGGCTTCTTTTCATCTTTCTGACCTTCTACAGTTGGCACCATTTCCTTAGGTCTCTAGACAACTTGTTGATACAAATGGTGATCGTACGTGACTTCTCAGATTGGCTAGGATTTGCTTGTTCTAAAGTAGTACCCTGTATATTTAACGTCACATGATCATTTTCATCGAGTTATTTCCTTTATCTTAAAGAAGTCTCTTTTCCCTTGGCCAGAACAACTAATATATCCATCCTCTTGGACATTTGCTCTTTTATCTCTCTTATCACCTTTTGCTCTTTGTTGGACATACGATCTTTGGGTGCATAGCTCTCCAATATTCTCAAGGCTCCCTCAAGATGACATTCCCTAGTTATGTTATAGTTTACTTGATCATGAACCCTTTGTCCATCATGAAAACCTTTCACTCTGATTACCACTCTCAAATCAACTCCTACGAAAAATGTTATGATCATGCAATGCGAGCAAAAAGAAAAGCAACTTGAAAAAAGTTAGTACAAATAAGATAACAAAGTGACAAAAATTATTATGAAAGCAATAGTAACAAAATAAATAAATTAATGAAATAATACAAAACAAGAATGCAAATGCACAAGGTGTTAATTTCAAAAGTGACCATCATAGAACAATCTTTATCAGACCATAAGATTTCCTTACACCAGATAGACGAGCTTCATTTTCTTCATTTTCTGCGATTATTGGGTTGTTAGATCTCCATTTCCGTGGGATTCTCTGTGAGGGAGGCGTTCTTGATATCTCATGAAGGATTTTCTCATTCTTGACTCAACTAGCATCTGACTATTTGGTACCATCTTGATCTTTGTTCATTTAATAGGAGTCTTCGATCGACTTTGAGATCTTCTTTCGTCGATCAACTTTGTTTGTAAGTCGTCACCCTTATGGATTTGACTACCTAATTATGGAATTCTTATGTCGATATGAAAACCTTCTGATTTGATCAATCACTTGTGAATTAACACCTTGTTTGGTTATGACGTGAAAATGCAAATGAAAACATAAAGCAGAAAAAATAAGATAAAACGAAAGAAATTGTTAGTACTACTTAACCAAAAAGCAGAAGAAATATTTACGAAAGCAAAATATCATACCCAACATGGTATCTACCCTGACATGTGTTTCTAACACTCCTACCCAGACATGTTTTCTACCCCGTGCTTCGTTTAACATATAAATTTCCATTTAGTTCGCATGCTTGTTTGAAAAAAATGAACCTAACCACATACTCTTCTAATTCTCATGCTTCTTACAAAATAAATAAATAAATTCGAGGAAAATGATAGAGCGAGTTTCCCCTTTTACGACTTTTTAAGAACCACAAACAAAATTTTGGAATAAAACAGGCAGAGTTTTGGTACTACTAAAAGGGTCCTCGAATTGTCCTTTATTGGTGCTCTCTTGGGCCTGCCAGACCCTCGATCCTCACCCATTATAAGCTTAAACGGATCTAGTTCAATTTGAGAGGTTGCATTTCCCCATGTCCATGCGAGAAAACTCAATGTTTCAATCGTAAACATGAGGCATATGTACCCCAAAGGTTACTTGCTAAAGCCCATGTGGAGAAAAATAATTTTTCTCATGTAAGCGTAGCGTTCACCCCTACCTAACGGAACAAAGCACAGTTAGAAGGCTCTAAATATCAAACAGTTATAGCGTGTGTGAGGGGAAACTCACAATCCTTTGTCTTGATTCCAAAAACCAATAGACTAAA
This sequence comes from Hibiscus syriacus, assembly GCF_006381635.1. Taxonomy (NCBI): domain Eukaryota; kingdom Viridiplantae; phylum Streptophyta; class Magnoliopsida; order Malvales; family Malvaceae; genus Hibiscus; species Hibiscus syriacus. Next base: position 407,362 of record NW_024063188.1, on the reverse strand, counting down.
ACAAAAGTCATGAATCTGAAACATGCCAATAACACGTTAGTACCACTAATAAATAAAATAGGCACGATACAACGCAAACAAAACATGAGGACCAAAATTTAAATATCATTCAAATTTACCCTTTTCAACTAAAAAGATGGTATAATCGATTACGACCTGACTCTCTAATGTCCCAAGTGGAGTTGCCAAGTTATCGGAACGATCCTTGAGCTTTTTGGGGCTATAGAGGGGAGCGATCCAACTTAATCTTGGAAAATATTGGGTTTTAAAATAAAAAAACAAATAAATAGTTTTGGAGTATCCATCTACCTTTGAATTAGGTAGGTCGAATACCTAAAAATACCTTTTAAAATAATTTTAAGAAAAATAATTTCAAAAGATAAAAATATTATTCTGTATTTAACTAGAAATCCGTTTTGAAAATGGTTCGGGAGTCGATTACTCGTGGGGAAGGATTAGTACCCCCTCACAACGCCCGAAATCGGTACCTAAGTGATTATATGTCATCTAAATATTGAAATTGGTAAATTCGAATATACATTTAAATTGTGATCCTTTTTGAGAAAAAATAAAAGGGGTATTATTTTGTACGAACAATTCTCGAAAATACTTTTATTGTTAGTTAAGGGGTATTTCCATGGATTCTCCTTATAAAATAATATTGCCTAAATTTTTAGATAAAATACATATATTAAATATATTAAAAAATTCATTCGAATATAAAATATATTATTTTGTTCGAACAATTATTAGAAACACATTCCTTGTTAGTTAAGACACATTTCTATAAATTCCTTGAGTTAAATAATATTTGAAAATATTTCAACTAACAAGAAATTAACAAATATGTAAATGATGGATCAAAATAATAAATATTATAACTTTAGGGATTAAACTATAAAACTAATAGGAGATTAAGGCAACTATTACAAATTAACTAAATAATAAAGCATATAATACAATAATCAAATATTACAAGTACTAACAGTGTAATAAACCCATACGTTAGGGACCAAAATGAAATAATTCAATATTACATGCCAAAAATTAAAACAATCAAAAGTACATAGCTTATGGTGAGCAAACTGTAACGCGCACTGAACATAGGGTCAAAATCAGAAACTTTCATAACATATTACAATGGATTAAAATTACAACTTCACAGATTCGAAGAATCATTCGAATAATTTACCCAAATAACATCAACTATACATACAATAACTAAAACATAAATCTGTTAAAATAAAGAGCTTAAAACATAAAATTGAAAACTCTTGTTCAGTGACTAAATTGAACTTTTTAAAACCTGAAATGACTCCCCACGTGGTTTACCCATGCGTGAAATCGATAAAACCCTAAACCCTAAAACTATATCATTTTAAGGGCCTTATAAATAACCTATTATAGGGTTTTAGCTAACCCAACTCCCTCATTTTTCTTCTCTAGCCGTTCGGCCTACCCTCATATTTCTCTCATTTTTCTTTTCCTTTCCTTAACCCTAACATGAAAACTCTCATTTTCTTTTCCCTACCCGTCGCCTAAGAAGCCACCCATAGACTGACCACCCCAAATCGGTGGCCACAAGGAACTATAACACCCAAAACAATACCCCCTGATTTCCTTGACCCCTAAATCGAAGCCCTTACACCTTAAAACTCTCCCAAAATGAAGCCTAAAAAATAAAAGGGTCACCTTTTGTTGCTCAGCAAGTTCTCTTGTCGTCGGTGAGCTGACGACCGAGGTAAGATTTCCATTTTCTTTCTTCGTTTATTTTCTCTCTCGATTTTTATCTTTCCCTCTCTTTTTTTAGCTCCGAAACCGTTCTTCTCTTTTTTTCTTTTTCTCACTCATTTTTATCCTTTTTTCATCTCCAAACCCGAATTGATCTCCCCCTAAATATATGTTGCATGGTCGATTTTATTGTTGTTTCTAGGTAGGAAATCATGAATCTATAAGTAAGGCATTGTTCCTCTGATTTTCGGTAGGTAAAATCCCGAAAAATCGGGATATTGCCCATTTTTAATGGGTTTATAGTTTAGGTTGGATTTGGTGCATTTTTTTACTTATTGAGCTGTTTGTGCTCACTGTTTAGGGTCTGTTACTGATGATGCCGGCATGGGGAGTGATCGGTTGTGGCTCGCGTGGCTTCAGTCGATGGTGGCAGCGCATCCTTCCTTTCCTTTGGCAGTGGAGGTGTTTTTAGAAGACTAGGGTTAGAAACCCTAACTGGTTAAGGTTTTAAAATGGGCTCGGGTCTGGATCAATTTGGACCCGGGTCTTGGTTTCTGTTTGAGCCTGAGAGTTGGGCTTTGATCTAGGCTCGCTAGGTCACTTGGGGCAGATTGTATTTGGGCCCAATTCGTTACTGTTGGGTCTGTAAAAATAATAAAATTAATAATAATATTAATAAAAACATAATAATAAAAACGGGATGAAAACGGGTGTCAACATACCCTTTTATAAAAAAACCCACATTTAGTTTTAAATTAATATTTAAATTTCACAAGTATTAATATTACATAACCTTAATATTAATATTTAATATATATATATATATATATAATCTTAGTATTAATAGTTAAATTTCACAAATATTATTTTCATTAAACAAATTTCTCTTTGGTTGGTTGTTTGTTTTAGGATGTTGATGATTTAAGTAGTGATCAAGACTAGCACTCAAAGGAGGAAGAATTGCGGTATTTGGCTTGAGACAATATAATGTTTCATGATCTATATTTTTTAATGTTTGTGTTATTCAAAAGACGTTTTGTGTAATTGTGTTGGAGTTTTTTTAGACTTTAGTTTATCGTTTTTTATTTTGCTACTAGTTGTATTGAAATTAATCTTTCTTCCATTGGAAATGTGATGACAAATTAGTCAATGACAGTTTTGTTACGTTAAAAAAATAGGTCAAATGGTCGTTTCTTTAACAGACCTGTTTTAGACCCATTTTGGACCTGGAACCGTGAGATCCGTTGGATCTGGATTTGGGTTCCAATTTTCTAGACCCGTGGATCTAAGGCGGGTCTGGATCCAAGATGTGAAAATGGGTCTAGATCCGGGTCTAACTAGATCTGTTCCATATGTGGCCCATTACCATTCCTAATTCCAGAACAAAAAATTGAAGTTTTCGACTTTTTTAACCACATTTTCCAGAAGTTATTGACCATCACAAAAAGCATATAAAAAACATACAATTTAGTAGTAAACATGAACAATCAAAGAACATTTAAGCACAAAATGTAACACAAAATAAACACTAGTAAGTGTCTCTCTTGCCCTGACCCATATACGACCCTGGGTATCATACCCTCCGTACAAGTAATCTTGTTCCATTTTCTAAAAAAAAAATCATTACTAAAATAAATGCAGTCCTTTTTGCCGTTCAGAAAACATTTAGTTGACACCGAGACAACTTAAACAAAAACCTAGGAGATCCTTTTTCAATGTTGAAACAATTAAGCTTGAATTCACCATCAATGTTTCTTACCATCATTTTTCAATCCTAGCATACGATAAACAGAATGGAGTCCGATCTTCACTTCTTTGAAAGGGTTAAACAGAAACAAGACTGCCTTGTCTTGCGAGAAAACCAACTATCCATGTGACGAAGATGTGTGGCAACATTCACTGAACCCTTTTGGCACCATTTTCAAGCTATAAAGAATATCTTCCCTAAGATTCAAAAACCCACGGTAGCCATTGTTGTTAACGACAATTCTATCTCCTTCTTCGACATGTTTCTTGGAAGGAGCATGAGATATGGCATCTTAATTTGAAATCAGCTCGTCTCTACGTAAGTTCCATGAAAGACAAACAGATTTGGCTTGAAGAAGATCATTGAAACTTAACCTATTGAAGATTTAACTCGAGATATCCATAGGAAATTCATCAACCTTTGGGGTGCGTTTGGTTCACGGAATGTAAGATTACCTCCGGGAATAGGATTACCGGAATGTAACATTACCTAACACATTACTGGGAATATTACATTACTGTATTTGATTTGTTTGGCAGGAATGTAACATTACAGTGTTTGGTTGAAGAAATAAAAGATTACTGGAATGTATATTTTATGAAATTGTCCTTGTTCTATATTTATTAACAAGTGAAATTCTAAATATTTAAATGAATATATTATATAAAAATTCATCGAGAATATATTACTTTATTATTTTTAATATATATACTTTTAAATAAAATTTATATATAATTTTTTATAAAATTTAAAAGATAAATGGATAGAATAAAAGAGTAGATATATCATGTATTATTTTAATTTTAATTAGTAATAAATTTTACATAATTTATCTAAAAATATATTAAAATTTTACATCAACATTTAACTAAATAAGCATATGAACATTTTAATAGATGAACCATTTTACTCATACCAAAATGTAAAAAGATGACTTTATTATAAATGAATGCATTTACTTTTTAAATGTGTATACTTAAATTAAAATTTTATATATACAATTAAACAAAAATCAAAATTATATGTATTATATAAAATTATAAATTAATATTTATGTATTTTTTTGGTACATAATTAATATTTATGTATTACTTACGCATTTAACAAAATTAATGTGTACTTTTAATAATTATCCAAAAAAAATCAAAACTTAATTCAAGTGATTCTTAGATATCTTATCATCTTAATTTTCTCCTTCCGCCGCAATCAAGCCATCAATATGGAAAAAATTAAGACCCCTATTTCTGGTAGCTTATGCATTGCTTTTCTAGCCTTATTATGAGGATTGCCATCTAATTACTTAAAGATGTCAAAAGTACATAAAATTTGATTAACTCTACATACTACAAGTTAAAAACAACTCGTCCTACAATTTTCCATTAAATTCAGTTTTCTTTGTTTGGAGTCCAAAATGGCCATTGCTTGCTACCCAAAGTCAAATCAAGGACTAACATCTCAACCTTGATATAACTCAAAACCAACACCCCAAGCACCAAGTAAACCTCCTTTTGAGTTGAAGCGGTTCTAGAATTTGAACTAAAGGTTCAACTTTATAGGCTTATGGTCACAAAACAAAGACCTTCCACTTTTCTCTCTTACCAAAATTTGTATTACCGGAAGTGCTTAATGCATAAGTGATCTCGGAGGCACCTGTGTCTATTTCAGCAAAGTTTCACAGCATAGAATCGTGACATGAGCAGTTATAAATTATTGTATCCTCTAAAATTCAAAAGATTTGGTTGAGCATCCATTCTTACAAGCTGTACTGCCCGTTCAATGATCTCTTTTCTCTTCTTTGTCGAAACATCATGGACAATTTCAGCACAATATGTCCTGAAAAGCAACAAAAAGTGAAATAAGAACACAAACATAAATTGTATATACATTAAACGGTTGCATAAAACGCAATATGCATTAGATTACCTGTTGTGCATCATCAAAAGTTCAAGTTCTCCAACATTGTGCACAATAAACTTCTTAAAGCCATTTGGGAGATAATGTCGTGTCTTCTTGTCTGAACCATAGCCAATGTTGGGCATCAAAGTGCATCCCTTAAATTTTCTTACACAAGAATCAATACCCTTTGGTCTATGCCAGTTTGTCTATAACAACACATTCACAATAAGTCAAACAAGTTTCTCACTTAGAATATTTACTTTCGTATTGGTCACAATAATCTCAACCATAATAAATGGATCAAATAGACGAATGATACTGACTCCACATCTTACAACTCAGTGTCAAATATTTACTTCTCTGTGCACGTTGACTAAAATTCAAATCAGACTACACAAAAGGATGGTTTAGATCGAACTTTTGAAATGAAGTAAAAGATGAATGGAAATAGAAGATTTTGAAGTTACCGTAAATGAGATTTTGCGGTCACTCTGGGGTCTCTTGAACTTCTTGACCCTCTTCTTCACGATTTTCTTACTTAGAAGCGGCACCGCCATCTCTCCTTTCCTTCTTCTTACCTTTACAATTACGAAAGACCAAAACAAATGTTTAAATTGCACAACAAACGTACGGAAAATCTTAAGAACTCCATATAGTAAGAATGAAGGCGCCTATACTTATTGGGATATTAGGGTTTGGCTCGACCGTCTCACTCTAGAGTTGCTGCAGTTTATATATGTGTGTAATCTGTGAGCTTTTCTCGCCAAATCGAAGAAGATGATTTTTTCCTTCGCAGAAGCAAGCAAACGGGGAGAAGAGTATTTTAGCCCATTAAGTACGTGAATAAAGCAATACCTAGGTGAGATGTGGGAATCATGTTCCCAGTTATTTAGACCCAAAAAACATTGTTGGTATTGACCTTTTACCCTCACTTGGGAATGTGATCCATCCAAACATGGATATCTTTAACCTGGAAAAAAATATTACTGCCAGGAATTCAAAAATCCATGAACCAAACACCCCCTTGATGTTAATGCTGATTCCTTTCTTCTTTTCATGGTAGCTTGCACTATCAATGAAGCGGGAAACAAAATTCGTGGAAAAAATGTTCACACTGTGAACCAACTTTGTAGGTAAACCAATTTGTGATCCAATAAACCCGACAATAGTAGAATTTAGAAATTTTTCCTAAATGAAGTGAAATATATACAAAATGTTTGAATGCTCATATTTTTACAAAAATTTTAACCATCATACAATTTGAATCGCTAAATCAATTTTAATTAACATTTTAACCAGTTATTTTATTTTAATAAATTATTATATAAAATAAAAGAAATATATTGTTACAGAATTTAAAAAAAAATCCCCATTCACTCTTTTTCATTCTTCCTTGTCCATCTCAACTTAAAAAAAATACATCATATTATTTTATTAGCCTTTGTATGGTGTGACAATTGTGAACTTAATCATTGTATTTGGTTATTTTAGTCCCACTTAAGAGTTGGGAGATAAATTTGGAGGCTAAAACGTCAAAAACACCCTTGAAATATAATAGATTTTCAATTGTTGGGGATTCTGATAGAAGAATCTATATAAATGCTTCGACAAAGAAGACTTTTTTTTTTCACTCTTTAATAAACATAAGATTATTAATTATAAGGAAAAGAACATTTCCTGTCTAACATAAAATTATCGTGTCAAAAGTAAAGTGAGGTATAAATACATTAAATCCACATCATTGTAACATGGACGACAAGAAGTGTTAGGCTCAAAACTAAAATTGAGTAATCCAAAAAATATAAGAACTAAATACAAAGAAATCGAGAAGTATAGGTAGAATTCCAGAATTCCACCCAAAAATGTCCAATCAATATCATGAAAGAATATTTTCTAATGTATTCTCAATCATGAGACTAAAAACTCAGAAGGAAATGAAACGGTGGGCGTGCTGTGGTGGTTATCGGGCTCGACTAGAAACCATTAATTGTCTTTGGATTAAAACTTCTCATATAAATAAACTAGGGCGTTCAGTCCGTTAATTGTATCGTTTAGTCCTTAATTTATTTTTAAAAAATAAATAATTAATTATATTATAAATTTAAGTACATATTAATTGATAATAGTCCAAAATACCATCAAAGTTTCAAAGATAAATCTTTACTAAACATAAAATAAGCACGATAATTCATAATCTCTAATAACTCAAATATAAAGTAAATGAAACTTCTATAACAAAAAATTAACTCTAATATCAAATCACCAATACCGAAGGTCTTCATTGGCTTCCTTCAAAATGGAATTTCTCTCATCAATCTTGAAGTTGGATTTTTTAAATATATTTTTATTATTTTTCTTGTCAACCAAAATATAAAATATATATTTCTAAAGTTAAATAAATAATTAAAAATAAAGCATTGATAATAATAAAGTAGTTTAAAATATTGATCTTCCCTTTTCGTAGTAGTCGTAACTCGATTTGCAACACTTGTAATCAATTTGCAACAGTCGTGACTCAGTTTATAATAGTTATAACTCGATTTGCAGCACCCTTAATTCAATTTACAACTCTCAATTTACAAGTTGAATTTATCGGTATAAATAATTAGGATGATAGGTTGTTATATATATATATATATATGAAACAAATAAACTAAGAAAGAAAAATTAAAGAACGAGTCTCCTAAATTAATTAATATTGAAATAGAATTGTTTTAAAGAAAATATAATTAATTATAAAATCAATTTCAATTTTTATTAGGATTTGTAGATAGATCTTTAAAATTTAAATATTTATAATTTAATAATGATTAACCATTTATTAAAATCTGTAACTATAACCGTAACCATTAATCTTTATTTTTAATGGTTTGGTTAACCATAACCAATTAATCTTAATATGTCAATTAATTAACCTGTAAAATGTGACAGTTACACTAGTTAACGATTACGGTTAATAATTACAAATTAATTTGCACAGCCCTATAAATAATGTCATTCTATCTTTTGTAAAAATGCATTTTCGATTTCAAAAGATTGCAGACCAATCTAATTGTATGGTTATTCTGCGATACATTACAGAGTCTCTAAATTTAGGGGTTTTATGTATGAATATCATCCAATTTCATTTATGTTAATAGGGATGGATTGAAGCGAGTGGGGGGGGACAGTTACCCTCTAGAATTTTAAAATTATCATATATTTGAGTTTTTTTATATATTTTTATTGAAGATTTTATTTTCGTCCTCTAAAATTTTATAAATGCCTCTTCTAAAATTTAGAGATTCACCCTGAGTATAAAATTATGCGTCTGTTCCTACATGTACAAATTTTGTGTCATAATGATATTTTTGTTCAAAAAAAATAAACTTTTTGTTTGATTCTTAGAAAAATGGCAACTAAAATACAAATGAAGATTTTGACATTATCTTTATCATTTTCTATTTCTTTCTTCTTTATTGACTTTTAACTTTAAAAAATATTCATTATTTTATTAGCCTTATATAATGTGAAATTTGTGAATTTAATTATTGTACTTTTATTGTATTATTTTAATTTCTCTTACGAGTTGAGAGGTAAAATCCGGACGCTAAAATGACATACAAATACCCTTGAAATATAATATATTTTTAATTGTTTGATATTCTGACATAATAATCTATAAAGATTTTTTAGTAGAGAAAGTTAGGACCTTCTAGAAAATATTTCTATTTTGTTTTCAGAAAATATTTTTCATTTTTAATTTTTTAAAAATTAGAAAATATGTTTTATTAATATAAATGAAAACTTGAATTCAAAACTAAAATAGTACAAAGTTATGTGGTATTGAATTTTTTAAAATAGAAATAAACAAATAGTTATTAAATAATTAAATTAAACTATAATTATTAAAAATTATTACATAAAATTAACATGTGATTTATGTAAATATAAAAAAATAAAATTGATAAGAAATTTAATAACACAAAATTTATTTTAGTTTATAATAAGAATATAATGTTAATGCATATTGGACATCAATTAAATTTTAAAAATACACAAAGATATTGTTATAAGCAACATCACACAAAAATGTCATTAACATAAAAAATATGTTTAGTAGTAAATGAGACCCTCAAAATTTGAGAAAAAATAATTATTGCAGTCTCTGAACATTGTTTTTGTACCAAATATGATCGTTAAACTTAGAAAAAAAAAATCTAACCCTTTAAATAGCGGAATTAAACGTTGATCATCACAAAACTTATATGACAGTTCTCAAACTTGCATGGCAATCTACAATATTGATGTGATAGTTCACGATATTGTTGTGGCGATACTCGATGGCGATGATGTGGTAGATGAACTTAATTGATTATTTTAGAAAGTTTGAGGAATTATTTAATTTTTAAAAATTAAATAAATATTTAGATTAAAAATATAAAGAATTATTAAGATATTCAATACATTAAATATAAAAATATTACAAAATTAAATTATTAAAAAAATTCATTTAAAGTTTACATTGAGTGTAGAAAAAGAATTAGGGACCATATTGATTTTTACAGAAGTTTGAGGGTTTCAAATATCATTAAATCAAAAAATTATTGTTAGAATGATTTAAACTTATGTAAATTAAGTTAAAATTCTAGATATCATATTTTTGAAATTTTGAAATTTTCAAAACAATTTTAATGAAAATAGTGAAAACACTTTTTATTTTATTTTTATATTTTCATTTTTCAGTTTTTTTGTTTTAATTTTCTAGAAACCATTTTTCAATTTTACAACCAAACATTTTTCTTCAATATTTTCTATTTTCTAATAAAATGAAAATGAAAATAGCCTATATTTTCTAAACCCAAACAAACCCTTGTATTCTTCTTCTTCTTCTTCTTCTTCTTCTTCTTCTTCTTCTTCTCTTCTGAGTATGATTTATCTCATAATTATATTAGTCTTAATTGCAATAAAGCTTCTATAAATTAATAATATCAAAATCACGTAATTTTATTAATTTAAAAACATATTAGTTGATTGATAAATTTATAATTTTATTAATTTGAAGAGAATCTTTTTTATTCAACGAACCTATATTATTCTTCATGAATAAAACATATACATTGGATTGACTAATTGAATGATGTTCATATGCAATGTGACTAATTATATATAATACATATCCTAAAAAAGAAAAGTTTATTGCACTACATAGTACTAGTTAAAAGTTAATGCAAGTTCATATATGGTAAGAAAATCAACCACTGGATAAGCAACATTAAACATTTTTTATTAGTCAATCCAAATCAAAACCAACCAACCATTACTTCACATCTAAAATGTGTCCTAAAACCAATCATGATAGATCAAATAGGTAAAGTATTATGTGAGTATCAGAGATATCATCCCACATGAAACAGTGGATTGATAGAAATTTTTATTTAAAAGCTAGTAAAGGTACAATATCAAACACACTCAAGTGATCATTTGAGTATCTTTTAGCTAGCTTAGAAAAATTAGGGGATACCAAGAGATACAAACCTGCAAAATATCCAAAGATGAAGAAGATTCTTTATGAGTGATTTCTTCAACACCAAGAAAGTGTAAACATGTTTGAAGAGATAATTTTGGAGAAGGTAAGAGAGACGATGAAACTTATGTACTCGAGTCACTTAAATTTTATAGAATCGTATTTTACTAACATGTCTTGCTTATATTTATAATTTTATAGAATTATTAATTTATAACAGTGTGCTGAGATGGTTCACCTAGGTGGGCGTAAAACTCTCGGGTCATGGTTGGCGCCATCTCCTTTGGGTGCCGGGCGAATTTCTCCCACTTATGCTTTCGGACGATGTCCATTACTTTTTCCCAAACGGTTCTCCAGCCTCAGGGAAGACAAAGCCGTCCTCCAAATAAACTTGCCGTTTCTGTAGGGCCTTGAACTTTGCCTCGGCCTCTGTAACACCCCCAACCCGTATCCGACCCGGATACGAGTCCGAAGTGTCACATTGACTTTTCAAACATTTATTCATATAAAATAGTGAGTAATTTAAAAACTTTGATACATTTAACTTATTCAAAACGTTTACAAAATATATCAGAGTTCATACAATTTATATCTTTAGACTACATGCCAACTACACTCTATAACCAGTACATATATTTTCTGATCTGACATTTGGTAAGGAGAACTGACCTGTCTTGCTCCGCATTACTCTTTACTCTTCTCGAAACCTACGTGTGAAACAATCACACGCTAAGTCGAAGACTTAGTGAGGCATAACAACTTATAATGCACTTTATAACATATATCAATACATGTATGTTCTGTTCTATCAAGTTATACCAATTCCATGCATTCTTCGTATCATATAAAATCATATCAGATTAGTTACAGTAAATACATACATACACATAATTCATCATTAACAGTTTATCATGTAATCACATACTTTTATGGTTAACCTTTTCAATCAAACACTATACACACACAACATCATATCATTTCTATAACATTTATCATACCACTAACATATATTTGTTCATATCTCTGGATTAGCCCATGTACATATGTGAGAACTATCGATATGTGAGTCTATAGAGGTTGTGCACTAATGCTGTCACCACAGCTCGTATAATTGCACCGAAGTGCCGCGTAGAATTGCACCGTAGTGCCATATAATAATGTCCATAAGGACCACATATTATTCCTTAAGAATCATATACATATACTAGGGATCAAGTATGTGTCTTTCAAGACTTCACACATGTTCCACAGAATATATATATATCCCGAAGGACCGCGTAGAATTGCACCGTAGTGCCATATAATAATGTCCATAAGGACCACATATTATTCCTTAAGAATCATATACATATACTAGGGATCAAGTATGTGTCTTTCAAGACTTCACACATGTTCCAAAGAATATACATATGTCCCGAAGGACCGCGTAGACCCTCGACTCTTGGCATGCCAACTATACCCCTAGCTCTCAAGACACATAACATGGGCATTTTCTTTTATACTTATCATTTCACATAACACATAGTTCAATTACTCATAGAACATTTTCATATGAGTCACATTTACATGTCACATAGCTTATATACTTTCTCACGTAGTTACATAGATCCATATCATATAACATATATCACAAAGTGCACATAATCACACATATCATATCATATAGCTTAGATCATTTCTCAGATATTCATATAAACATACATATCATATCTTGTTCACATATGATCATATATGCTTCATATAACACATAGAAACACCTAGAACACTTTCTCATAGCTTATATCAATTTTCAGAGTCCTTTCATATTACCTGATGACATATATCATATAGATATATAATAACGGATATCATATTATCTACCTTATGCTCTATTTCTTTGTATTCCCTTAGATTATAAATTATGCCGTATTCTAAACATATATCATTTAATAGTATTTTTATTTAGGTACTAATTTAATCTCTTTACTTAATTCAATTTCATATATTCATTATAATCTTTTCATATAGTTCCATTATACTAATTCTCATAATAAATCATACCACTAGGTACTTGTCCAACTCATGTTTCCATTATGCATATACTGTTACCCATGTTTACCTAGTTCATATCACTTCTTATAAACTCACTTTCATCATATTTTCCTATTATTACATATTTATCTCATAACCATGTATCCACATAGTCTTATATTTCATTATCATATTACATATATTTGTTCTCCTATGACCCTTAATATACATCTATTTCTATTTCCCTACATCTCTCGACTTATCTTCTATATTCCTATAATTTCATAACTTTTTTTATATCATTTTCCCTTTTTATTCACATAAACCATCTATTTATTTAGTTCAATTTCTCATGACTTCCACAATACTCTTTAATAAAACTTTGTAGCTTTTCACTTTAATACATAAACCATAGTTTCCTTTAATTTATCAATCTTCTCTATATAACTTATGTATCCTTATTTATGCCCTCGAATTCATACTATTCTCTTAGAGTCTCCTAACATTTCTCGTATAATCACTTATACCATATCATATGACTTATACTTGATTATCTTATTCTCTCATGTTCATTTCATTTCTTATGACTCTATCATATAACTTATTCCATGTTCTTCCATTATTACATAATAAAGTCTTACATAAATCATATAGCATATACAAATCATATCATTATCTTTAGTCATGCATACATACAATCAATGTAATACATATAATCACATATAGTTATAACCAACACATAATCATGTCTATGACTTCATGCATATTACTCTAGAAATAGACTCATCGCAAGTCTTATTTCCATTAAACACTACATGCCACTAGTATGCACTCACCTTGGCCTCACTAGTCAATTTCAATCTCTTATCTTTCCCTTGATCGATCTTACTTGCCAAATGTTCCGGAATTACTTTACGCGCAGAATCTACATAAATGTACATTTTGAGGCAATCATTAGATACCTACACCTTGTAATTGGATACTAGCAACTTAAACGAACTTATTAAACCAATATTCACATTTTTCCTTTAGGGGGGTATCGATTCCCTACTGGGGGTATCGATACCCTCATGATATTCTGGAATTCTGTCGTTTGAGAGGGTATCGGTTCCCCTTGAATGGGTACCGATTCCCCTTGCCCAGAAATCATATTTTTAACTCGAAAATTACTTCATTTCCTCTCAAACACTTCATATATCATCCCCTTTTCATTCTTAACTCTAGTACACATACTTAAACCAATCTATATTCATTTATTTCATCTTAAACCTCAAAATCCTATCTTCCATATGAGATTCAAGAATCATACCAAATTTTCAATGTGTTCAAATTCCAATTCTAACACTTCATACTTCTTAATTAGATTGATGACAAGTCAAATTCATCCATAAAACTTCAACAACCATACCATATCAAAATTTCATCTTAAAACTCATATTGCAAATTCCTTCATAATTCCTTTATCTTATTGTTTAAATCCCATATAAGCTTTCCTTAAGCTTATTTAATACCCAAAGAATCAAAACTAAGCTTAAAACTCAAGAATTAACCAACTGAAATTAAACTTACCTTTGCCATGGAGCATACGGGAAGAGAGGAGGAAGGAAATGACCCAGCTCCAGAACTTTCTTTTCTTCTCACCCTTCCCACGTTTATATCACCTTTAAAAGAAAGATAAAAATCTTTCTGTCAAATGACCATTTAACCCTTAATTTCCTTTAATAATTACTAATTAACCTTCATCATATATATCCAATAATCATTGAACTATTTCATTCTTATACTTTAGTCACCAAATTCTGAAACTTTACAATTTGGTCGCTAACCCGGTATTACGGATGTTACAAATCTCCCCTCCCTTTTTAAGAAAATTCATCCTCGAATTTTCACTGGACATATTGATAAAACATATCTTCTAAAGTTCTCATGTTGCTTCATTTAATTAATCTTTCTTGTTATCATCAGAAACTTACTTTTCAATCCTTTAGTTTTCCAACTATTTTTTTCGTTTATACATTCATCTCATCACTCTATATCATAAATCCATCTATTTCTTCATAACTCTCTAATTACCTTATAACCATACCAAACTTATATTTTGTCATCATTTGACCAAAACACAACTTTAAATCTTCTGCCATTGTGATTAAACATATACTTTAAGGAGTCAAACAATATTTTCACATCACCTTGCACACTTTTCGTGTTTCTATATCGAACTTATCATTTACACTTCCATACGAATCCTCACTTCATTCACTATATCACATTTACGTAATCAAAATATACAACTATATCCAATACAATTTCATCACAAAATCTTGTTAGTCAACGTTAACTCTTTCATTCTAAAGTACAAATCCTTATCATCTCCACACTCTTTCTTATACACAATACTATCCCTTTGTTTCAAATTCATAACTCTGATTTCATTCATATAATGTTACTTATCCTGTAGACAGTAACATCAATTCTTATCACTCAAAATCAAAAATCAATCAATTGATTTCTTTCCTCATTTTTTTTAATTAATTCACCACAATCCAAACTTTTACTCATTCTTTCATCATTGTCTGTATTACAATACACATAATCTCTTCATATAACCTTACATACTTTTTTTTACTTCTAATCAAACTTATAATCTGCACTTCCTTATAATCCTTTATCATTTTTAATCCTTTCATTATCAAAATCTTCTTATAACATAACTAAACTATATATTTTCATAACTTTGATAATCAACTTTACTTGTACAGAACCTCATTCTTATCATCTATTGTACTTGTATTTCCTTCAAACATACAAATCTTTATCTTCTTCACCACAACACCTTACTATGATCAAACTATACAACTGTATCCAAATCCTCTTCATATTTGGTTATCATAACCTGTCAATATATTATAATTCCATTACATTTTTATCACATACTCTAGTTAGCCAATGCTAACTCTTTCCATCTTAACTGCAAACCCTTATCATAAACATACTCTTGTTTATGCGCAATACTATCACTTCGTTTCAAACTCATAAGCTCTGACTTTATACATCTTATACACTTGTCACTGATGCACTTATCCTTGAGTTCTTCATACGTACTCATTTCTTATGGTGACACCTGTTCACCATATTCTATCTTATCCACATAATAACAAAACTACTCTATATCGTGTTTCCGATTCCAAACGATGAAAACTTTCTATCATTATTCAGATATGATTTCAGCTTTCTGAAATAAACTTTTGATCTTACTAGGCATTTCCTGAGGTGTCCGCTCTTCATCCTGCCTGGCCAGGGCAGGTGAATAGCTATCACAATCAGGAATATCACCTTTCACTTACTTCGAAATTATCACGATCGGATTTCTACTGTATTAAATTATTCTTATTCTATTAGCAAGATAACATATTCCTTACACTATCAGATCAGAAATTTTTCAATCTATGTTGGCATGTACACCTTTTATGACACTTTGGACTTCGGTTTATACCGAGAATCGGCTAAACCATAGCTCTGATACCATTAAATGTAACACCCCCAACCCGTATCCGACCCGGATATGAGTCCGAAGTGTCACATTGACTTTTCAAATATTTATTCGTATAAAATAGTGAGTAATTTAAAAACTTTGATACATTTAACTTATTCAAAACGTTTACAAAATATATCAGAGTTCATACAATTTATATCTTTAGACTACATGCCAACTACACTCTATAACCAGTACATATATTTTCTGATCTGACATTTGGTAAGGAGAACTGACCTGTCTTGCTCCGCATTACTCTTTACTCTTCTCGAAACCTACGTGTGAAACAATCACACGCTAAGTCGAAGACTTAGTGAGGCAAACAACTTATAATGCACTTTATAACATATATCAATACATGCACTGTTCTATCATGTTATACCAATTCCATGCATTCTTCGTATCATATAAAATCATATCAGATTAATTACAGTAAATACATACATACCATAATTCATCATTAACAGTTTATCATGTAATCACATACTTTATGGTTAACCTTTTCAATCAAACACTATACAACATCATATTTCTATAACATTTATCATACCACTAACATAGTTCATATCTCTGGATTAGCCCATGTACATATGTAACCATCGATATGTGAGTCATACTTTTATGGTTAACCTTTCAATCAAACACTATACACACTCAACATCATATCATTTCTATAACATTTATCATACCACTAACATATATGTTCATATCTCTGGATTAGCCCATGTACATATGTGAGAACTATCGATATGTGAGTCTATAGAGGTTGTGCACTAATGCTGTCACCACAGCTCGTATAATTGCACCGAAGTGCCGCGTAGAATTGCACCGTAGTGCCATATAATAATGTCCATAAGGACCACATATTATTCCTTAAGAATCATATACATATACTAGGGATCAAGTATGTGTCTTTCAAGACTTCACACATGTTCCACAGAATATATATATATCCCGAAGGACCGCGTAGACCCTCGACTCTTGGCATGCCAACTATACCCCTAGCTCTCAAGACACATAACATGGGTATTTTCTTTTATACTTATCATTTCACATAACACATAGTTCAATTACTCATAGAACATTTTCATATGAGTCACATTTACATGTCACATAGCTTATATACTTTCTGTAGTTACATAGATCCATATCATATAACATATATCACAAAGTGCACATAATCACACATATCATATCATATAGCTTAGATCATTTCTCAGATATTCATATAAACATACATATCATATCTTGTTCACATATGATCATATATGCTTCATATAACACATAGAAACACCTAGAACACTTTCTCATAGCTTATATCAATTTTCAGAGTCCTTTCATATTACCTGATGACATATATCATATAGATATATAATAACAGATATCATATTATCTACCTTATGCTCTATTTCTTTGTATTCCCTTAGATTATAAATTATGCCGTATTTCTAAACATATATCATTTAATAGTATTTTTATTTAGGTACTAATTTAATCTCTTTACTTAATTCAATTTCATATATTCATTATAATCTTTTCATATAGTTCCATTATACTAATTCTCATAATAAATCATACCACTAGGTACTTGTCCAACTCATGTTTCCATTATGCATATACTGTTACCCATGTTTACCTAGTTCATATCACTTCTTATAAACTCACTTTCATCATATTTTCCTATTATTACATATTTTATCTCATAACCATGTATCCACATAGTCTTATATTTCATTATCATATTACATATATTTGTTCTCCTATGACCCTTAATATACATCTATTTCTATTTCCCTACATCTCTCGACTTATCTTCTATATTCCTATAATTTCATAACTTATTTTATATCATTTTCCCTTTTTATTCACATAAACCATCTATTTATTTAGTTCAATTTCTCATGACTTCCACAATACTCTTTAATAAAACTTTGTAGCTTTTCACTTTAATACATAAACCATAGTTTCCTTTAATTTATCAATCTTTTCTATATAACTTATGTATCCTTATTTATGCCCTCGAATTCATACTATTCTCTTAGAGTCTCCTAACATTTCTCGTATAATCACTTATACCATATCATATGACTTATACTTGATTATCTTATTCTCTCATGTTCATTTCATTTCTTATGACTCTATCATATAACTTATTCCATGTTCTTCCATTATAACATAATAAAGTCTTACATAAATCATATAGCATATACAAATCATATCATTATCTTTAGTCATGCATACATACAATCAATGTAATACATATAATCACATATAGTTATAACCAACACATAATCATGTCTATGACTTCATACATATTACTCTAGAAATAGACTCATCGCAAGTCTTATTTCCATTAAACACTACATGTCACTAGTATGCACTCACCTTGGCCTCACTAGTCAATTTCAATCTCTTATCTTTCCCTTGATCGATCTTACTTGCCAAATGTTCCAGAATTTCTTTACGCACAGAATCTATATAAATGTACATTTTGAGGCAATCATTAGATACCTACACCTTGTAATTGGATACTAGCAACTTAAACGAACTTATTAAACCAATATTCACATTTTTCCTTTAGGGGGTATCGATTCCCTACTGGGGGTATCGATACCCTCATGACATTCTGGAATTCTGTCGTTTGAGAGGGTATCGGTTCCCCTTGAATGGGTACCGATTCCCCTTGCCCAGAAATCATATTTTTAACTCGAAAATTACTTCATTTCCTCTCAAACACTTCATATATCATCCCCTTTTCATTCTTAACTCTAGTACACATAATTAAACCAATCTATATTCATTTATTTCATCTTAAACCTCAAAATCATATCTTCCATATGAGATTCAAGAATCATACCAAATTTTCAATGTGTTCTAATTCCAATTCTAACACTTCATACTTCTTAATTAGATTGACGACAAGTCAAATTCATCCATAAAACTTCAACAACCATACCATATCAAAATTTCATCTTAAAACTCATATTGCAAATTCCTTCATAATTCCTTTATCTTATTGTTTAAATCCCATATAAGCTTTCCTTAAGCTTATTTAATACCCAAAGAATCAAAACTAAGCTTAAAACTCAAGAATTAACCAACTGAAATTAAACTTACCTTTGCCATGGAGCATACGGGAAGAGAGGAGCAAGGAAATGACCCAGCTCCAGAACTTTCTTTTCTTCTCACCCTTCCCACGTTTATATCACCTTTAAAAGAAAGATAAAAATCTTTCTGTCAAATGACCATTTAACCCTTAATTTCCTTTAATAATTACTAATTAACCTTCATCATATATATCCAATAATCATTGAACTATTTCATTCTTATACTTTAGTCACCAAATTCTGAAACTTTACAATTTGGTCGCTAACCCGGTATTGCGGATGTTACAGCCTCGGCGGTTTGGAAGCGATCAAAGCGTGTAGCCGTGGCGGAGGATGTAGAGGCACCAATATTCTTCTTCGATCGAGCAACGGTAACATATTTTAATACAAAAAGTGATTTTTACGACAGATATGGAGGGTTTTAGGGGGTTGAAAACTCAAAGAAAATAAACAAAAAGATAGATAAGAAAGTAAAAAGAAACGGTGAGAGGTAAAAGATAAAGGTAGGTGGTGGTTTCTTGAGGGTAAATTAGTAAAAATGCCTAGGGAAAAGAGATATGGTATTAAATGGGAAGATAATTGAGTTGACAAAAATTAATAAAATAATAGGAATGATATTTGTTTCCCCTCAAAAGTGTTGCCAAAATAAATATTTTAGGGTTTAACCTCCTTCCATGTGTGAGCGTGAATCCTATGCTTCCACGTGCACCCTAGTTGCTAAAAGAGACAAAATAAGAGATTAAAATAGAAATAAACAACTGGTGAAAAATAAAGAAAAAAATAAAAACAAATTATTTATGTACATAACACAAATTATTGTTGCCTAGGCAACACAATTTGCTCAGGGAAGAGGGGCAAACTCTTGGGCATCGTTGAGTAACGACGTCGATTTATCACGCAGAATGGGTGCTCCATTGTACATCTTGGGTCATTGACCATTCACTTTGAAGGTAGACTGATCATCCATGTTCTTGATTTCTACTACGCCTTGGCTATGTACTTGATGTACTATGAACGGTCCTGATCGTCTAGACTTCAGCTTGCTTGGGAACAACTTGAGTCTTAAATTATAGAGCAATATTTGTTGTCCAGGAAAAAATTACCTAGGCAAAATTTTTCTGTCATGCTATCTTTATGTCTTTTCTTTGTAAAGGCGGACATTTTCACATGCCTGAGCTCTAAATTCATCCATCTCATTTAGCTCCAACAATCTTCTCTCTCCAGCAAACTGTGCATCCATGTTTAGTCTCTTGATGGCCCAAAAAGCTTTATGTTCCAATTCCACAGGCAAAAGGCATGTCTTGCCATATACTACCTTGAAAGGTGACATTCCAAGGGGCATTTTGAATGTTGTACGAAAGGCCCACAGAGCCTCATCGAGCTTTGGTGACCTTCTCAAGAATATGCTTGATCTCACGATTGGAGACCTCAGCTTGCCCATTAGTTTAGGGATGATATGCCATGGTAATTCTATGGTGCACCCCGTATCTCTTCAACACATTGGCAATTAATATGTTGTCGAAGTGAGTACGTTCATCGATGATAATTGCTCTTGGTGCTCCAAAATGCATGAATATGTTTTTGTGCAAGAATTTTAGCACGGTCTTGAAGTCATTGCGAGATGTAGCCACAGCTTCAACCTATTTGGGAACATAGTCTACTGTAAAGAGTATGTACAGATCACCAAAGAATGATTGGAAGGGTCCCATAAAGTCGAACCCCCATACATCGAATAGTTCAACATCCAAAATATTTTGCCATGACATCTTAATTCTCTTCGATATATTCCCAGTACGCTGACAACGATCACATGACTTTTAGAAGTCATATGCATCTTTTAAGAAGGTGGACCAGTAGAAGCCTGATTGAAGGACCTTTGCAGTAGTCCTCATCCCACCAAAATACCCTCCACACGGGGATGTATGACAATGAAATAGGATCTCATTGTGTTCTTTTTCGGGGACATACTGTCAGATGATTTGGTCTTCACACTGCTTGAATAGGAATGGTTCATCCCAGTAATAGTGACATATATCATGTCTGAATTTTTTCTACCATGGCTAGATAAATATGGAGGCATAATACCATTAATAATAAAGTTAACTATGTCAGCGTACCACTGCACTGTCGCGGGTCAGGGAAATCCTCTTGAATATCCTTCATGTCATGACAAATATTTTTGTTCTCTAGCCTATACAAATGATCCGCAACTTGGTTTTCAGTATCCTTCCTATCTTTTACCTCCAAATCAAATTCTTACAGCAATAATATTTATCCAATAAGCCTAGGCTTTGCATCGTTTTTATTAACTAAGTACTTAATGACAGAGTGATCAGTATGTACTATGACCTTAGTCCATATAAGATATGGCATAAACTTATCAAAAGCGAATACCACAGAAAGCAATTATTTTTCAGTAGTGGTATAATTGAGCATCATTAAGTATATGACTAGCATAATAGATGACATGGAAGATTTTACCTTTTCTTTTCCCTAGCACTACCCCTACGGCGTAGTCATTGGCATCACACATCAGCTTGAAAGGGCATCCCAGTCAGGTAGAACTACAATTGGTGCCGAGGCAAGCTTTTTCTTTAGATCAGTGAATGCACTGAAGTAGACATCATTGAACACAAACAGTTGATTTTGTTGAAGCAAAAGACACAAAGACTTTGAAATATTTGAAAAATCCTTGATAAACCGTCTGTAGAATCCTGCATGCCCTAGGAAACTTTTTATGCCTTCTACAGTAGTGGGTGGAGGTATATTCTCAATCACGTTCACCTTGGCTTTATTAACCTCGATGCCTTGGCACGAAATTTTGTGTCACAACACAATTCTTTCTATCACCATAAAATGACATTTCTCCTAGTTTAACACAAGGTTGGACTCCTCACATAGCTTAAACACTTTAGATAAATCAACGAGGCATCGATCAAAGTCATCGTCCGAGACAGAAAAGTAATCCATAAATATTTCCATGAAGTACTCCATCATATCTGAGAAAATGGACATCACACACCTTTAAAAAGTTGTCAGAGCATTACATAGTCTGAACGTCATTCTTCTAAAGGCATATGTGTCATATGGGTAGGTGAAGGTGGTCTTCTCCTGATCTTCTAGTGCTATGGAGAATTGATTATACCCAGAATATTGGTCAAGGAAGCAGTAAAATGCCTTGCCTGCTAACCGATCAAGCATTTTATCAATGAAAGGAAGGGGGAAGTGGTATTTCTTTGTTGCCTTGTTGAGATTTATATAATCCATACAAATCGTCGACCCGTGATGGTTCTTGTAGGAAAAAGCTCATCATTTTAATTTTTTACCACGATCACTCCACCTTTCTTTGGTACACATTGAACTGGACTGACCCAAGAGCTATCAAATATTGGATAGATCACCCCATCATCAAGCCATTTGATGATTTCCTTCATCACAACTTTTTTCATTATCGAATTAAGTCTCTTTGTGGTTCCACTGAGCTGCTATGGCAATCGTATAGTTGGATCTTGAGCATGCATATTGTAGGATTGATTCCCTTAAAGTTTGCCATAGTCCAACCCATAACTTTTCTGTGTTGTGACAAAACATTCAACAAGCTACCTTTTTGCTTGGGGTTAGACTAGCATAAATTATAACTAGTAAAGCCTTACCACTATCTAGATACACATATTTCAAATGTGACGGCAACAATTTAAGTTCTAAGGTAGGTTAATGCTGCAGTGAAGGTTTGGGGAACATATTCTTTGAAATCAAGGGGTCAAATCTCATACTTGGTCTAGCTTGAAGTAAAATAGATTGTTCATCCTCCAATGAATTGTCCTCATACTCCGCATTTTCTCTATCTTCAATTGTCTTTCATCTGCTTCAATCAAAATTTTTTGCTGAGGCGAATATCTTTGTATGTCTCGTTCAGATAAGTTTTGCATTGGTAAAAATTATTGTGTCCCTCTGGTTGTAACAAATTGTTGTGGAAATTTTTTTTACACTTTCCTTCTGAAATTTTTTGTCTTGGCACATATTGTCATACTCATCAATATGTAAAAATTCACCATAGTCAGACTTTTCCATTCCAGCTTCATCCATTGAATCAACGTCTTCAATGTAATTGTATTATTTAGAATCATCAACATATTTGAGAGTATTGAAGACATTGATCGTGACGCTTTGATTAGCCACCCTCATCGTGAACTCTCCCTTCTCACAGTCTATTAAAATATGCATGGTAGCTAAGAAGGGGCATCCGAGAATAATAGGTGCATTCTTATTGGCCTCACAATCTAAAATGAGGAAATCTGCTGGAAAGACAAACTTGTCCACTTTAACAATCACATCTTCAATCTTTCCGTCTAGACGAACGTGTGATCGGTCAGCTAGTTGTCAGAGCATATATGAGAATTGATTATACCCAGAATATTTGTCAATGAAGAGTAAAATGCCTTGCCTGCTAACTGATCAAGCATTTTATCGATGAAAGGAAGGGAAAGTAG
This sequence comes from Hibiscus syriacus, assembly GCF_006381635.1. NCBI lineage: Eukaryota > Viridiplantae > Streptophyta > Magnoliopsida > Malvales > Malvaceae > Hibiscus > Hibiscus syriacus. The sequence continues at coordinate 383,343 of NW_024063188.1, read as the reverse complement.
TGTTTCTTTGTTGCCTTGTTGAGATTTATATAATCCATACAAATCTGCCTATCCGTGATGGTTCTTGTAGGAAAAAGCTCATCATTTTACTTTTTTACCATGTTCACTCCACCTTTCTTCGGTACACATTGAACTGGACTGACCCAAGAGCTATCAAATATTGGATAGATCACCCCATCATCAAGCCATTTGATGATCTCCTTCATCATAACTTTTTTCATTATCGGATTAAGTCTCCTTTATGGTTCCACTGAGCTGCTATGGCAATCGTATAGTTGGATCTTGAGCATGCATATTGTAGGGTTGATTCCCTTAAAGTCTGCCATAGTCCAACCCAGAACTTTTCTATGTTGTGACAAAACATTCAACAAGCTACTTTTTTGCTTGGGGTTAGACTAGCATAAATTATAACTGGTAAAGCCTTATCACTATCTAGATACACATATTTCAAATGTGCCAGCAACGATTTAAGTTCTAAGGTAGGTTCATGCTGCAGCGAAGGTTTTGGGGAACATATTTTTTGAAATCAAGGGGTCAAATCTCATACTTGGTCTAGCTTGAAGTAAAATAGATTGTTCATCCTCCAATGAATTATCCTCATACTCCGTATTTGCTCTATCTTCAGTTGTCTTTCATCTGCTTCAATCAAAAACTTTTACTGAGGTGAATATCTTTGTATGTCTCGTTTAGATAAGTTTTGCATGGGTAAAAATTATTGTGTCCCTCTGGTTGTAACAAATTATTGTGGCAAAATTTTTTACACTTTCCTTCTGAAATTTTTTGTCTTGGCACATATTGTCATACTCATCAACATATAAAATTCACCTTTGCCAGACTTTTCCATTCCATCTTCATCCATTAAATCAACATCTTCAATGTAATGGCATTCTTTAGAATCATCAACATATTTGAAAGTATTGAAGACATTGATCGTGACGCTTTGATTAGCCACCCTTATCGTGAACTCTCCCTTCTCACAATCTATTAGAATATGCATGGTAGCTAAGAAGGGGCATCCGAGAATAATAGGTGCATTCTCATTGGCTTCACAATCTAAAATGAGGAAATCTGTTGGAAAGACAAACTTGTCCACTTTAACAATCACATCTTCAATCTTGCCATCGAGGCGAACGTGTGATCGATCAGCTAGTTGTAGAATCACAGAGGTTGGTCGAGCGTTACCCAGTCCAAGCTTAAAAAATATGGAATTAGGCATCAGATTTACACTTGACCCCAAGTCACAGAGAGCTTTTCCCACATATTTATCACTGATAGAACATGGTATAACAAAGCTATCAGGATCTTTTTGCTTCGATGGAAGTTTACTCAATACTGAACAATATTCTGTCACCGTAGCAACAGTTTATACTCTTTCCATCTTTCTCTTTTTTTGACAATGTCCTTCAAGAATTTGGCAAAGGAAGGCATTTGCTCAATGGCTTCAAGTAGTGGAACATTGATATGCAACTGGTCAAGGACATCAACAAACTTTCTGAACTGGATATCTTCATTATGCTTCTTCAACTCCCGAGGGAAGGGTGGTGGAGGTCTAGCTTTATCTGCTGCAAGTGGTGATGAAACTTTTTCCTTGGTAAATAACTTTTCACCATCAGTGTGATGACTTGTTGAAGCCACGTCCTTTTCCTTCTCATTAGGCAATTTTTCTTGTTCAACATTTTTTTCTTGACCTTAGATTCTTGATATGTAGTGCCTTGGCGAGAAATTTCTTGCTTCTCTCCCCCAAACTTATCATCAAGATTAATTCGGGCACCACTCCTAAGTGAAAGAACATTGCATTGCTCATTCCCATGAGGCTTAGTGACCTGAGTATCACTAGGGAGGGTTCCTTGCGGCCGAGAATTACTAATGTGGCTATTTGGCCCACTTGATTCTCTAACGCTCATAATGATGAACTATGGCTTTGTAATAGAACTCTTTGGATTAGTAATAAAGCACCTTGATTCTTGATTGTCGATGAGTGCTCGTGTATCAAGGTCTTTGTTGAAGCCATGAAATCTTTGGTCGAGGCCATAAATTCATGCAGTGAAGCTTCAAGGGAGTTAAAATTTGTCAAAGATGCATTATTTTTATTGTTACCTTGTCAGGGCATCTGTTGATGCTGCGAACTTGAGTGTTCATAAATGTTTTACTGTGGCTTGTTAAAATTGTCTGCATAATTGTTATTATTGTTCCCTTGATTACCCCACGAAAAATTTGGATGTTGTTTCCATCTAGGATTGTATGTATTAGAGTAGGGGTTGTTGTTTGCTTCTGGTGAAGTTGCCCACGATTGATGGACTCTAGGTTTTCTGGGCATTCACTCTCATGATGGTTGCCACGATTGAAAATGAATGTTGAGTTAGTTGCCTTGACTTTTTTCACCTTACTGGAACGCTACAAATTTTTCAACATGTTAGTTATGGCAAAAAGTTGGGAAGAAACTGAATCCTTTCTATCAAGTTCATACATCCATATTTTCCTACTAGTTCCAAGCCTTGTAGATCGGAATTGATAATCATTATTGGCTATCCGATCGAGGATATCAAAGGCTTCCTTGGGTGATTTGACACCGTTATAAAACAAGATGACTTGAGTCTAGCCATGGAATCCATGATTAATGCACTTGCAAATCAAACTTTTGTATATGTCCCAGCACTTATACACAGATTCATCACCGCTTTAATGAAAACTTACAATGTTATTGCGGAGCTGGGTGTGCATATTGGGCGGGTTGTATCTAAGCAGGAAATATTTGCATAAGTCAGCCTAAGATTCCATTGAGCCTGATGGGACTCCACTTAACCATGCTCTTGCTCGGTCGCACAAAGAGTATGGAAATAATTTTAGTTTCAGCAAGTCCTTGTAGTCTAAACGAGTCGCACACTTCAAGGAAAGCACGCACATGTTGTCTAGTATCTTCATTAGGCAAGCCACCAAACTAACCGATATAATGAACACGTTAAACATCATCGACTTGAGTTCGAAGTGAGCTGCCTGTATTTTTAGTGCCACGATTTTGGGATTGAGATCATCAAGAATATGATTTAAATGATCTCGTATAGCTCGTGGTATTGCAAATTTTGGGGAATAGTATTTACTGCAACATCGGGATCTTCCTAGTCTTCCATATTATTATCAACTTGATACTACAATCGATTCATATAGTCTCTGGCATGCTGAGTACGTCGCCTTTGTTTGAATGACTGTAACACCCATAAATAAACATAATAAATAAGTATTCATTATGACATATTACAAAATATTTTGTTATATTTAATTACATGCCAAACAAGTTTCCAAAATGATTTCTATTGTCCTAATGTTACTGGTGAGTCAACCTTAGTGGATGATATTTGCTGCTGCGGTTGTACTCCTTACTGATTATTCTCTACTGTTACCTACGCATGGAAATACACACGTTAAGTATAGCTCAGTGAGTCATAATATTGTAAATAAACCCTTATGTATACATAAATATTTTATTCACAATTACCACAATCATTTGTCATGATCCTTTTTTTCATTTGCAACCTCCATTCATTTATAATGCACCATTATGCATTTTCAACTATATCATACTTTTCTGTTGATAATGCACCCATATGCATTTCAACTATAGTATACTTTTCTGTTGATAATTCACCCATATGCATTTCAACTATAGTATACTTTTCTATTGATAATGTACCCATATACATTTCAACTATAGCATACTTTTCTGTTGATAATGCATCCATATGCATTTCAACTATAGTATACTTTTATGTTGATAATGCACCCATATTCATTCAATTATAGTATATTTTTCTGTTGATAATGTACCCATATACATTTTAACTATGGCATCCTTTCATTCCGATAATGCACCCATATGCATTATTATTTTCATTCGTTTTAGAGAAATTCATACTCTAAACTCATTCACATTATCATTTCCATGTATTCAATAAAACATAGTAATTACGGTAAAACATACATTAACATTTAAATATTACATATTGAATAATTTCTAATCATTTTCATCTAGATTGCATACAATAAATGTACTCACCTGGCTTGCCTTGCTTTGATATCCTAAACTCACCAACTACTACTCCAGAACTTGGCCTTTTAATTTTACTTTACTTGATTCAGCAGCTTGATTTCGATCTACACCATTATCCGTTAAGTACACATAACATACCAATGTTAGTAAACTATTTAATCTTGTTCCTTAAAATTATTCAAAATATCATTATCTCAATTTCTATAACAATTACAACCTAATTGGTCGTTCCAAACTCAGTAGTATCGATACTACTACCCTAGTACCGATACTTCAATACTATGGTACCGATACTTCCTCCGGGTATCGATACCAAAATTAGGCTCGATGTTCCTGGTATCGATACCCTTACCATGGTATCGATACTACCCTATTATGGTACCGATACCCCCTTACGATATCGATACCAAAATTAGATTCGATGTTTGCTTGGTATCGATACCCCTACCATGGTATCGATACTACCTCAACGGTATCGATACTGATTGAATCAATATCAATACTATCCAGTAATTTCATCCTTTTTAGCCTATAGTATCGGTACTGTTCTATCGGTACTGATACCCTTACCCAAATTTTACAGTCTTTAACTTGATTATTAGCCAAATGAAGCCAAATTTCTTCATAATTACACCCAACAATGCTATTTAACTCTTCTCTACTTATCCATATAAGTTTTCCTTCATCTTGTTTCATAAAACATCTAACATCTACCAAGAACATTAAGTTCTAAAAATCACACCACTTTTTCTAATGTGTTTTTAATCCTATCCAATGCTTCTAATCTCTCATTTGCCTGTATGACAAGTCAATTTTACCATAAAATATCCATAAACACTCCTATATTAGCATATCCTTTCAAAACCAATTTTATAAAATCCACATTATTTCCCTTATCTCTTCATTTTAATCCCATCTAATCATTCGTTATGCACATACATCACTTAATGTTACCAAAGTAACCATAATTTAAAGAAAACAGTAGAAAAAAAGAATTTACCTTATGCTAGGAGGAGATAACACTCACGTGAATAAGAAGAAGAAGGGTAGAAAAATACCTTACTTCCTCTTTCTTCCTATTTAAAATCCCTATCTATTTTTAATTTCATTTCCTCTTAAAAGACTAAAATACCCTCTTAATTATATATTGATACAATTTAGTCTAAACACTATTCCAAATCATTTTTCTTATCTTTTATCACTTATTTAATTTAAATCTAAAAATTTCTAATCTTTTCGATATAGTCCCTGGTCTAATATTTGGGATATTACAATGACTGTTTGATCTCAGGGTCGAATGGTATTAATGGTTCATAAACAAATCTCCTGGCCATGCAATGAGAAAAACCTACAAAAAAAAGTTAAACTAAATAAAAAAATGTGACAAGAAAATAAAAATTTGCTATGGCAGAAATTATCAAAATTCCTCCAGTTGCCAATCTCTAATAACAGCGCCAAAAATTTGATCACTTGTAAATGTATATGATAAAGCAAGCATATCTATGCAAGTTTACACAATCAATGCAAGTAATATAGTAGTAAGTTGATTATCGTCTCCATAGGGATTGGTGTGAATTTTTGATATTTTGCTATAGCTAGAACTAGGTGTCACAAGCTAATCATATAATTCTTGTCAAAGAGGAAAGTAAACGAGAACAAATGGTATAAACAAATGGAAAAGTATTACCGAGGTAAGAAATATTGTAAAGTATGGTGTGTAGAAAAGTTTGGTTGAGACAAGAAAATTATGCAAAAGTAAACAAATAAAAGTTGTCGAAGCAAATAAAAACCTCACACAGTCAGACTTCTTACGGAGCACTTAGGTTGGTTTTTCTATGGCAATAAGTTATTTCACACTAAGAATGATTTAGTACGCTCTGCTTAGGTTGTCCGATAATATTACCAGAGTATTATAGGACGGTTGTTACGGGAATACTACTCGGCGTTAGCTACAACCCTTGGTTCGTCAAACTGTTGCTGTGGCAATACCCCTCCGCGTAAACTGTAGTCTTTTCTTATCATACTCGAGTATTTACCCCTTTTAGTTAAATAAAACCCTTTCCTTATCTCTAAGGTGGATTAGAACTTCACCATCCCGGATTAGTTTCGTTGTTCATGTAGATCTACCCTAACTCTTTCAATATTAGGTATTTATTCCTAGAAAAATGGAAATCTCTCGAAAGCTCTTACAAAGTCTAGGAATGTTTTACCAAGGCACTAGGCAATCTCTCAAAGCTCTTACAGTGTCAAGGCAAAATATTTAAATAGTGAACAAAACAACACTTAGCATAAACAAACTGTATCATCATTAACAAGCAAATAGCGTTCAACAAAACAATAACCAACACCAAGTAAAACAATTTATGGTGTGGTGAATATCATAGACAAATCATTCTTTTAAGTACAACTCTTAACAGGATATGAAGATGGAGAACAAAGGAAGAAACACTCATAAAATAAAAGCTATGTCGTTACATTCTGACCACCACCACACCTGTTCCAGAAGCCGACCTCTCTCGAGGGCCTGGCCACTGCTCCGATGAAGCCCGACTATGGAGGGTACCAAGGAAGGTTGAGTGGGAACGGTTGAAAGTAGAGTGTTGCAGCCGCTTACTGCAAGCCTAGGGTATATTTTCTCCTTGATTTCTCTACCTTTTGAAAAGTTATAATAGGGTATTTATAATGGGAATTTCTAAGGTTTAGCGCCCTTGGAAATTCCCTAAATACCCTCATTGACATACCCATTTTATAAATGACATAGCAGCTAAAAGTGGTCAATTTCCTTGATGAGGGCATGATTGCACGTGAGGATAAAGCTGGGCAAGTGACGTCAGCAGTTTTGTTGAGCCACGTCAGACAGGCAAGATAAATCTTGCCTTGGAAAGAAAATATGTTCCTCATTGTCGTCTTCTTGTGTTCCTCTAATCTTGGAGAATTGCTTTGTCTCGGAAAATAAATTCCTCCTTCTTCATTTTCTGCATCAACACAATTAACCAACAACCTTCATCTAAAGCAGCATCAGTTAAACCAAATAAAGTTTACCTCGACAAAACTTATCCACTCAGGCAAATATATATTACATGCAACTATATGCAACTAAAATGTTATGACAAATGACTTTTAGGAAAACAATAACCTAAGTAAAAATACCCAAAACATAGTCTTATACGGAGTATCAATACCTTAGGGCCAAATCAGAAATAAGAAAAATTCTTATTTTAAAGAAATTATTAATTTATCAAATATTAATTTATAAAATTTCTACTTTATAAAAGAAAATCCAACATAGAATTACCATGTCAAATGAAAGGTGTTTTACCAAAAAGGACCCAAATAATCAATAATTACTTGTTAGGCACCTATTGACCAAATTTTACTGATCTAACACCCATTTGCTGACATGGACGGAAGGCGTGGATCACCATCCATGCCTTCCCTGGGTTTTTCGTCCAAGCTAACGCCCCGTGGGCAAAACGTGGATCACCATCCGCTCATTGGTGGGGAAAATAACACGTGGTTGAAGGCGCATATCACCATCCGCGCCTTCATTATTCACCTTGAATTATTAGGTACTCCATTATTACCCGAGTCTTAAAGCTCGGCGACTCACATTTCCCCTTCCCCTAAAAATACCCCTGAATGCAAGAATCAAACCACACCAAAATTAATTTCACATTTTTCTTTATATCAAGCTAAGTAGATTTTATTATAGTTCTTAGAAGGTAAAATTATTTATTATTATATTATATTATATTTAATTATTTGACAAAAAAATTTTGTACAATTGATTTTGTTTTATTTTGTACTGATATAAAATGGAAGGTGGAATCAAATCTTGAGACATTTTCCCAAGGCGGTAACAATGTTAAATTGTGTTATTAAATTTACTATGAATTTTTTAAATTTTTTAACATTAGTTTATTTTTTAGTTCGTATATTATTTATTTAATTAGGCATATTTAATATATTATTTTTTTGTAGATATAAGACTCTCAATCTTTCAAACTTTTAAACTCTAAAAATGAGGCGTATTTCAGCTATTGTTCACTATGATGGCGTAATTAGGGAAGATGAAATAGGTGTTGTCTTCGTATCAAATCTTTTTTGTCATAATATCCTTCAAAAGAAACATCACTCTTAAGAAGTTGATCACTAAAAGTTCAAGGAAGATTCATGTTGAAAGTATTATAAGACTGTCCTCACTTCAATACAAATTTCCAATAGTAGCATTTCCATTAACTTATACAGTGTTCTAACTCTCCAATGATGATGATGTTGCTATGATGGTTGATTCTCAAAATCAAAATTCAGAAACAAATAAACAGATTTATGCGACATTGTTGAAGTGTCTGCGGTTCGTAGTATGTCATTATGCTCTTACTATGGACTTGATCAACAAGCTAATCAAGTTGACTGCCCAACAACAGTAATGTGTAATGACTTTAATGCCATAATGGGAAATCCACATCATGGTACCATCCCATCATGTTCAATGGGTAAACATTCATCAGTAACTTGTTATGATGTCTATCGAAGTGGCTTCACGAACAATTCATATGCAAATTCGCTTATAGTTCAAGGGGAAAGAATTCATCTGGTAATTTATTTGACTTGAATATGGGGATGCCATCGACACAACAATCTGTCCAGTACCCATTTGACACGATGCCTTCAAGTTCTATGGGGAGACATTCAACTGTGAGTTTCTTCGACCTCAATGTCGAGATTCCTGCAACACAACACTCAGTCCAAAACCCGTATGACACGATGCCTTCAAGTCAATGGGAAGGTGATCACTTGTAAATGTATGTGCTAAGGCAAGAAAATATGTGCAAGTATACACATTAGAATCAAGTAATAAAGGAGTTATTGTCTCCTTAGGGATTGGTAGGGATTTTGATATTTCACCACAACTAGAACTAGGTGTCACGAGCTAGTTCCTGAATTCTTGTCAAAATAGAAAAATAATTAGCAATAGATTATATGAATATGTATCAAAGCAAGAAAATATTATAAAGTATGGTTGTAGAAAAGTTTGGTCGAGGTAAATTAAATATGCAAAAGTAATAATTTAAAATAGGCATGGCAAAGAAAAGCGCTGATTCAAATATATTCAAAATAACCTCACATATTCAGTCTTTTCATAAAGCACTCAGGTTAGTCTTTTGTTATGACAAGAAGCTATTCTAAGTCTAGAAGGATTTGTTATGATATGCTTAGGTTGCCCTAAAGGATTACCGAGTATTCCTAGACGGTTGTTATGGCAATACTACTCAGCATTAACTCCAACCCTTGGTTTGTCAGACTGTTGTTGTAGCAATACCCCTCAGCGTGAACTATAATCGTTGTCTACCCTACTCAAGCATCTATCCCTTTTAGTTGATTGAAACCCTATCCTTATCTCTAAGGTAGGCAGGTTAGAACATCACCATCCTGGATCAATTCCATTGTTCACGTATATTTATCTTAATTCTCTCGAATCTAAGAATCAATTTCTATACAAACGACAATCTCTCGAAGCTCTTACAATGTCCATACGTGTTTTACCTAGGCCCCAGACAATCACTCGAAAGATCTTACAGTGTCAAGGTAAAATATTAAAACAATGAACAAAACATACATAAGTAAAATCATAATGTGTCATTCATAAACCATAAAATAATTGTCTCGACAAAACAAAAACCAACACTAAGTAAAACAGTTCATGGTATTGCCAAAGAGTCATCCAAGAATATCATCGTTTAATACAAACCCGTAAAACAAATTAAAGAAATTAAGAACAAAGGAAGAACGACTCCTAAATAGGGGCCTCTACCATGATAGCTCTGACCAATATCGCGTCTGCTCTGGCGGCCAGCCTCTCTCGAGGCCTGACCGTCGCTCTACTATAGCCTGGCTATGGAGGACACCAAGAACGGTCGAGTTGGAGAACAGTGGAAGGTAAAGCACTGCAGCTGCTCACTCCACGCCTCAGGTAAGTTTTCTTCTTCCTTTCCTCCTAAGTTAATTCCTGCACACACACAATCCACACAAGCCCTTTCTTCTCAGCAGTATCAGTCAAACCAAATAAATCTTGCCTAGGAAAAACTTATCCACCACATGCAATTATAACCTAAATACAACTAATATGCTATGACCACATTGTTTAGAAGAGCAATAACTTAAGTAAAAAACTAGAAATAAAGTCTTTTTATGGAGTTATCATACACCCAAACTTAAGTTATTACTTGTCCTCAAGCAATGGATAATAATTAGTACGAAAATTAAATTTGTCATGGAAAAGTGATATTAAGACAATCATGTGGTTTTAAAATTTCAGCCCTCAGCAAAACGTTTAGCCTCAGCATGCTAGACTGTCATAGAATTCAAGTACCTTCATGAGTCAGGATTTTTTTCTAGTGTGTGTGCGTGATTGAAATCAGTCTATGCATTAACGTAATTAGAAAACTTCAAGTATGTACTTCTGTTTTGCCAAGGCATCAAATTATTTTTCAAGCACAGTTTCCACTTCTATTTATTTATTTTTTTGAATGGGGAGTCAGCTCATCACACCTACCCTTCCACATCTAAGTGAAAGGGAGCATACCTTCAACCCCCGAGCTAGTCAGGTAGAGTCATCCTGTGACTACTTTCATTCACTCATATGCCTAGGCAACCTTTTATTTTTATGGAGTTTCCCAGTTATTCTATTACATAGAGGAGTGTCCCTTTTATTCCACAAAGTTTAAGCACTAAGAAGTTCCACTTAAGCTTTACAATTATTCGATGTCGCGACATGCAGAAAGTTCTTTCCTAAAAATTTACTAAGCACCTTAAGCAGAGACATCATACCATCATGTTTATAACTTTACAAAGAAAAAGCCTAACATCGGTTCTATCTTTCGACAGTCTTATAAAATAAGTCTGGCCTAGGCAATAAAATTATGCTTTCATCATCGGGCATCCTTAATTTATTCCACACAATAGACTCAACATACTCATACCATGACAACCAAAATTTTCAACCAATTATCATCAATTGCTATTAACTAATTGTGAGACACAATACCTCCCCCAAACTTGAGGGATGCATTATCCTCAATGCATGAAAAATAAAACAAACTTCATGAAACTAAATGCAAATACAAAAGGCAAAATGTGAACATACTGTGGTGGGGCAGCTTGACTAGACGTGCATGTTCTACGTCGTTTTGAGGAGGGGGCTCTCGGATCCTGTAGCTTCCGATGAAATCAGAGAGGGAGATGGCTGAAGGACATGACATGTTGTTCACTTAATGCGACGCGTCGTGCTTGGGGCACTTGCTGGTGATTGCTTTTTCTTAGTGTGTGTGGGCTGTGCAGGTGTTGCTTGAGATTGGCTTTGGTCAGGTTCAAGAATTGGTGTTGTGTGATGATCCGAGGACTGTTTAGTTGCTTGTTCAATTGTGGGTTGATCGGGGACCAGAATGAAATCATCATCTATAAAAAAAATCAGGCGGGATTTCCTGGTTGTTCTCGGAGGAAAAGAATGAGGAGCTCAGATATTCATTTGTCTCACTATGGCCTTGTTTATGTACAGGCGAGATATGCGTGGCAAGTGGTGGGACATATGCAGGGAACTCGGGGGGAACAGTTTGTGTCGAGGCATGAAATGTACTGTCGCCTTCTATGTGTTTCATAATTTCATTAGGAAAGGGCGACAGTTCTTCATTGGTAATTGGAAGTATCTCCTTGAAGAAGGAATTGAGTTGTGCATCCCTCGCCTTGACATAGCCAAAGAAAGTATGCATGTGACTTTCTAGGCCCTCGATCCTCTCGCGCGTCTCTCTCTTAGATGTGACAAAGGCTGCCATTCTTGTCGTGAAAAATAATTTGGCTCCTCTCTCCAAGCCCTCATGCGGAGCATTATCATTGAAGCTCATGAGTTCTGACACCTTCTTTTTGGTTATTCCTTCCTTTGACTTGATAAAGTCCTCGAACGATTCCTTGGGGACTTTTTTCTTCCTACACAGAGAAGTTATCAGGTTAGGAAAAATAAGGTTACCTCGGTTTCTCTTTGCACATTCATCAATTTTCTCGAAGATTATCTCTCCCAGATCAATTGCTCACCCATAAATAATCGAATGCAGCAACATCAATCTCCTCACTAATACAGTTGTTTTGTGGAAGGTTGGCATCAGTATGCCCTTTAAAAAGTGATTTCACAGCTTTACAACTGGCTTAAGGGCTCGACAATCTACCCGCTTATGCATTGGCGTGTTTTCTTTAAACTTGGCTCATCCAAAGCATATGTCTTCCAGGACTCCATCGTAGGTTTCTTGATCTGCCTCAGCCAGGAGTTTCTTGTGTTGGTCCTCTACTTTACCGAGCTTAAAATAGCGGTTGAGGGGTAATGGCGAGAACTGAATGAATTTTCCTCTTACATAGATATTATATTGCGATGGGTCTCCTAGATGGGCATAAAATTTGTGGACCATCATCGGTGCCACTGCATTAGGATGCCGAGCAAATTTCTCCCACTTATGCTTTCTTACTACGTCCATTACCTTTGATCCAAATGGTTCGTCACTTTCTGCGGGGAAAAATAAAGCCGTCCTCCAAATAGTCTTGCCTCTTTTGTAGGTTTTTGAACCTTGCTTTGGCTACAACAGTTTGAAAATGCTCAAATCTGAAGGATAGGGTAGGATTTTTCTTGGATCTGGACATGGTTTTTACTGTAACAGGGTGTATTATAGCGACAATCTTGAAGAAAGAGTTCAGGGAAAAGGTTGAAGGAAGAGAAAATATGGGAACGATAAGGAAGAATGAGTGATGGTTGGTTTTTTAGGAAAGGTAATGGGTGGTTTACTTGGGGCAAACAGTCAAAATGAGGAGGGAAAAAGATCTGATATTAATGACAAAATATTTTGACGTAAAGTAAGGAAGATATGTCTTTCCCTTTTCACAATTGACGCCAAAACTACTTAGATTAGGGTTTCTCTTCCTCTCATACGTGAGCTTTAACCCCGTGCTGTCACGTGTACCTTACATGCCACAAAGAAACAAAAACAAAATAAAACTAAATAACTCGTGCATAATAAAATAACTTAATTTATTTATGTACATAATTCATATTTTTGTTGCCTAGGCAACCAAAATTGTTTAAGAAAGTAAAGAAAACTCTTGGACATCATGTGTTATCGATGTCGGTTTATCGCGCATGACTGGTACTCCTTTTTATTCCTTCAGTCTCTGACCATTCACCTTGAAGATGGATCTGTCATGTCGGTTTTTTATTTCTATTGCTCCATTGTTATGGACTTACTGTACGATGAACGATCCTGACCATCTAGATTTTAGATTTCTGGAAACAATTTGAGTCATGAATTGTAGAGCAATACTTGTTGTCCAAAATAAAATTACCTTGGCAAAATTTTTCTATCATGCCATCGTTTCATTTTTTTTATATAGGTGGGCAGTTTTGTAAGCGTAAGCTCTAAACTCATCCATGTCATTCAGTTCTAGAAGTCTGCTTTCTCCAGCAAGTTAGGCATCCAAGTTTAATTTCTTGATGGCCCATTAGGCTTTATGTTCAAGTTCCACAGGTAAGTGGCACTCCTTGCCGTAGGCTAGCTTGAATGAGGACATTCCTAGCAGTGTCTTGAATGTTGTGCGATAGACCCATAGTGCTTCATCTAGCTTTGGCGACCGGTCTTTGTGGCTTAGGTTAACCACTTTCTCGAGGATCTGTTTGATTTCCCGGTTAGAGACTTCAGCCTGCCCATTGGACTGGGGATGATATGCCATGGCAATTCGATGACGCACCCCGTATCTTTTCAGTGCCTTCGCAATTAATTAGTTGTCAAAGTGTGTGCCTTCATCTCTGATAATAGCTCGTGGTGTTCCAAAATGCGTAAATATATTCTTATGCAAGATTTTAGCACGGTTTTAGAGTCATTCTTAGGTGTTGCAATGGCTTCTACCCACTTGTACACATATTCCATAGCCAAGAGAATATATAGCTCACCAAAGGATGAGGGGAAGGATCCCATAAAATCTATCCCCCACACATCAAAAAGTTCGACTTCCAAAATGTTTTTCCATGGCATTTCATGTCTCTTGGATATGTTCCCTGTGTGTTGGATTCTATCACATGACTTATAGAATTCTTGTGCATCTTTGAACAATGTGGGCCAATAGAAACCATATTGAATAACCTTTGATACCGTCCTTGTCCATAAAAATGTCCTCTGTATGGGGATAAGTGGCAATGAAGTAGAATTTCTTTGTGTTCTTCTTCTGGGACACATCTCCTAATTATTTGGTCGCCACATTGCTTGAATAGGAATGGTTCATCCCAGTAATAGCGTCGCACATCATGTCTGAATTTTTTTCGGCCCTGGCTAGATAAATTCAAATATGTAAAAGCATTTAAACAGTCATCATTAAACATAAACGGTTGATTTTATTGAAGCAAAAGACAAAAGGCTTTTAGATTTGAGAAAAATCCTTTATGAACCGCCTATAAGATCCTGCATGTCCAAGGAAACTGCGTATGCCTTTTACATTAGTAGGTGGTGGTAGATTCTCGATTACTTCCACCTTGGCTCTATCTACTTCAATGTTTTGACAAGAAATCTTGTGTCCCAACACAATTCCTTCGGTTACTATAAAATGGCATTTTTCCCAGTTCAGCACTAGGTTGGCTTCTTCACATCACTTCAGTGCTTTAGATAAGTTGCTGAGGCATCGGTTGAAGTCATCACCCGAGACAAAAAAGTCATCCATAAATATTTCCATGCAATCTTCCACCATATCTGAACAAATGACCATCATACACCTCTGAAAGGTTGCTGGAGCATTACATAGTCCAAACGTCATTCTCCTAAACGCATATGTACCATATGGGCATGTGAAAATAGTCTTCTCTTGATCCTCCACTATTATGGCTATCTGATTGTATCTAGAATATCCATAAGGAAGTATTAAAATGTTTTTCTTGCTAACCTATCAAGCATTTGGTCAATGAAGGGAGGGGAAAGTGATATTTCTTTGTCGCTTTATTTAGCTTCCTGTAATCCATACATATTCACCAGCCCATGACTATTCTCATAGTTAGAAGCTCATCATTTGCATTCTTAACCACAGTCAAACCGCCTTTATTTGGCACATACTGCACAAGACTGACCCATGAGCTATCGGATATTGGATAAATTACTCCAGCATCCAACCATTTTATGATTTCTTCATTGCTACTTTCTTATGATTGGGTTAAGTCTTCTTTGTGGTTCTATAGAATTGCTATGACCGTCTTCTAAGTTGATATTGTGCATGTATATGGTAGGGTTGATTCCCTTCAAATCTGCCATGGTCCACCCGAGAGCTTTTTTGTGATACGACAAAACATTTAACAATTTGTTCTCTTGTTCGGAGGTTAGACTAGCATAAATTATCACTGGTAAAGTATCATTACTACCTAAATAAGCATATTTAAAATGTGATGGAAAAGTTTTAAGTTTCAATATGGGTGCATGATGTAATGATGATTTTGGAGGACTAACTTCATTGAAATCAAATGGTTCGAATTTCATACCTGGTCTGGCATGAAGGAAGTTAGATTATAACAACAACAACAACAAAACCCTATTCCCATATGTAATGGGGTAAGGGGGAGGTAGGGTAGTAGGCTGTCCCTAAATGCCAGGTTGAGAGCAGCTTCCGTGGAAGACCTCCGGCAGTCAAAAAATCAAAAATAAAGATAAAATACAATGCATGTTTAAATAAATAAATAAAATACGTAGTTGGAAAATCTTCATATGCAGTCTTCATATGCACGTCTGTAATGGGAAGTAATCCCTGCAAATACACCCCTGCGTAAAAATATCTGCATATAGACAAAAAAGTAAGACCCGTCCAAAATTATAAAGAGGAAACATGAAGAACAATATACAAGGAATTCAACGATAGCAGGCTTCAAGAATGGATAAAGTCAAATGGGTTAAAACCTAAAACTAAGGCAACACTACTCCGCTACCTTATTTCTAGGCCTTCATTAATTCTAATGACAGAAACGTATAAAAAGTATAAGTAATGAAAATACTACAAAGGCATTAAAAGAAGACAAAGATGATACACCCAATGGATGTGACTCACCCTACTCGGCTACCCTGGTCTTAAGTCGCCATAATTTCCTATCAGAGGTCATGTCCTCAGTAAGGGCTAAATCCTTTAAATCAGATCTCAAGCAGTCTTCCCATTTCCTCCTTGGTCGACCTCTCCTTCTGGTACCGTCAACTGTAATCGACTCTACCCTCCTAACCGCATCTGATGGTTGTCATCTTTGGACATGCCCAAACCACCGTAGTCTTCCTTCCCTCAATTTTTCGGATACAGGCACCACCCCCAAGGACATCCTAATAGCAGAGTTTGGTGTCATGTCCCATAGAGTCCTACCACACACCCATCGAAGCATTCTCATTTCTGCGGCCTCCATCTTCCTTACGTGATCCTTCTTGATAGCCCAACATTCTGATCCATACAGCAGCGCTGGTCTTATTGCCATTCTATAAAATTTTCCCTTAAGTTTTATAGGTATCTTCTTGTCACACAAAACTCCAGTAGCAGCCCTCCACTTTAGCCATCCCGCTTTTATACGGTGTGAAACTTCTTCATCTACACCCCCATCTTTACGTATCATAGACCCTAGGTACTTGAAACAATCCTTTGAGGGGAGAACGTGTCCATGAAGGAAGTTAGATTGTTTCTCTAATTTACCTTCATAGTCTGCTTTGATATCATTGTCGGGGAATTCGTCAATTATTTTATTCAAAAGATTGTTGTCAAGGCACAATTTATCAAAATCCTCTTCTAACAATTTTTTACCCGAGCCAAAATTTTCGTGTTCATGCGTTAGAAAAATCAAGTCTTGGCACAAAGTGTCGTATTCATTGATATGTAAAAAGTCGTCTAGGCTAAGATTTTTTGCGCTCTCTTCCTCCAGTAATTCCATGTCTCTAATGCATTGGCATTCCTTTGAATCATCAACATATTTCATAGAATTGATAGTAACACTTTGATCTCCTACCCTCATCATGAACTGTCCCTTCTCGCAATCTATTAAGATTCGTCCAATGGCCAAGAAGGGTCGCCCAAGAATGATGGGTGCATTTTCATCGGCCTCACAGTCTAATATGAGGAAGTCAACTGGAAACACAAATTTGTCCACTTTTACAGACATCTTCAATTCTACCCTCAGAACGAACATAAGATCAGTCAGCTAACTGTAAGATAATTATGGCTGGGCAAGCATTACACATTTATAGTTTTAAAAATATGGACTTGGGCATCAAATTTATGCTTGACCCTAGGTCAACAAGAGCTCATCCTACAAAGTTGTCACCGATTGAACATGGTATCACGAAACTGCCAAGATTTTTTTGCTTTGGTGGGAGTTTGCTTACTCCATAGTAGAATTCTTTTTCCATGGCAACATTTTCCACCTTCATCTTTTTTGTGACAATGTCTTTTAGAAATTTAGCATAAGAAGGCATCTGTTCAATGGCTTCAAGCAAAGACACATTAATATACAACTGATCCAGAAATTCAAGAAATTTATTGAACTAGATTTTGTTATTGTGTTTCTTCAATTGTTGAGGAAAGGGTGGTGGAGGTTTGACTTCATCTACTATAGGTGGTAAGGAAACTTTTGCCTTGGCCATAATTTCCCACTATCTGTTTGACGAACTTCTGAACCTTCATCATTTTCCTTCTCCTCAGGTAATCCCTCCAATTCAACAATTTCAGGTTGATCCACAAGTTGTGTAATGTCTTGGCTAGAATTTTTTGTTTGCTTCCCCCCACACTTGTCATTCTGATTAATTTGAGTATCACTTCTCAGTGTAAGTACACTACACTACTCCTTTTCATGATGTTTAATGACCTTTGTATCACTAGGGAGATTTCTTTATGGGTAAGAGTGTAATACCGTGGCGATTTGACCCACTTGGTTTTCCAATGCTATCAAGGATGAACTATGGCTTTGCAAAAGAGTTGCTTGACTTTGTAACAAATTACCTTTGTTTTTAATTGTTTTTGAGTGTTCATGCATTAAAGTCTTTATTGAAGCCATGAAATCTTTTGTCGAGGCCATGAATTCCTGCAGTGAAGCCTCTAAGGAGTTAGAATTAGAGTTTTTATTAGAGGAAGAAGTTATACCTTTAGTGTGTTTCCAGGCATCTACTGATGTTGATACTGAAAATTTTGATTTTTCGAATTATTTTACTGTGGCCTATTATAATTGACTGCCTGATTATTGTTGTAGGTCCCTTGACTACCCCATAAAAAATTTGGATGTTGTCGCCATCCAGATTATATGTATTCGAGTAGGGGTTGTTATTGCTTCGATTTTAGTTGCCTACAAAATTGATGGACTCCTGGTTTTCTGGACATTCACTCTCATGGTGGTTACCGCGACAGAAAATGCATACAACACTAGTTGCCTTGACTTCTCTCACCTCATTAGGACACTGCAAATTTTTCAACATGTTCGTTATGGCAAAAAGTTGAGCAGAGACTGAATCCCTACCCTCAATTGCATATGCTCCAGATACTTTTTTACCGGTTCCCAGTCTTGTCTTCGGGAATTGATAGTCTTTATTTGCTATCCTATCAAGGATATTGAAGGCTTCCTCGAGTGATTTATCAAGTAACGTGCCATTCGCTGAGGCATCCAACATAATTCAAGTAGGTGTGTTGACTCCATTATAAAACATCACGACTTGAGTCCAGTCATGAAATTTATGGTTTACACATTTGCGCAGAAGACTTTTGTATATGTCCCAACATTCTTATATGGATTCATCGTAGTAGGAAGATTTTACATATTGGGTGGATTGTATCGAAGTATGAAGCTTTTATATAAATCTTCCCAAGATTCTATTGAGTCCGAAAGGACTCCACTGAGGCAAGCTCCCGCTCAATCGCGTAGGGAATAAGGGAAAAGTTTAAGCTTCGTCACATCTTCATGCACTCCTTGTTACCTAAATGAATCGTATACTTTGAGAAAGGCACGAACATGCTGTCTAGCATCCTCGTTAGGCGAGCCACCAAATTGATCGATGGAGTTTAGTATGTTAAACATCACTGGTTTAAGTTCAAAATGGGTTGCCTGTATTTTAGGTGCCACAATGCATGGATTGAGATCATCAAGAATTGGATTCAAGTGGTCTCGTATTGCTCGTGGTCTTGCAACTTCTCTAGGGAAATTATTTACCACTACGTTAGTATCTGCCTGATCTCCCATATTGCTATTACCTTGATACTGTAGTTGGTTCATATACTCTCTGGCTCGTTGGTTACATCACCTTTGTTTGAACGACTGTTCAATTTCATGGTCAAATGGTTCTAATGGTTTACCAACAGATCTCAGGGTCATGCAATGATAAAAACCTTCAAGGGAAAATAAAAAAATTAAATAAGTTAAGCTAACGAAGTAAAGTGTGACAAGAAATAAAAATTGGTTATGGCAAAAATTTTCAAAAATTTCGTCAGTTGCCAATCCTTGGAAATGACGCAAAAAACTTGATCGCTTGTAAATGTATATGCTAAGGAAAACAAATCTGTGCAAGTATACACAGTCGAATCAAGTAATAAAGGGTAAGTGAGTTATCGTCTCCTCAGGGATTGGTAGGGATTTTGATGTTTCACCACAACTAGAATTAGGTGTCATGAGCTAGTTCCTGAATTCTTGTCAAAATAGAAAAACAATTAGCAACAAATTATATGAACAGGTATCAAAGCAAGAAAATATTATAAAGTATGGTTGTAGAAAAGTTTGGTCGAGGCAAAGTAATTATTCAAAAGTAACAATTTAAAATATGCAAGGCAAAGAAAAGTGTTAGTTCAAATATATTCAAAATAACCTCACATATTCAAACTTTTCATAGAGCACTCTGGTTAGTCTTTTGTTATGACAAAAAATTATTCGAAGTCTAGAGGGATTTTTTATGATATGCTTAGGTTGCCCGATAGGATTATCGAGTATTCCTAGGCGGTTGTCATGGCAATACTACTCAGCGTTAACTACAACCCTTGGTTTATCAGACTGTTGTAGAAATACCCCTCAGCATGAACTATAATCGTTGTCTATCCTACTCAAGCATCTATCCCTTTTATTCGATTGAAACCCTCTCCTTATCTCTAAGGTATGCATGCTAGAACATCACTATCCCGGATCCATTCCATTGTTCACATAGATCTATCTTAATTCTCTCAAATCTAAGAATCAATTTCTAGACAAACGATAATCTCTCGAAGCTCTTACAATGTCCAGATGTGTTTTACCTAGGCTCTAAGTAATCTCTCGAAAGCTCTT
The DNA here is from genome assembly GCF_006381635.1 of Hibiscus syriacus. Classification (NCBI taxonomy): domain Eukaryota; kingdom Viridiplantae; phylum Streptophyta; class Magnoliopsida; order Malvales; family Malvaceae; genus Hibiscus; species Hibiscus syriacus. The sequence goes on along the minus strand of NW_024063188.1, from coordinate 362,968 downwards.
ACAGTGTCAAGGCAAAATATTAAAGCAATGAACAAAACATATATAAGCAAAATCATAATGTGTCATTCATAAACCATAAAATAATTGTCTCGACAAAACAAAAACCAACACCAAGTAAAGCAGTTTATGGTGTTGCCACATAGTCATCCAAGAGTATCATCATTTAATACAAACCCCAAAATAAATTAAAGAAATTAATAACAAAGGAAGAACAAATCCCAAACAGGGGGCTCTGTCGTGACAGCTCTGACCAGCACCTCGTCTGCTCTGGCGGCCAGCCTTTCTCGATGCCTCACTATCGCTCTGCTATAGCCTGGCTGTTGAAGATACCAAGAATGGTTAGGTTGGAGAACAGTGGAAGGTAAAGCACTGTAGCTTCTCACTCCACGCCTCAGGTAAGTTTTCTTCTTCCTTGCCTCCTAAGTTAATTCCTGCACACACACAATCCACACAAGCCCTTTCTCCTCCGCAACATCAGTCAAACCAAATAAATCTTGCCTAGGCAAAACTTATCCACCAAATGAAATTATAACCTAAATGCAACTAAATGCAATTAATATTCTATGACCACATTGTTTAGACGAGCAATAACTTAAGTAAAAAGACTAGAAATATAGTCTTTTTATGGATTTATCAGAAGGCATTCAACTACCAGCTTATTTGAACTAAATATCAAAATCGTAGAGGAACCCACATCTCCACCAGAAGAACCTCTTAGCCAAGTGCAGATGGTGCTGAGACTAGACAATTTGTTGAGCCAGAATCATCGCAGTTCAATACGAACTCCGATGATGATGATGTAGATGAAGTTCCCACAACTATGGTACACACTGAACCTCCAACACACATGTATGCGGCTGACTATGGTGTAATGTACGTGCCATAATTTACAGATATTCCTAATGTTTGTGACTATGGATTTAACTATTCAGTTAATGATGGTGAGTTATATATCGAATTGGAGTTTCCATCGAAAGAAGAAGTAACTCTATTTTAGTTATTTTGTCTTTATGTGTTTCATCGAAAGAATAATGTTATGTGGAGGTTTATTAGTATGTTACTATTGGTTTATTAAGTGACTCTATTTTGGTTGTTAGTGCTTAAGGGTATTTTAGTTATTTTGTCTCTATGTGTTTCATGATTTTATGACGATATTGATTATATTGTTTACTTGTTGTATTATTTACTGGCTTGATATTTGACTCGCTTTCAATACTGAGTAGTGATACTTTAGTCTCTCTTACTACGCTTTTCCTTAATTCACCCTTGAATTTGAGGGAAAACTGTACGTTCACCATTTGCTGACATTCCTGCAGTATACAACTATACTATTTCGTAATCTGATTAATTCATTATATTGTTTGTCAATAGATCTTATATAACGATCCTTTATTCTTAGATACTCGCTATGTGCTCGGCTAAAGGTACTTGAATGTATTACACCTACTATGATTACTTCAGTTGTAACTCACTCCTACGAGTGTTTTTGAGCCCCTTTAGCCATTTACGTCCCTCATAGACAAAGATCTACCATTATGGATTATCCTTTGCTCTTATGAGCCTTAAAGCTGCCATAACTAACCATCACAGGTGGGTAGTATCAATACTCTACTTGCAGTATCGATACCCTTATGAGTATCGTTACCCAAAATGGCTTATATTGCTAAAAATTAGGCCCAATATCGATATTGTTACCCTGAATATTGGTATTATAGGGGCAGTATCGATACTCCAAGTTAAAATCCCCAAATTTCATATCAATTAATCCAGTATCCCAAAAAAGTCTTATTTAAGCTAGAGAGACACCTAAAAATCATCATAAAGGTCTTAGTTTGGCTCCTAATCATGGACTAAAGCTTTAGGAAGTTACTTATGCTCTTAAAGTGGCATAAAAACACATTCTTTACATCTAAAATGTCATTTAATCATGAAATCAATTATAAACCCTAAAAATGCTCAACTACACAAATCTTAGCAATTCTTCATATTTATGAAAACCTTAACACTCCAAACGATTAAAAATACACTAATTTGGTTAAAGAATCCCAAAATGAAGCTCCTTTGGCTAGCAATTACTCTTCACCAAGAGTTGGATGATAAAACCCTCAATTTTCTTGCAAACAAATAACCCAAGGCTTTGAATCATTAAAAATATGTTATTAGAGGATTAGGAATGAAATTAAAGTATGAGAGAAGATCAAGAACTTATCTTTGTGCTATGGAACTTGGAGAGGAAGAATGAGAGGAAAAATGAGAAGGAAAAATGAGAAGGAAAGAAGAAATGAAGAGAAAAATATGAAAGAGATAAAAAGCTTTTGTTTTTTTAAAGGTAAAAATGGCCATTTGGTCATTCCTCATCTTTTTACTATTCAAAAATTCCCTTTTTATGGCTAATTGGGCCTAATTCCAACCCAATTAAGCCCACAATTGACCCAATGACTTTACTTATGAGTTCCACGAGGTCTACTTACCTCTCGAGTAAACTCGAAACTACTAGCCCAGAATTTAGGGTGTTACAATTACACTGCTACTAATGTACCACCTTCATTTTTTGTAGAAAATTTCAATATTAATACATCTTCCGATGGATTCTTGATTGGAAATTATACTCCACAATAGTGATATGACCAAGAACTCATTACATCAAATAATCCATCATCGATAGACACAGGGAGTATATATATCCCTTCTCTGATACTTTAAATTTTCGTATTGGGATAATACACTTTAAGTGAGGGGGTAGAGAATTGAATCGAATTTTCCCTTGAATATTCATGTGGTTGAAATTTAGTATGCATCAGTTGGGTATGATGATTTTTCATTGAACATCATTTGTTTTTCTGAATAACTTATAATGGTATGCTTGTTGAGAATACGCTTTTGTTTGAATTAGGATTCATGATCGTGGATGACATGATTATTGACTTTCTTGAAATTTGCGATACTTTCATTTCAAAAAGTTGGCATTGGTTTGAATGTTGTTTTGATTTATTGTTGGGAGAAAGAATCAATTGGTCGAAATTCGACTTCCTAAGAACAAACTTAGCGGCAATCCACTAAGGTGAATTGAGATCGGGTTCGATTCTCATCGAGACATCATAGCCCTAGTTGGGCTTTTCCAGTGCTTAAAGCAGTATTGGTACTAACGACGATAGTTGTGGTTAGTCCAGCAAAGAGTGAATCCAAAGATAGACTTGGGAATATCAGTTTACTGGAGAGAAATGTAAGTTACAAGAATTGAGCCTTGTAAATTGTAATCGACATGTTTCCCGAAGTAAAATTTCATTCGATGATCAATTGGAATTGAGGCAAAGTGAAGCTTGAGGCTATTTTCATCTCATTAATTTCTTTTCAAAAATTTACTCTTGTTTTATTTTCATCATTTTCAGATTTTCATTTTTTATTTCAAAACCGCTTTCTTTATTTTAATCCTTGAATCAAGATCAAGACAATTCAGCATTGGAAACTTTTTAGTCCATGCGGATCGATCTTACTTCTCTATACTTCTTTTCAGTTATTTATTTTGAGAATTAGAAATATTTTATTTGACAGTTACGACCCGTGTAAGTGTACAGCCTAGGGAGCTAGCTATTATTTCCAAGGAGGCGGTATGAATTTTTTTGCTAATTATAGCTTTATGAAACCTAAACTGATTACATGAGTGATCAGGATTTAGCTCATTGAAGAAAGTTCCTTCTGATTTTCAACCTTTTTTGGATCACCATTTGAAGAAAGAAAGAGATTGAAGGAATGCGAGGCCAAATTTTTGTTACTCTATCATTGATTAACAGTACTAAGATAAATTTCAATAAGGTTATCATTTGTATTATTAAAGAGTTTGATTTTTTAATACTATACCATTTATATTAAAAAATAAATCATTTCAAGTTGTCGAAGAAATCTTTACTCATTTTAGTGATATAAACCTGCAATTATAACTCGATATGGTACATTGCTAAATAATTAATTTTTTGTTTTATAGTTATCGTACTTTTGGCGTCAGTTTCTTTCGGGAATCCCTTTAGCATGTGAGGCATACTCCTTTGGGTGTGACGTCGTAAAACCTCGAAGTGAGTTCGCCAACAAAGTTGCCTTGGCCGTGGGAATTGGGAAGGTGACTAGGGAGCGAACAAATTTCTTGTTTTGAATTTAAGATTTTTCTATGTATTTTAAATTTTATTAATAATTATTTAATATTGTATATAAGTCTTTAATATTTTTATATTTTAAATATAATAATGTTATATTTTAGATTTTTTTTTTATAAATTTTAATCAACTTTTATAATTTTAATAATAATTAATATTTTTATTATTTTTAAATAATTTAAAAATTTTCAAAAAAGTAAAATATTTTAACATTTTTATTTTTTTATATATTTTTATAATTTTAATTTTTTTACGTGTCGTTTTAAGGACATACCATTTCCATCCTATACAAAGCCCTACTGGGTAGATAGTGACTCAGGAGGGCTTGGGGCTTGGGGCTTAGGCTCTGCAGCGATGTGAGGCCAAATTTCTAATCTTTTATAACTATTTTAATCATTTCATGATAATGGAATTTTTTGTTCTATTAAGCAGAGTGTATCTTGCATTCTGACATTTTAGATCACCGTATGCATCATTCTATTCATATCACTTACAATTGTTGTTTTGATTATTAGTTCTTAGAAAATGCGTAAGAGCTATTGCATGATTTCGTTTCAAAGTGTAAAGTGTAGCATTAATTTGTTCTCTCGTGCTACCGTCTTTAAGGGAACTTTTTTTCCTCGGGATGCTCTTTTTACCTTCTATCTGTGATAGAGGCCTGTGCCAGTGTCATTTACAGTACATGACACAACATAATTTGGCACTGTAGTAATTTATTGATGCCCGGAATGGTTAAATTTGTTTGCCTATTACCTGATTTTCTCTTTCTTATACATTTAGGTGGCTCCATATGAACGTCCAGCCCTGAGAAAAGGGACATCTCTTCCCTGAGGTTAAGCTGTAATCCCCAATACATTTTTTCTATACTTATTTGGAAAGTTCAAACAAACTCTAAAATCGCAAAAATGCAACGGTAACTATGCTTTTAGTTGCAACACTGGTTTTTCTGGCCATCTTATTGGTTTGTTTACTGCATCAATTTGGTGATTTGTCCTTTACAGGAGCTGCAAGGCTTCCACGTTTCCATGTTTGTGTTGGAAGTGGTGTAGAGAGGCTGCTTCCTGAGTGGTACAAGGAAAAAGGTTAGCAACATGTTTGTGGATTTGTTCAACGTGAAAATTGAGAATGAATTGTCGAAATAAATAAATAATGGATCTGCTAAAATTGAATTTAACTAATTGTCATTTTTCTTTACTAATCTCAAACTCATTGATGCACTTCTGGTGTACACGTCTGCAGGGATTGAATTGATCCTTAGCACAGAAATAGTGAAGGCAGATCTTCCTGCCAAATGCCAATACTCTAGTAAGCGAAGCTGGAAAAAGATTCCAGTATCAAATTTTGATCATTGCAACTGGTTCCACAGTGAGTTACATACAGTTTCTAGGGATCTCAACTGAAAAATTAATGGCTTTGCCTACTGTGAATGGTTTAACACACCATTCCTGCAGGTAATAAGGTTGACATATTTTGGAGTGCAAGTAACTGAAGTAAAAAACATCTTCTAGTTGAGAGAAAATGATGACGCCGATAAGTTGGAAGAAGCAATCAAAACAAAGAAGAATGGCAAGGCTGTTATCTTGATGTCAGCATGATTACCCCGAACCGTGTTGCAGTACGTAGATTTCAACCGTCGAAATATAACTTTAGGACAAGGAATAAATGAATAAATTGATTTGTAGTGGCTCTTGTTATTCTAACTTGAAGCTTGTCTTGTAGTGCCCCGGCTTTTCTCTTCTGACATAGCTGCTTTCTACGAGGGTTATTGTGCTAATAAAGGGATCAAAATTAAAAAGGGCACAGTTGCAGTTGGATTCACCTCTAACTCAAATGGAGAGGTAAGTGGTCATCTTAAGGATGATAATTTAGTAATCTTTTACGAGATGAAATCGTTTTAATGCCGACACTTTCACCCTCCTTTCAGGTAAAGGAAGTTCAACTTAAGGATGACAGAGTTCTTGAAGCAGACATTGTTGTTGTTGGTGTTGATGGAAGGCCTCTTGCAACATTATTCAAAGGGCAGGTTGAAGAGGAGAAAGGTAGAATAAAGGTTGGTTCGATCTATAACATAACCTAAAATGCCTTCTTCATTATATATATATGTCGGCTCAAAATACTCAAGTTAACAAATCATTTCATTGGAAAAAGGGTAAATGACAACAAACCACATAAAAATTTAACATTTTGATTATGGATTTGTTCAATATAGCATTGGGCATAAAGTATATAACACCGAATAACAAAACTTGAAAAATCTGAACAGCCTTAAATTCAAAAGAAAATCTCTCTTCGTGGATTGCTCAATGTGGGGTTATTCTTAGTCAAAGAGACTGAAACCCACATCGTGCAACACAGTGAATAAAAATGGAAGTTGATTAGTTGAAACACATCTACCTGCGCATCATACTAATAATTTTGGGCCACAACAAATGGAAGTGAAGTAGTGTGTTAGAGTTATTACATCATCGGATTCCTCTTTCTCCTCAGCTTTCTCTTCCTTCTTAGTCTCAGCTGCAGCTGGAGCGGCGCTAACGGCAGCTCCTGGTGCAGCAGCTGCAACAACAACACCACCACCACCACAAGGAACAGAGGCAAGCTTTTCCTTCCCAGATGCAATAAGCTCAGTTATATCTTTGCCCTTCACCTCAGATAAAAGAAGTTGAAGCCTCTCCTCTCAGCTTCCGCCCCAACTATATACACCATTATATGAAACAATCATCTCCTCACAACATATTAACAATTCAGGTTTAGATAGAGGAAATTGTTATAGTCAAGAGAAATAGAAGTAGAATTTAGAAATAGAAATAGAATCGAGAAGATGAAATAGAGAATTTAGAGAATTCAGAAGAAATGCTTCATTCATTACTTGAGGAATCAAAACCTCTCCGCCAATGTTTTATTTAGTTACAGGGCTAAAATAGTAAATTAAATATGCCAGATGTTGTACTGCATAACAGATATAACAAACTGATGTTATCCTCTTCTCAGGTATTGGGCCACGAACTGGTAAGGCATCTCTTCCTGGGCTGGAAATGCTTGCTGGTCCACCTCCTATTGACCCACGTGCTCTATCCTCACCAGGTAAATACATCTCCCCCTCTCCATTTGTTTTAATCCCTAATTTCCCAAATTCCATCCCCTCTCTTACCCTGATTCCCAATTCTTCCTCTCTTACCTCGATTCTCAATTCTCCTTCTGTAATCCCTAACCCTTGACCATTATTTTCCCCAATTGTTTCCTCACTTTCTTCTCTCTTCTACGTTCTCTCCCCGCTCATCTCCTCCAACTGTAACAATACCCGTCGCTGGAAAGGATCCTTGTCCCCAAGGATCAAATTCAGGAAACTGGCCTCGAAGAACCTTGTAATCCTCCCATATATCACTGGTGTCATCGAGATTCTTCAAACGCACCAACAACTGCGTTACAGGTTTGTTCTATCGATTGATGATTCTTCTACCCACAATCTTATATGGCTCAATTTTAATCCGATCGTCACCGTCTATGTCAGGAGGATCCTTTGAAGATACAGTTGAATCCCCGACGTGCTTCTTCAAATGGCTTATATGGAACACAGGATGTAACCTTGAAGAAATTGGTGAGTCTAACTTGTACGCAACCTCACCTATCTTCTCAATAATTTTATAAGGTCCGTAGTACTTCGCTGCTAACTTTAAATTCTTGCTCAGGGCCAAGGAAGTCTGACGGTAAGGTTGCAATTTCAGGTAAACAGTATCTCCCACTGCAAAAATTCTTTCTATTCTTTCTTGTCTGTGTATTGTTTCATTCTGTTACTTGCATACTCAAGTTGTAGCTTTAGTAATTGTTTGATATTCTCCCTACGTCTCATTAAGTCACCCACAGACTGCACATTAGTATCTTCTTGCCAAACCATAGTAGGAGGCTTGTAGCCATACAATGCCTCAAATGGTGTAAGCTTTAGGGAAGTGTGGTAGGTTGTATTATACCACCATTCTGCATGTGGTAGCCATTTAGCCCACTGCTTTGGCTGAAAGAAACATAAGCCCCTTAAATACTGTTCCACACACTGATTTACCATTTCTATCTGACCATCAATCTCTGGATGGTAAGCAATACTAAAAAGAGTTTTAGTACCTAGTTGCTTCATCAGTTCTCTCCAAAAGAGACTGGTGAATGTCTTGTCTCTATCAGAAATGGCCATTTTAGGCTGGCCATGAAGTTTATAAACAGTATCCAAATACAATTTAGCTACATCAACAGCTGTATAAGGATGTGATAAGGCTAGGAAGTGACTGTACTTCGTAAACTTATCAACTATCACCAAAATGCAATTATTCTTCTGAGATGTAGGCAAACCCTCTATGAAATCCATAGTTATAATTTCCCAAGCCTGTTGAGGAATAGGCAATGGTTGTAGGAGCCCAGGCTTAGCAACATGTTCTACTTTAATCTGCTGAAAAACTGTACAACTTCTAATATAATTTGCCACCATAGCCTTCAATTTAGGCCAATAAAATTAGCCTTAATCCTTTGGTAAGTTGCATGTGTTCCAGAATGTCCCTTGTCGTAACCGGTTTTCGTCCGGGCACGAAATATTTATACTTGGCGGGAAAAGTGATGTGAATAAATGGTTTTTAAAATAATTTGGGAGTCGCCATCGGCCTTTTGGGTTAGGTAGGTTGAATACCTAAAAATCATCCTTTAAAAGAGTTTTTAAGAAAACCTCGATTAAAAGATAAATTGATCTGCGTTTTAACCAAAAATTCGTTCTTTTTAATAATAAAAAAGGGATTCGTGGTCGGTTACGTTTAGGGAAGGATTAACACCCCTACAACGCCCAAAATTGGTACTTTTTAATTATAAATTGTCTCTATTATTAGAAATTAAAAATTCAATATATATTTAATTTATAATCCTATTATTTTAAAATTATAATTATGAAAAATATATATTAATTTATATATATTTATAAACAAAATATTTATTTATTTAGAAATATCATAAAAGGACTTCTAGGTGCCTTAATACAGCTCTTTTCTTTGATATAAAAAAACAAATAAATAATTAAAACAATTAATATATAATTTATAAAATAAGATATTTATTTATTTAAAAATATCAGAAAATGGACATCCAGTTATTTTAAGACTGCCATTTCTTAATATTGGAAAATAAATAAATATTAAAATAGGATTAAAATAAATTAAAAATAATTAACTAAGATTTTAATAAATACAATACATATTATTTATTATATAAATATATATTTATGGTTAAATAATAATAATAATAATAGTAATAATAATTAAAAGTAAACATATAAATAAACAATAAATAAAATTAAAACTATATATAAAACTTGTAAAAAAAATAAATAAAAATTGAAATTAGTGACTAAATTAGAACCTAATAGAATTAAAAACCTAATTCATAATTAATTATTTAAAATTACAGGAATTAAAATGTTATTTTACTCATTTATTAATTTGGTGACTAAATAAAATTATATTAAATTGAATATCAGATTAAATAATTAAAATATGTACTCGGGATTAAAATATTAATTATAAAAACTAAAGGACTAAATACGTATTTTATCTAAATATTTAATAATACGGTTAAGGGCTAAAATATAAATAAATAAAATTTAGAGACCAAATTAAAAGGATCATAAATTTGATTCAGTGACTAAAATGTAAAATATATAAAACATAGGGACTACGGAAAGGGACATTTAAAAATTACACAAATAGCCCTCCCCAAAACGACGTCGTTCGGGAAGGGCTATTTAAGCCCGAAACGGCTGGCCCTTCGGGCCAGCTTTCTCATTTCTCAATTTCTCTCCTCTCTCTAAACAGAGAGAGTTTAAACTCTCTCTCGTCTCTCTCTAGCTTCCCTCATCAGAGGGAAGCCAGCTACCGGGCGGCAGTCGTCTGCCGCCGTAATTCTCACCGCCGGCCACCGCATCCGGTGGCCGAAAAATTTTATTTTTATACCACAACGTAGATCAGACCGTCCTAATGACAGTTCCGGTGACCGTTTTCTTAAAAAGCTCCTGATCGGAGCAAATCTATGAAAATACCTTCGGGTATTTCGAATGTTTCGTCGGCATAGCGTCTCCGGTCACGCGTGGTTTTTTGGTAAGTTCTTTCTCCTTTCTTTCTTTCTGTTTTGATTGCTGCTAAGAGTTGTTATTATTTTTTTCCTGTTTCTATTGTCTGTTCGGTATCTCTTCATTGCTCTCTCTGGTATGTTGGTTGCTGTCTCCGTTGCTCTCTGTCTCTCTTTTTTTTCTTTTTGCAGGTGTGGTCATATAGTCTCGAAGAGGCTCTCGTCGGACCAGTCAATAGAGGAAGCTTTGGTGAGTCACCAAACTTCCAGTGGTGACTCACCTCTAGAGCAGCGACGTGTATGACCTCGGGATGCTTCTGGAGCATTCTGGTGAGGTGGTGTCAAGGTAGCAAGGCGTCGGCAGCTGCTGGTTGGGTCACCTGGCATTGAAGGTGTCGGCTGGCTGACGAACAACAGCCATGTGGCCCTAGGGTATCATAACCCTAGGGTTTCTGCTGGGACCATCTGAACCGTTGGATCAATGCTAGATCCAACGGTGGAGAAGCAAAGTGGCGGCAGCACTAGGATAGAAAACCCTAGTTGGGTTTTAGGGTTTTTGATGGATTTACTCAGTTGGGCCAGAATTGGGCTACTGTTTGGGTTGTAATTTGGGCCTGTAATATATAATAAATAATAATATTAATAATAATAATAATAAATAATAATAATAAAAATAATAATAATAATAATAAATATAAAAAAAACCAAATGTAAAAAACTAGTGTCTTCAGCTGCCCCTCTTTACTCATTCTTGTATTAACAAGAATAGGGCAAAGACAAAAGACAATAAGTTTTTTTCATTTGACTTCATTTGATTATGATGGTAATGTTGAACAAAATCTTCTTTGGGATTAGTTCTTCTCATTATGAACTTTTCCACTGGGGATGATAATTTGTCTCCTTTTGTGATGTAATCTAGAAATGTTGATGCTAATCTATCTTTTTCTGTGATAGAACCATGCAAAAGATTGAACAAGTTCTTCTCATTATGAACTTTTTCTTCCTTCTTCAGATGAGTTCTTCTCATTATGAACTCTCTCTGGAAAAGTTGATCCATCGAGTGATGAATTCGAGCAAAAAATTGAACAAATTCTTCTCATTATGAACTTCTTATTCTATCTTCAGATGAGTTCTTCTCATTATGAACTTGACCTGGTAATGTTGATCCATCAAATGATGAATTCAAGCGAAAAGTTGAACAAGTTCTTCTCATTATGAACTTCTTCTTCTTTCTTCAGATGAGTTGTTCTCATTATGAACTTGACCTGGTAATGCTGATCCATCAAATGATGAATTCAAGCGAAAAGTTGAACAAGTTCTTCTCATTATGAACTTCTTCTTCTTTCTTCAGATGAGTTCTTCTCATTATGAACTTGACCTGGTAATGATGATCCATCAAATGATGAATTCAAGCGAAAAGTTGAACAAGTTATTCTCATTATGAACTTCTTCTTCTTTCTTCAGATGAGTTCTTCTCATTATGAACTCTCTCTGGAAAAGTTGATCCATTGAATGATGGATTTGAACTTTGCTAAAATCTTTGAAATTCCTGTCAAATATTCAACATGGATAAAATGAATGAAAATGCTCCTATTTTGCAAATGTCTAAATATGATGCATGAATTTTGATGCAATCTTCATTTGACTTCAAAATGGTGAACTTGGTTTTCCTCCACTTCATCATTTATTGCCAGGGTCACCTCTGGATATCAGTGTAGCAACTTATGCTATCAAGCTTGCATTTCTGAAGAACCATCTGATCAACTTGTATCTTTATGTCTTCTTTGCTTCATGAAAGTCTCAGAAGAATTGTTTCATTTGTGGAACTCTTATCGTAGTCAGAACTATGACCTTGATGCCCCATTTTGTCTGATAAAACCAATTTTCTTTGCTTGGAGTTGTGCAGAAATCCGATAAAGCTTTCATCTTTGAAAAGAGAATCTGTCATATTTAAAAAGGGAATCTATCATCTTTGAAGAGTGTAGATGTAGATATGCATGACTCAGCAGGGATTAATTAGGAGAGTAGAGTTTGTTCTGATTTGACTCTTGAAACACATCACAAGGAAGATTTATTCCAATTCCTTTTATGTCTCCACATCTAATCCAATCTCGAATACGGCAACTTGGACCATATCATGTAGAGATGCTTAACAACAACCTGTCGTTCAATCATAGTTGGCTCCACTAGTTTCTTATTGTTAAAATTTCTGCTTCCCTTCTGTGGAAAGAAATCTTCATTATATCTCACTTCTAATCTTGGGGTTGAAGAAGACAAATTTCATCTTGGATCAATAAATGGAAACCATATGATCGTAACATTGGTTCAGCATCAGAATAGCAAGTTCGTAAAACATTTGACAGCGAATTCATCCTTTCCTGTGGCTTCTGCTAAGATGTTCGTAAAACATTTGACAACACATTCATCCTTTCTTGTGGTTTCTGCTCAGAAGTTCGTAAAGCGTTTGACAACACATTCATCATTTTTTATGGCTTATGCCAAGATTTCTCAATCATTGAATCTCTTTGCATGGTGTTCAAAGTTTTTGTATGATGTCACAAGACCATTTGAGAACAAAACTCAATGGGGATTCAAGTGTGATATTGGTATGACCAAAAAGTTGGTTAAATTCACAAGAGATACCAACAAATCTTGATATCATCTCTGGAAAAGGCAAATGTGATACTGATCATGCTTTCTTTCATAATGAGCATTGTAGAAAGTAGAAACACTTCAGTTATAGGATCAATGTATATAAAGATATCCGTGGAATTTTTACAGCTGGGGATGAAACACAAATGATAAAACCAAAATAGATGAAAACTCAGTTCACCCTGGCTAGCAATGATGATTCCAATAACAACGGGAATAACAGTAATATAAGTGAGAGTCGAGTCTCCCTTTTCAATGTCATCAAGTAAGCAAAAACTGATGTGAAAAACAGCTTCGTAATTCTAACAGTATGGTTGAAACTAACTGCCAGGAATCTCAAAGAAATATTTCCAATCATCACCGACACACAGAATACAAAATTCAAAGCCGAGATTTTGAGGAACTGAACTCTGGATCGAGTAGTCTGCCTGGGGACCATCTTTATTCATACAATCATGATGTAGTTTATCAAAGAACACATTGTTATGTGACTCATGGTTTAAGAAGATTGGGTATTTGAAACTATACTTGCTGAGTAGATATTTGTTCAACAACATGATCATAATATAACTGCTTGATGAACGAAGCAATTATGTATAGTCAGCTCGACTATCACTGTTTCACCATTTTCATTCTTCACACCTTTCTGTCTCATTGGAAATATTTTTTCAAGTCAATGATCTTGACACAGGATGTTGTGGGCCTTCAGCATGCCCCAACATTGGCTAATACAAGTGTTCAAAATGCATCAACAGTTATGATTCTGATTGAAATGGGCTTTCAGCATGCCCCAGCATTTTGCTGATAAATATTCAGAATATTTCAACATTTCTGATTCGGATTGAAAAGGGTTTTCAGCATGCCCCAACATTTGCTTCTTGTTAATCTGAGCCTTCAAAATGCCCCACATGTATCTGTCTGAAGTGAGCTTTCGAGATGCCCCAATATTTTGCTTCTGATTCAACTCTCAATGTATGTTTAACTGGAATATCATGATCCTCCCTAATTTTGACAATGCACTGTGGTGCTTGTAGCTTTCTTCATGCCCCAAATCTGTTTATCTTAAGTACTCTCATTCTAGTGTCACTGAACAGCAGTGTTGTCAAGTAATTGGAGAAATTCTCTTCATGTTGTCACAAAATTAAGAAGTACTCAATCATTCTGACAAAAACGTCTGAAATGAGGTGACCATTTCCTATATCTGGAGGGGTCTAGTCAGACAGAGTAGTAAAAATAGCTTGGTAATCCGTTCCAGCTGACACAGTGGCTTATCATCTTTCAGTGAAAGCCATCTCTGAAATATACTTTTCTGTGGGAGAGAAACCAATTTATACAAACAATCTGATGCAATAGCAAGACTACATATACAGTGGTACAGGCTCTTGAAAAATCTATACCCATGCAACATGTTGATTCTGATAATAACTCATCTGATTATGAAGCGATCTTTCAGGATGATTTCACAGATATTGCTAGTTCTTTGATACCAAGGAAATCCTGAATTCTGATTCTGATGAGGGAATAACTGTTATACTTGACAAAAAGGATATTCAGAGGTTGAGCTTCCATAACCATGGAGAGATATGGACTGGATTTATCAATTGCAGAGTTGACAGATTTTATATGTGCTGCTCAAATGGCTAAGGCTACTGACGCACTTCTTATGGTAGAAGATAGGAAGCCATTATGCAATGATCCCACAAGCAAAGGTGAAACTTGGGCTATGATTTTTGAAAAGGAAGAAGCAGAGGAAGCTTGAAAAGAAGCTTCTTAATGAAGACGATCAGCAGTTCATCTTTCAATTCCAATGATTGGTTCTGGGTTCCTACCGAACCAGATCAGATAACTCAAAGAACACTTCCAGAAGATGCTATTGGGTCTCCTTATTTACTATGAGAACGTGGCACTTGCTCCAGTTAATGTTTGGACTGGATATCACAGTACTTATTGATGTAGAGCCAGAATTTGTAGATTCAAAACATTTTCATGCTGCTACACTGGAAAGGGGCTATATTCATAATCTGCCAATTGAGAAGATTTCCTCTTATCTTGTTTCTCCATGCACTATACATGATATTTTTTCCATTGACAAAGAATGATGGCCTTCCAGGGATCCAAGAACAATGTTGAACTATTTATAAACATGTACAGGAAGTGCCAAATTGACAGAAAGGATCTGTAAGGCTCTTGAAGCTTATGACGATGAGCCACCTTCGAGTGTCCAGAAGTATGTTCTTGATGAGTGCTGAAAATGGAATCTAGTATGGATTGGAAGGAATAAAGTTACTCACTTGAACCTGATAAGGTGGAAATGCTTCTAGGTTTCCCTAAAAAACCATACACGAGAGTTGCTAGAGACGAGTTCCCCATGATATCAATGTCCTGTCTCTTTTCTCTGGGATCAGTGGTGTAGAGGTTGCCTTCTACATGTTTGGCATATTTTTGAAAATAGATTTGCAAGAACTGCCCCACATGTATCTTCTGAAGTGAGCTTTCGAGATGCCCCAATTTTGCTTCTGATTCAACTCTCAATGTATGTTTAACTGGAATATCATGATCCTCATGAGGTCTAATTTTGACAATGCACTGTGGTGCTTGTAGCTTTCTTCTTCATGCCCCAATCTGTTGTATCTTAAGTACTCATTCTAGTGTCACTGAACAGCAGTGTTGTCAGTAATTGGAGAAATTCTCTTCATGTTGTCACAAAATTAAGAATTACTCAATCATTCTGACAAAAACGTCTGAAATGAGGTGACCATTTCCTATATCTGGAGGGGTCCTAGTCAGACAGAGTAGTAAAAATAGCTTGGTAATCCGTTCCAGGCTGACACAGTGGCTTATCATCTTTCAGTGAAAGCCATCTCTGAAATATACTTTTCTGTGGGAGAGAAACCAATTTATACAAACAGTAATCTGATGTAATAGCAAGACTACATATACAGTGGTACAGGCTCTTGAAAATCTATACCCATGCAACATGTTGATTCTGATAATAACTCATCTGATTATGAAGCGATCTTTCAGGATGATTTCACAGATATTGCTAGTTCTTTCTGATACCGAGGAATCCTGAATTCTGATTCTGATGAGGAGAATAACTGTTATACTTGACAAAAACAGGATATTCAGAGGTTGAGGCTTCCATAACCATGGAGAGATATGGACTGGATTTATCAATTGCAGAGTTGACAGATTTTATTGTGCTCTCAATGGCTAAGGCTACTGACGCACTTCTTATGGTAGAAGATAGGAAGCCATTATGCATGATCCCAATTATAAGCAAAGGTGAAACTTGGGCTATGATTTTTGAAAAGGAAGAAGCAGAGGAAGCTTGAAAAAGCTTCTTAATGAAGACGATCATGCAGTCATCTTTCAATTCCAATGATTGGTTCTGGGGTTCCTACCGAACCAGATCAGATAACTCAAAGAACACTTCCAGAAGATGCTATTGGGTCTCCTTATTTCTACTATGAGAACGTGGCACTTGCTCCAGTTAATGTTGGACTGGAATATCACACGTACTTATTCGATGTAGAGCCAGAATTGTAGATTCAAAACATTTTCATGCTGCTACACTGGAAAGGGCTTATTCATAATCTGCCAATTGAGAACAGATTTCCTCTTATCTTGTTTTCTCCATGCACTATACATGATATTTTCCATTGACAAAGAAATGATGGCCTTCCAGGGATCCAAGAACAATGTTGAACTTTTATAAACATTTACAGGAAGTGCCAAATTGACAGAAAGGATCTGTAAGGCTCTTGAGCTTATGACGATGAGCCACCTTCGAGTGTCCAGAAGTATGTTCTGATGAGTGCTGAAAATGGAATCTAGTATGGATTGGAAGAATAAAGTTACTCCAATTGAACCTGATAAGGTGGAAATGCTTCTAGGTTTCCCTAAAAACCATACACGGAGTTGCTAGAGACGAGTTCCCCAGTGATATCAATGTCCTGTCTCTTTTCTCTGGGATCAGTGGTGTAGAGGTTGCCTTCTACATGTCTTGGCATTTTTTGAAAATAGATGTGCAAGAACTGAATGGTGATTGATTGGAGCAATTGATGAGTAGATTTGTCGAATTCGACCTTGTTGTCGGTGGCATCCAGCGTAACAACCTTACTGGAAGAAATAAACATCATCAGGATGAGCTAGATGATTTTTGTTGGTGCATTTCCTTGCAATGATTGCTACAGTGACTGTCTCTTCTGCTGTTTCAATATATCCCACTCTTTTCGAATCATGGAACAGTTTAGTTAATAGTAAAACTGGTCATCTTCAAGTTTTTTGGAATCCTGTAACCAATGTTATCCTATATAAAAGGCCTATAGGGTAGATTATGTTCCAATGTCTTATTCTATGCCATAAGTCCTCAAATTCAAATTCAGCAATCTTCTGATGGACATAATGAATATCATATTGACAAAGAAAGTGATCGGCATAGAAGAAGTACAATGATGTATCAAGACTTGAGCCAGCATCACGGTATAACCAGAGTGCAGGTAGTTGTTCATGGCTCTATGGTGTAATCTTCTAGAGAACATGAATTGATGGTTGGGGAAAATAATCTGTCTGGTGATGCTTATCGCCCTCAGCATGAGATAACGATAATCTTTCTTGATGATCTACTAATAATGTCATCGGAGAGTGTCACAAGTTCAATTCTCCAGACTTTCTGGCTTCTTGGACCACTTGCCTTCAAAAATGTGAAGTGCTTCATTATTCTGGCCTCGTTCATTCTTTTTCTACAGAGGTAGATAAGCACAATTGCTTCAAGGACCTTCTTCATTTAAGACTGTCCTGTTTGAAAATGTTTTTTCTCATTTCTTTATTGAAGAATGAAAGAATTTTGTAAAGTGTTGCCTATCACATGTTCACAAGATAATCAAATCAAAACATGAATTTAATGAATATCAAATAAATCAACTACACTTTTTAAATCATTCAAAAATCATAGTCCTATGGCAAGTGTCAAAATTTTGACTGATTTGAGTGTAGGTTGATTTTGGTAAAGTAGGTTCTTTCAAGTTGGTTCAATATGTCGCTTCGGGCTTCCACTAACTTGAAGAAATGGTTGTTATGCTCATCTGTAAAGATGCTTCTCATTTCCAAAATCTCAAGAACGTCTTTGGGATGTGCGGTACTTCATTTAAGAGCTTAAAATCGTCTCTTATGCCGTTGTTGCACCATTCAATATTCGAGCCGCCTTTTCAAGTTTTCAACACGAATCCTCCTTTGGTTTCAAGATGTTATTTAAAAATTTACATCTTGAATCCCCCTTTTATCATTTTTTATATCAGCATTAAAGATTTTAAAAACCAATTTTTGCAAATAAAAAACAATCTTGAGGCGGAATGAATTCTGAAGTATTCTCTCTTAATTGGATGCCTTCAATTTTGCTTTGCTTGACTTGGATCTGCTTTGTTGGGAATTTTTTCTATCATCTGGATCCCTCTAGACTACCAAATTTTGGATTCATTTCCATTTTCTCATATCTTCATCATTTCTTTCTCTTCTTGTTGAATATGAATATCTGAATTAATTGTATTTGATCCATCTTGTAACTTGAGGCTCCCTGAGTCACCCATCTTGATTCAATTTCTCCCCTTTTTTTTTTTCCTTTTTTTTTTCTTTTTTCTCATTTTCCTTTTCATTTTTTTCTTTTTTTTTTCTTTCTTTGCTGGATTTTCTTTTTTCTTTCTTTGCTGGATGAGTATAAGACTTCAACTGTTTTGAATACCTTTTTCCTTTTGTCCTTTTCCCTACTTCAAGTATAATATTTCTTGACAGAATCTAAGTTTTATTTGGTTTCTCAGAACTTTCCCATCCATTTCTGCCAAGATCAACGCTTCTCCGGAAAAGGTTTTTTTTTACAACGTATGGCCCTTCCCAATTAGGCATCCATTTCCCCCGGAAATCTTTATGTATAGGCAAAATCTTTTTCAGCACTAGATCATCCTCTTGGAATTCTCTTGGATGTATATTTTTGTCCGTTTCATCATCCATTTCTGATACATCTGCCCATGATAGATAGCTTTCAATTGGTTCTCATCAATAAGGTTTAATTGATCAAATCAAAATTGGATACATTCAGTCTTCTCCCATTTTTCCTCCTTTTAGGATACAAATAATGGGATCTCAACTTCAATTGGTAATATTGCTTCCATCCCATAGACTAAACAATAAGATGTTTCCCCAGTAAATGTTCTCACAGTAATTCAATATGCATATAAGGCAAAAGGTAGCTTCTCGTGCCAATCCTTGTAAGCTTCAGTGGTCTTTGTAATGATCCTCTTAATGTTCTTTTGCTCCTGGAAATGCCCCATTCATCTTTGGGTGATAGACAATGAGTTGGCGTGCTTGATCTGGGCGTGAAATTAGTCATCTCATACATAGAAGTCTTTGTAAAAAGTGGTATCTCCAGGGGAATGAATATTCAAGATTAATTTTACTTACATGAAAAATGTAATTAATGCATGATATATTATTTCAATTAATCACTTTTTCCTTCTTCTTGAGTATGCCCTAATCACTCGAAATCATCTTCAATGAGTTGGTCCATGATGCCTCATCTCGTCTCTTCTTGTAGTAAGATTTACGGATAATTGAAAGTTTGGTTCTTTTGAGGTCTTTTGGTTTATGATGGTTTTGTGTTCGGAAAGACAAATGTGTGACTTTGAAGTCATGTATGGTGGAATGTAGTATCATCAATCAACTCTACCCGAAAAGGTAAACATCTGGATTAGGTGTCTCAAAAACAGGTGGAGACATTTGGAACCTTGAAGGGCATACGATGACAATACAGTGATATGATATGAAGGGCATGTGGTCCCATTAACTTCTCAAAATCTGGAACCTTGAACTTTGGTGGTTCTTTGGCATCAAACCCATAAATGACTCAACTGTCTCTATAGATTTTTCACCTTTTCTATATTTTCCAGTTGTTGAGTGAATTTTTCCTTCTCAACTGATTTGTTTAGGTCAAGGACCTCATTACTAATACAAAATTCATCAGGCTTTAACTCAGAAGTAGTAGGACAATCAGTGGGGAACGATGCTCCAGCTTGATATGGTGAGTTCTTAACAGCGAAGTAAGGGGTACAGAGGTGAACTCAGGAATATGAACAGGTGTAAGACCCAAAGAATTTATGGGGTTTCAACAAGACTCTTCCAGCGGTCTGGTGCTTCTCAATCATTTCTTTCATATTGTTCAGTATCGATATGAGAATTTGTGATATTAACTTCAATTTGTGCCAACTTGCTCCTCAATTCCTCTTGTATTTCTTTCTGCTTTATCTCAAATTTGGCTAGCCTATCTTCAGTTTCTTTAGACATTTTTCTTGTCGTGCTGAGCGTTCTTGCTTCAAGGAAAAACCAAGATCACTTCATTTGAAATCCTTATTTTAATGAATGAATGTTTTAATGTATTATAAAATTGCAAAGATGCCAAATGTAAATGTAAATATGTGAATGTAATAATAAGAATACAATTGTGCAAAAGCATACATAAAAATACAAATGCAAAGATGCCAAATGTAAATATACAAATGTAAAATGTAAATGTAAATTATTTAAAATACCAGAATAAGACATCCAGTTATATTAAGACTGCCCTTTTCTTTGATATTGAAAATAAATAAACATTATTATTTAATTAAATATGTTTTAATTCATGATGTAAATTTAAAAATGTAATGTAAATACAAACGTAAAAATGTACAAATGCAAAACAAATGCATGTATGAAAAGGTGTCAAGAGTGATCATCTTAGAACAGATTTCATTGAACGCAAAAGTTTCAGTACATCAAACAAAACTTTACATATAGGATATATTTCATTCCTAACTTCTCAAAGCCAAATTAGTCTATCAACTTAAGGGACATATTGCTTGTCTGGACTGCAACTTCTTCCATGACATTCTCTTTCATCTTCTGTGTCACTTCTCGGAGTTGCTCATTTTCCCTTGTAAGAGAACCTTTCTGTCCAAAGTTTTTGAACAAGATCTTTCATATATGTTGCAGTTCTTTTTCAGCTTGGTGACCCCTGTTATCCACTCTTCTGGGTACTTCCTAGGCCAGCATTTTGAAAGGTTTGACTGATCTTCTGAAAATCTTCATGCATGGTTTTCATTTCTATGCTCAATTTCTTGTTTTGGTCGTTCAAGTCCTTCAAATAACATGCTTGAGCTTCATAAAAACCTCCAATACTTTGAAACCCTGACTGATACTCTTACCATAGATTACTTTTGGTATCAATCTGGTAGGATCCTTGTGTAATACTTTTGGTATTAATAAACCAGTTTTCTATGTACAAAACTTCCCTCGATCCTCGTAGTTTCTTCAGGATGTTTTTCCTTAGCCGCATCATATTTTGTTTGATCATAAACTTTTTGTCCATTTACGATTTCTTTCCAATTTGATGAATAGTCTTTCAAGTCAACAACTTTTGATTATGTCATGATTATTTAATGCAGACAAAGAATATAAACAAATTAGAACAATGTAACATGCATGGAAAAATAAGAAAACAAAAATAGAATAATTAGTGCCAATTAATGAAGAAAAATTATATATCAAGGTATAAATCTTAATCTCATGCTTTCTAGTTCCATGCTTTGTTTGGAAAATTTAACCTAACCGTATGATTTCTAGTTCGCATGCATTTATTTAGGAAAAAGAAAAGGAAAAAAAAAATTAAAAGCTAGAGCTTATTTTCCTTTGTGTATACCTACTGGCATGGTTTCAGATCGGGAGAGTTTCTAGGGTTTATTATATGTAGGTTTTTAGTTCTAGGAGTAAAGGTACTCGAATTGTCCTTGTTGATGCCCCCTTGGGCTGTCAACCCTCAATCCTAGCCATCACAGACTTAAGCGGATCGAGTTCAATTCGAGGAATACATTTCTTTATGCCTGATACGGAGAATAAATTCTCACGAAGACATAGAGCATATGAACCCCAAAAGCTACTTGCTAGGTCTGACACGGAGAATAAATTCTCACGAAGACGTCGCTTTCACTCCCACTTAAAGGGACAAACTCAGTTATAGAGCTTTATGTTATGCAATGCAGGTGTTGTGTGTGAGGAGAAATGCAAACCTCTAACAGAAAAATAAAAACTCAGTTATAGAGCTTTATGTTATGCAATGCAGGTGTGTGTGTGGAGAAATGCTCAAACCTCTAACAAAAAATAAAAAATAAAAAAAATACCGAAAAAAAATAAAAAATAAAAAAATAAAAATTTGAAAGAAAAGAATTAAAATTAAATATATGAATTTTTAATTTCCTAATTGATAGAGACATTAATAATTGGTTTTAAAGTTTGACGGTCCCCAGCGAGTCGCCAATCTGTCGTAACCGGTTTTCGTCCGGGCACGAAATTTTTACACTTGCGGGAAAAGTGATGTGAATAAATGGTTTTAAAATATTTGGGAGTCGCCATCGGCCTTTTGGGGCAGGTAGGTCGAATACCTAAAAATTATCCTTTAAAAGAGTTTTTAAGAAAATCTCGATTAAAAATAAAAATGATGCGTTTTAACCAAAAATTCGTTCTTTTTAATAATAAAAAAGGGATTCGTGGTCGGTTACGTTTAGGAAGGATTAGCACCCCTACAACGCCAAAAATTGATACTTTTAATTATAATTGTCTCTATTATTAGAAATTAAAATTCAATATATATTTAATTATAATCCTATTATTTTAAAATTATAATTATGAAAAATATATATTAATTTATATATATTATATAATAAAATATTTATTTATTTAGAAATATCAGAAAAAGACTTCTAGGTGCCTTAGACAGCTCTTTTCTTTGATATAAACAAAACACAAATAAATAATTAAACAATTAATATATAATTTATAAATAAGATATTTATTTATTTAAAAATATCAGAAAATGGACATCCAGTTATTTTAGACTGCCTTTCTTAATATTGGAAAATAAGTAAATATTAAAATAGGATTAAAATAAATTAAAAATAATTAACTAGATTTTAAAAATACAATACATATTATTATTATATAAATATATATATTTATGGTTAAATAATAATAATAATAATAGTAATAATAATTAAAGTAAACAATAAAATAAACAATAAATAAAATTAAAACTATATAAAACTTGTAAAAATAAATAAAAATTGAAATTAGTGACTAAATTAGAACCTAATAGAATTAAAAACCTAATTCATAATTAATTATTTAAAATTACAGGAATTAAACATGTTATTTTACTCATTTATTAATTTGGTGACTAAAATAAATTATATTAAATTTGAATATCAGATTAAAATAAATTAAAATATGTACGGGATTAAAATATTAATTATAAAAACTAAAGGACTAAATACGTGTTTATCTAAAATATTTAATATTACGGTTTAAGGCTAAAATAAATAAATAAAATTTAGAGACCAAATTAAAAGGATCATAAATTTGATTCAGTGACTAAAATGTAAAATATATAAAACAGAGGACTACGGAAAGGGTTTTAACATTTAAAAATTACACAAATAGCCCTCCCCAAAACGACGTCGTTCGGGAAGGGCTATTTAAGCCCGAAACGGCTGGCCCTTCGGGCCAGCTCTCTCATTTCTCAATTTCTCTCATCTCTCTTAACAGAGAGAGTTTAAACTCTCTCTTGTCTCTCTCTAGCTTCCCTCATCAGAGGGAAGCGGCTACCGGCGGCAGCCGTCTTCCGCCGTAATTCTCACTGCCGGCCATCGCATCCGGTGGCCGGAAAATTTTATTTTTATACCACACGTAGATCGGACCGTCTAATGACGTCCGGTGACCGTTTTTCTTAAAAGCTCCTGATCGGAGTAAATCTATGAAAATACCTTCGGTATTTCGAATGTTTCGTCGCACGTACCGTCTCTGGTCACCGCGTGGTTTTTTTGGTAAGTTCTTTCTCTCCTTTCTTTCTTTTTGTTTTGATTGTTGCTAAGGGTTGTTATTATTTTTTTTCTGTTTTCTGTTGTCTGTTCGGTATCTCTCGTTGCTCTCTCTCTGGTCTGTTGGTTGCTGTCTCCGTTGCTCTCTGTCTCTTTTTTTTTCTTTTTGCAGGTGTGGTCATATAGTCTCGAAGAGCCTCTCGTACCAGTCAAGAGGAAGCTTTGGTGAGTCACCAAACTTCCAGTGGTGACTCACCTCTAGAGTAGCGACGTGTATGACCTCGGGATGCTTCTGGAGCATTCTGGTGAGTGGTGTCAAGGTAGGAAGGCGTCGGCAGCTGCTGGTTGGGTCACCTGGCATTGAAGGTGTCGGCTGGCTGACGAACGGCGGCCATGTGGCCCTAAGGTATCATAACCCTAAGGTTTCTGCTGGACCATCTGAACCGTTGGATCAATGCTAGATCCAACGGTGGAGAAGCAAAGCGGCGGCAGCACTAGGATAGAAAACCCTAGTTGGGTTTTAGGGTTTCTGATGGGTTTGCTCAGTTGGGCCAGAATCGGGCTCCTGTTTGGGTTGTAATTTGGGCCTGTAATATAATAAATAATAATAATAATAAATAATAATAATAAAAATAATAATAATAATAATATAAAAAAAACCCAAATGTAAAAACTAGTGTCTTCATCCCTATGAGGTGAATCATGTAGGATTTGAAGAATTTGTAATCTTAATGATCCATTAGCTCCAATATAGACTTTGCCCTTGAATCTAAGAATACCCTTAAAATATGTCCATTTAGGGCAGCATTAGGATTTACTGGTAATATATATAGCCAATCAGTTGCCATCTTATCTCTTTTGAGCTGCCCACTTCCTGTACCCAACTAGGGATAATTAAGGTAGTACCCATAGCCATATAATGACCTTGATCTTCCCACTGTCTAGAAGGGCATCAGCAACCACATTGGACTTACCCTTTCTATACTGAATATATAATTTAGGCCCAATAATTTAGTCAATCCTTTCTTCTGAATAGCAGTAGTTAATTTTACTCCAATAAATATTTAAGGGTTCATGGTCAGTTTTGATGATAAAGGATTGCCCTCTAAATAATGCCTCCATTTACATATTGCCATAAGAATAGCAAGGTATTCCCTCTCATATATAGATAGGACAACATGTCTAGTGCTAAGAGCCTTACTAAGGTAGGCAATAGGTCTACCATCATGTGATAATACAACTCCAATTCCTCCTGAACTTGCATCTGTTTCTAAATAAAAACTCTTGGCAAAATCTGGTAATGCTAGCACAGGGGCACTACACATAGCATGCTTCAAGTTTTCAAAAGCAGTTAGCCTCAGTAGTCCATTTAAAACTGTCTTTATTGAGCATTTGAGTCAAAGGCTTGCTGATGGTACCATAATTCTTTATAAACCTTCTGTAATAACCTGTCAATCCCAAAAAACCTCTCAAAGATTTAAAGATTTTGGCACATGCCAATTCTTCATAGCTGCCACTTTAGTAGGATCAGTAGAAACCCCAGAGGCTGAAATAATATGTCCCAAGTGCTCAACTTGAGTTTGTCTAAAGAAGCATTTAGACATCTTGGCAAATAATTGATTAGTCTCCAAAACTTCCAGAACTAATTTTAAATAAATATGATCAGCCATAGAAGTACTATAAACTAGAATATCATCAAAAAATACCAAGACAAATTTCCTTAAGAATGAACTAAACAATTCATTCATTAAGGCTTGAAATGTAGCAAGGGCATTAGTCAGCCCAAAAGGCATTACCTTGAACTCATAATGGCCCTGATGAGTTCTGAAAGCTGTCTTGTATATCCTCAAGCTTAATTCTGATCTGCTAATACCAGACCTTAAGTCAATTTTAGAAAAATAGATTGCTCCATGTAATTCATCCAGTAGATCCTCTACCACAAGAATAGGAAATTTATTCTTCATTGTCATATTGTTCAGCTTCCTATAATCTACACAAAACCTCCAAGTACCATCCTTTTTTTTTATTAAGAGACATGGAGAAGCAAAAGGACTTTTGCTTGGTTGAATAACAGATAAGGAAAGCATATTAGCAATCTGCTTTTCTACCTCACTTTTTGAATATATGGAAATCTATAGGGCCTTAAATTGATAGGGGTAGCCTCAGGTTTAAGGGGAATAGCATGGTCATGATTCCTTGTAGGAGGCAATCCTGTAGGTTCAGCAAAAACAGAGTGATACTGGTCCAAAAGGGGCTGGATAGTTGTAGGAGTAGTCTTGGAATCCTCCAACATATTGAATAATACTACATGTCCCAAAATAGAGTCAGAAGCTGTCATCTTCAATAGGGTAGCTCCTGAAATTTGCTGTAGAAAATTATATTGTTGCTGAACTTTTATAATAATCTTCTCCCCTTTATGCTCAAACTCATTGTATATTGAAGTCCATCAAAATTGGACTGAACAGTTTCATCTAATCCACACCTAATACCATCACTGCCCCCCAGCTGAAGTAGTCTAAAATCATGTATAAAGAGTGCCCTTGCATCTTCCATTCCACCTTATTACACCTCGAACTGTAAAGTTACTGTCCATTAGCTACTGTAATAGCCAAAGATAGGAGTATTAATCAGTTTTACCAGCTTCAGCCCACTTAGGTGTTAAAAAATTGTGGGTACTACCACTGTCAATCAGTATACTAAGTGGTCTCCCTTGAATTGTTCCTTGTATCCTCAATTATGACCAATACATCCATTAATAGCATTGATTGATATTTCTAGACTCTCCTCTTCTGGCATAATTGCTTGCTCAGAATCTGCTGGTGAATTTTCTGGGGGTAAAACAGTGTCATCCTCCATTATCATGTTTAATTGCTTCATTTTGCATTGAAGACCTGGAATAAATTTATCTCTACATTTAAAGCATAAACTGTTTTGTCTTCTGTAATCTATTAAATTCTGCTTTGTTGATGGATTAGCTGAATTTCTCTGCTGTACTGGTAGTTGGTTTGGCTTTGAAGTAGATATAGGATTTGGATAAGTTGAACTTCTGAATTGATCTCAATCTTTTGCTCTCAAACTCCATAGATAACTCATAAACTTAGCTTGCCTACATGCCTCAGAGAGTGACTTAGGTTCCAAAGCCTTAACTCTGTTTTTAATATCTTCCCTCAACCCACTAACAAACAGAGAAATAAAAAAATTCTTCCCCTAATGTAGGGTTTTGTAATAACATATGTGGTTGTAATTCTTCAAATTTGTCCTGATATTCTTCTACAGTCCCTTTTTGCACTAGCTCAGTAAACTCCTCCACTATATCATCAAAAAATTTGTCATTGAACCTATGACATAGGTCTGCCTCAAACTCATGCCAAGTAACATGATGTTTTGCATAATGTAACCATCAAACCATACTTCAGCCTTTCCCGCTAAATACATTGTAGCCACCTGAACTCTTTGCTCATAAGCAATATTACAAAGAGAAAAATATTTAAGACATTTTTGTAACCATCCACTTGGATTAATTCCTTCAAAATTGGCAGCTCAATTTTTGGTCTATGCCACATTACCCCTGACATGTTGAAGACCCCCCTTACCTCGGTTATCCAAATCTACTGCCATTAACTGATTTCTAACAGCACTATTCTCCCCTATTAGATTGCCATTTTTTAAGCTAGTCACTTGGACATGCAAATCCCCTGGTTTAGAGAATTTCAGGCTCCTCAGGGTTATAAGTAACCGAGTCTTATCATTAATCACTGTCACCTTAACAGGCTGTTTATTACTCATATCAGATGAGTTAGGATTCTGTACCTGATCCTCAACAGACTCGTTTTGGTCCTCCTTCCTAGTCAAATCTTCAAGATTTGCTCAACGTATCCTTGATTCGTAGTCATCCTAGACTCCAATGCAGAAATCCTGTTTTCCTGAGTTTCCCACCATTTAGGAGGATTAGACTCATCCTTTCCTTGTTTTACAGTGCTGTCAATTCTTCCATCTGTTTCTGCAACCCCGCTAAGTCTTCTGCCATATTCTGATTTTTCTTGGGCATGCCACCAACTTGCCAGAAACTGAGGCTCTCGATACCAATTGTTATAGTCAAGAGAAATAGAAGTAGAATTTAGAAATAAAAATAGAATCGAGAATGAAATAGAGAATTTAGAATAAATGCTTCATTCATTACTTGAGGAATCAAAACCTCTCAGCCAATGTTTTATTTAGTTATAGGGTTAAAATAGTAAATTAAATATGCCAGCTGTTGTACTGCATACAGATATAACAAACCGATGTTATCTTCTTCTCAGGTATTGGGCCACGAACTGGGCTAAGGCATCTCTTCCTGGGCTGGAAATGCTTGCTGGTCCACCTCCTCTTGACCCACGTGCTCTATCTGCTCACCAGGTAAACATCTCTCCTCTCTCCATTTGTTTTAATCCCTAATTTCCCAAATTCCATCCCCTCTCTTACCCCGATTCCCAATTCTTCCTCTCTTACCCCATTCCCAATTCTCCTTCTGTAATCCCTAACCCTTGACCATTATTTTCCCCAATTGTTTCCCACTTTCTTCTTCTTTTCTACGCTCTCCCCGCTCATCTCCTCCACTGTAACAGAAATATGAAGTTACCGGAGGCAAGAATGTCGTTGATATCATCAGCTGAAGGAGAGGTGTTTTCCTCCAAAGAGATCTAACAATATGCACCAACAACCTTCATTTGCTTGCACCAAAATGGATACAGAAATGTGAGATGACCTGAACCTTAAGCCAACTGTTATATGTTTATGCAAAATTAGGGTTTTAATTGGATAAATGGGAGTCTTTTCTTTTTTTAATATCACAAGTGTTTGGGCTTTCAAGCCCAATGTTAAATTAGTTTTACTGTATGATATGAACCAATAAGCTATTAATTTTGCTGGTAGAATTCTAGGGTAATTTACGTTCTAGATCACTGAATTTAACTTCAATTTTCACTTAGGTCACAAACTTGTTATTTAATCAAATTATTTTAGCAAAAAATATTATTAATAAAACAATTCACTTATACTAACATCTTTAAATAATTTAGCAAAATTTAAAATTAACATTTTACATAACATATTTTTCTTATATCATTAAATAATACTTAATTAATAATTTAAATTTTCTTACTAGAATTTTGTTAAATTTTCATTTAAATAAATTCAAAGTAAAAAGAACAAGTACTTTTCATGAATTCTAACAAAAATTATTATATTATCAATTAAATATTATTTAATAATAATATATAAAATTATATTATTTAGAAGTTTTTAGGATATTTTAAATAATTGTTATTTTAAAATTATAAAAGTTTAAAAAAATATTAAATGTTATAAAAAGTAAAAAAATTCAAAATTTTCAAATATCTTCATTAGATAGTTTCTCAACAGTTTAAGTCTATCATCTTTTCTTCACAGTTTTCAAAAATTTGAGTCTGTCATCTTTCTTCGGCAGTTTCTCATTCTCAATGATATTTATTTAATTATTTTTTATTTTAATAAAAGATAATATAAAAATTTTACAATTTATATTTAAACAAGTCTGATAGGATCAAAATCAAATTTCAGATCAAATTAAAAATAAATAAAGATATTTTAAACAAAAATCAAATAGTATTAAATTTTATTATAATAACATCATATCAAATTCAAATAGTTTTTTTTCAGTCCAATTAATTATTACATATTTAGTACTTAAACTATTATTTTTGATTTGTTTTAGTACCCAAACTTCATGACATTATATTATGATGACATGTCAATTTCATCGTTAAATTTTAACAGTGGGTATCGTAACAAAACCTAAAATAAACGTTAAATATGATTTTGAAAGAAAATAAAGTTTGGGTACCCAAATAAAACAAAAGTAATAGTTTAAGTACTAAGTATGTAGTTTACCCAAAAAATGATGTTAATGGGTTAGTGCAAGTAGTTTAGCACAATTAAGTCCAAAGATGCCTCATTTACAAGTTGATTGTTTGAAAAAACAATTATTTGTATATCCATCTTTTGGATAGAGATGAGATTGTGTTACTCAACTTTCAGAATAAATCTTTGCCTTTTACTCTTGATGGGATTAAAGATAAGAAGGAAGAACCAAATTATGCAGAAAATGATCCAATAAAGTTAAAAAAAAGGACCAGATTTTCATTGTCATGCAAACATTCTTATAATACAAGGCAGTGACTGATTTCCTAATGGCTTATTGTAAAATGCAGATCAACAAAGTGATCCTATTCAAGGCAAACTGTTCCTCCATTGTTGCTGCTATCTTCTATTCATTGTTGGTTGTTCTCAAGGGCCACAATGCGCCTCTGTATCTGCATCAGGAATTGAAATTTGCTGCGCAAAAGGCAGTATTCATGTCTGATCGAATTGAACGCTTCAACACACCTGCCATACATATACATATACATATACATATACATATTTATCAACTATATGGCCTAATAAAATTAAAGTGAACGCATGGTTCCGAATTCACAAACTCTCACTCTTCCTTGTTCCGGTCATACGAAGCTTGCTGGAGGTTAACACAAGCGAGTTTCATGCGATGCGCACCGATGCTGAGAGACCGAACACAGAAAAATCATTTAAAAAAAAGACCAAGTTTTGAAAATAGCATAAAACAGAACATTTAAGCAAATAGGTGAACATCTATATTACCTTGAGCTGCTTCCTTTAAGTTGATGAACATTAGAATCCAGTTTGCTAAAATCAACGTTCTGATAATTCCTGCAGCAATATGAATTAGTTTTAGGATTACAAAGATCAACTTTCTAACATAAAGTTAAAATGATAACATCAGAGAGACTACAAATATCTGTTCATTTCAGTTATGATCCTCTCTGCATCATTGCAAAACAAAGTGATCACTTCATCCACAAAGTTGGGATTACTGGAATCCTGTAAATCTTGAAGTTGACTAAATTGGTTGTCAAGAACTCCCTGCAAAAAGAAATGAAAATTTCCAACCCATCTTCAGAAAATTGGCAAAACCCTCACAAGTTTTAAACCTTTCAGGAGCACAAGGTCCTTTTCCAAGAAATGAGATCAATAATTACTTTTTTTCTTTGTTACAACTGGAATCTTAAACCTTCCATGAAAGAACCATTAAAATAATGCTTTGTGACAGCGGAAGGAACATAAGAAAGAATTAGCATGGTACCTCATCGAACATAGATTGAACAAAACTCTTGTATTGATTTTTGAGAGCGGCTATAGCCATTTGATTCATTATGAAGATTTAACACCAAACCCCTACTTGAAATGACTCAAAAACTGAAACTACTTTGATTTATATAATGAAGGAGTGCAAGACAACAGAAACTAGTTGGTTTAAATAATGCAGGAAAACAGGAAAACAAACATGCCTGTTTCCAAGCCTAGAAAGAAGGGTGGAATTAGATTAATCTGTTTTTCTCTCTTTTTCAGTGACTTTGGCTTTTTTAGGCTTAATATAAAAATAGGTGCTCAAACTATATGATTTCCCCGTTTAGGTGTCTAAACTATTTTTTCGGTCAATCTAGGTGTCTAACGTTTTCAATGTTACACTTTTAGGTGTCTCGACCTATCAAACGTTAAATTCCGCCGTTAAGTAACGTGTCAAACTCAAATAGTTTTAAAAAAATTATTTTTAAAAAATTATAAAATATAAAATTTTATAAAACGACATGTGTCATTTAACGGTAGATTTTAACAACGGTGACGATCTAGACACCTAAAATTATAACGTTAGAAACATTAGACATCTAGATTGACAAAAAAATAATTCAAGCACCCAAATTCGAAAAGTGTATAGTCCGACCACTTATTTTTTATTAAGCATTTTTCTATTATTTAGTTTCTCCAGAAAGATTTGGTGAGTGCAGTTGCCCACCTTCCCTCTCTCGTGCTTCATCATTGCTTTTCTCCTCACTTTTGTCAACTGGCAATTTGTCAAATCACTTTTCATTCCCATTTAACTAACATCATGTACACCAGTTGACCTTTAACGTTTAGTGTTTTAGTGTTCTTATATTGACATTAATTTTCGTCATTTTTTATATATATCTATATTATATAGTTTGTAAATAGTTTTTAAAAATATGGGTATAATATATAGTTTTTAAAATAGTTTTGAAAATGTATATTATATAGTTTTTAAAATATTTTTAAAAATTATATAATATAGATTTTTAAAACATTTTAGAAAATATATATAATTTTGAAAATAATTTTGAAAATATATATAATATATAATTTTTGAAAAAATATTTTTAAAAACTATAATATAGTTTTAAAACGTTTTTGAAAACTATATAACACAGTTCGAAAATATTTTTTAAAATTATATAATATTGTTTTGGAAATTTTTTTTGAAATATATATATATAGTTTTAAAACAATATTTTTAAAATATTTATATATATATTATATAGTTTTTATTTATGATTTATTTTTATTTATTATTAATTCACCCGTTTTATTTATTATTGTTTTTGTTTTATTTTTTAGGGTCCATCGTTTTGGTCTAACAGGAGTCCAACAGTTGGGCCTGACCCAGCCCAAGGGAGAGTTAGGTTCTCATGTGATTTTCAGTCAAGGCGTCGCACGACCGGGAAATCAGGAGCCAAACGCGAAACGACAGGCCAACATCCCGGGACTGACCCATCCCGGATAACCGGCCACAAATGCACGAACGGCCAACAAATCCCAACCTTTTTGGGATTCACAACGGTCGGTGGGGTTATAAGAACCCACGCCAACACATATCAGGGGAACGCAGGAAGAACCAACAGAAACACATAAGCCATCTAACAGAACCGAGAGAACATCGGCCACGGGAAACCGAGAACCCATAACATCACAAAGACCATCATCAACACAAAACCACTAAAATACCAACAACCGAGAACCCACAAAACAGTAAACAAATCGCCAACAACAAATGTCGAACACAACCAAACACACAAAATCGAAGCATCAACCAAAGGCCTTAGAGAATTATCGGAAAACCAAAGGGCGTCGATTTTAAGGTAAAAAGACCCGAACTTTAGGTGTAGATCTATGTCGTTTGGGGTCCTTCGATCGGGTTTAGAGTGACAAGGCGAGTGTTTCGGGCTAAGTGGTTTTTCTCAACCACAGCCGGCGATGGCTGGCATGACGGAAGGGCCACGGAGCGGTGGTCGATCTTGGCCGACAGTCGGGCTCTAGAGAGAAGCCAGAGAGAAAGCTTTTCTCTCTTTAGTAGAGAGAGTGAAAAGGGAAAAAATGAGAGGGTTGGGTGTTATCTCCCTCTCATACGGGTCTTTTATACGACTGGTGAAACGACGTAGTTTCAGTTGGGGGGTATTTCCGTATTTTTCATGCGGGTAAACTATAGCCGCGGTCCCTATAAGCTGTATCTTCTTCATTTCGGCCATTGAATTTAATGTTTTAATTTGGATTTCGGATTTATTATTTTTTTCATTTTGGTCCTTTTTATTTATTTATTTATTTAATTATTTATTCATTTATATATATATGTATATACTTTTTGGTTTCTTTTTGGTTAATTTTTTTTTCGATTTACAATATTTAATGTTTTATTTCATTTTATTTTTTATTTCAATTTCACTTGGTTTGTTTTATCGTATTTTCATTATCATTTTATATCTATTTAGTTATTTTATTATTATATTATTATTTCTTTTATTTTATTTTTTTCCTTTTTCCTTTTTCCTTTTTCCTTTTTTATTTTATTCCCTCTTTCTTTTTGATTTATCTCTTGGTATCTTATTTATTTACTCACTATTATTATTATATTATTATATTATTATTATTATTATTATTATTATTATTATTATATTATTTTGGATGTATTTAATTTTCATTTATTGTTATTATATTTTAACATTTTCGATTTTTTTAGATTTTCAACCAATCGAAGGTAAACAATTCGAATCGAATACTTTTAAATTTTAATTTTAATTTTTGCAAATAAAGGCAACCGGCAAATTAATTGGTACCGAAGGGCGGTTCAAGGGTGCTAATCCTTCCTTGACGTAACCGACACCGAACCCGACATGTTTTTGGTACAACACAGATCAGGCAAAATGGTGTCCGACCCACCTAATTTGTTTTAAAGTGGTCGGTGGCGACTCTAACCCATTTATTCAAGTCGAAGCCCAATTCCGGGCCCAACCGAAAGACGGTTCCGACAGCTTGGCGACTCTGCTGGGGACAGGTAAGTAAGTCAGGCCGAAATTAATTTCCGATTGTCTTTTTAGTGAAAATTACAAGTTTAATTTTAATTTATTTTATGATTCTTATTATTTATCTTTGATTATTTTTTTCAAATAAATAGTTGTACTAAAGTTTTTTAATGATTTCATATTTTTCAAAATTATCATCTCTAGCTCTATACCCGAGCTCTGAACCCTTTTAAGTGGGGGCGAAAGCGACGCCTTCGTGGGAATTTATTCTCCGTATGGGCCTAGCAAGTAACCTTAGGGGTTCATATACCTTATATCTTCGTGTGAATTTATTCTCCGTATGGACATAAGGGAATGTATCCTCTCGAGTTTAACTTAGTCCACACAAGCCTGTGATGGGTTTAAGACTAAGGGTCTGGCAAACCCAAGGGGGCACCACTAAGGAGAACTCATGTACCTTTTTAGAATCTAAACCGGGAGAGTACAGGGAATTAGAGCCCACCCTAAAATCTCATTCCAAACCCTAGGCTGCTTTGATTTTATTTCCTGCTTTACTTTCTGTTCAAAGCATGCGAACTAGACAAATATGCGGTTAGGATTTGTTTGAAATTAGCATGCGCGATAGAGATCATGTCCGGGTAGGAATTAAAGCATGTAAGGTAGATATCATGTGGGGTAGGATTTTTCATTTTTATTATTGTTTTGATTTACCTCACTAACTCTTTTTATTTTCCTTTATTTTGTTTTCATCATTCGCATCATTTAAAACGAGGTGTTGATCCACCAAAAACGTGTTTGTTAAACATGAATAATTTACATTAATGGACAAAGGGGTTGTAATACAAGAGATGAAGATGCAGGGGACAATCTACAAGGCGACTATGTGTCACATTCAATCCAGAAGACGTGGTGCCCACAATTGAAGAGTATATCACTCTGTAGCATTATAAAGGACTCAGGATGAACCGAGTCTACATCAAGCACAATGAAAGTCTATCTTTAAAAGAACTGACTGGCAAAAGTTGCAAAGCAAAATGAGGATAAGGTTACAGACTCGGACGCTCCTTTCAAAAACTATGAGAATAAGATGGCGAAACTTTAGCTAAGTTGGAGACCATTATTGACGGATTCAAGAAACAAGCCGATAAACTTCAGATGGAGGGCTCCAATGCCGCTTTCGTTAGGAACAGATTCAGCAGGGAGTGGAAGCCGGAGGTGCAGTCCTTCGAGACTTTTTTGGGGCAAACAACTCATCATTTGCACGGTCCTTCTAGAGAAGCTAGAGCGGTTCGACAGGTTATTCAATCGGTGACGGACGAAGGCGGAAGACTAGTCAATGTCAGAAGCTGCCAGAATATTTTTGTCTCTTAAAAGATAAAACACTTTTGTCCCCAATAAGGATTATTTCTAATAACATACACATTTTTGGATTAATGCCTCGAACATTGCATGCATTATGCATCTAGACATTTTGCATTTTGTTATTTTTTTACATTCGCATTAACTAATATATATATGTCTCATCAGAAGGAGCAAATACTGGATACACCTCCTCAAGCATTGGACACACCCCATCCGCATAACACCCGTTTGAAGAAGAAGATGATGGAAGCCAGAATTACACAAATCGAGGAGAATATGTTGAAACTACAGAAAGAGTTAGAAGACAAGATAAACCAGAGCAGTCGAAATACTCTGGAAATAATCATAAAGAACCAAGAGTCCTTGGTTGATCAGATCGTTGCCAAGTTAGTTGGCCTACAACAGACCAGTGCGCCTGGGGCAGGTTCACCGGAAGGGGTAACTATACAACCTACCTCGCAAGTGGTTATCTCACCTGAAATCTTACCAGAACTTCGAGGGATCTCAACTGCTGAAAAGAGAAGCCCTCGTCCTCTGTATTTAACCCTAAGAACAATCTGGGTTATTACCATGTACCGGATTTGGATGAAGAGGACAAAGCGAAGAAGATGGAGGAAAAAATCAAACAATTGGAGGACCAAATGAAAGTAGTTAAAGGAGACCATGACTACCATGAAATCGATGTCGCAGAACTCAGTCTAGTCCCGGACTTAGTTCTTCCTCCGAAATTTAAGTCCCCGGTGTCAACACACCTTTTCGTCCTACTAGGATTCAAACTCCTAAAAATAGGATAGAATTTTGCTAGGATTTAAACTCCTAAAAATAAGATAGAGTTTTACTATTATTTAAACTCCTAAAGATAGGATCCGCAAGCACTATAAATAGCCATTGTAACTCACTATTGTAACACACGATTTACAGACAAATACAGAGGAAAAGACGAAAATACAAAGGCAAAGCTATTGTAAACGATTCGAAGTAATAAAGGTGAAAGCTTTTTTTATCATTCGTTTGTTTCTCTTTACTCTTCACTTGCATGCGTTGTTAATCGTGTTTTCTTTGGAGAACCCCAAAGACAAATGTTTTAGCCGATGACCCAGAGGGAGTTTTTTCGAAACTTTGATTTCAGATCTACGCTCCCTAGAGGCTATTTCGCAAAAACAAATTACATTTTTGGAATGAGAGTACGAAAATCTATCAAAAAATGAAAACTTTTTTATTTTTGCCGGTTTTAATCTTCGATGTTCTTTGACATTTACCCACTTAATTTACATTCCTTTCATTTTAATCCCTTAATTAGTTTTTTTATATATATACATACTTGCTAATTTTTTTTTAATTTATCACTTTTTTAATTTTTCTCTATTTATATACGTTATTTCCCATATATATATATATATTTATTTTCTTTGCATTTTTATTATTACTATTATATTTATTATATTTTTACTATTATATTTCCTTTTATTCTACTTATTTATATATATATGTGTATTTTTTATATTTTATTATTATTATATTTTTTTACTTTCTCTTTCTTTTTATTATTCTTGTATTATTACTTGTATTATTTTTATATTATTTATTTTGTTATATATATATATATATATGTGTGTGTTCTTTTTAAATATTTTAGTTTTTATACCTATTATTAATAAATATTTGATTTTTTTATTTTAAGTGCTATTTTATAATATTATACATATATTTTTCTATTAATTTTCTATTTTTTATTATCATTATATTATATTATTTTATTTTTTTATTGATATTGTTGTTGTTATATATACATTTTACTATTATCATCTATATATATTCTACACAAGTTAATTATATCTACCTACTTTGTCCCCATCCCTCATCATTTTTTCTTCCTGTCAATTATACTTCACCAAACCTTACTTTCTTTTCTTCCTTTTCGGTGTGATTGTCTTTTTAACTACTTATTATCATTTAGTATTGTTACTATATATATATATATATATTGTAATTATCTTTATTTGGTTTTTTTACCATTATATGTGTATATGTTCTTTTCGTCATTTAATTTATTAATTTATATATTTACTTTTTTATTTATTTTATATATATTATTCGTATTTTGTTATTATTATTTTGTTTATTTGTTTTATTTATTTCCTTTTTCTTTTTTTTTTATATATTTTATTATTTATTTTTTTTACTACTATTTTATCTTTGCTTTCTTCATTTTATCATTTTACTTAATTTTTTTCTTTTCTTTTCATTTTAATTTAATTAATTAATTTATTAACATTTTATCTAACATGGCTTTTTTACTTTCTTAAGGGTACATTTTCAATCAATCAAATGTAAGTTTTGGATCGTTATTTTACCTTTCAATTTAAACTTTCAACATTCTTAATTAAGACAACTGGAAATTACATAGTACCGAAAGGGCGGTTCAAGGGTGCTAATTCTTCTTTGACCGTAATCGACTCCCGGATCCGACGTATCACTGGTAAGACGCAGATCAGGTAAGAAATAAGGTATCCGATCAACCCACTTTTCGTAAAGTAAATGATCGATGGCGACTCCCAATCCACATTTTTCAAGTCGAAACCTAATTTCGGGGCCCAACCGAAAGACGGTTGCGACAGCTTGGCGACTCCGCTGGGGACACAGGTAAGTGAGTCAGGCTAAGGTAATTTCCAGTTGTCTTTTTAATGAAAAGGGTAAGTTTAAATTTTAAGGTAACATTTCGATCCTTATTACTTACTTTTGATTATATTTTCGAGTAAATAGTTGTACTGACCGTTTTTAATGATTTCAGCCCTTAAATATTTTTCATCCAAAGGCTCTATACCCGAGCTTCGAACCCTTTTTAAGTGGGGGTGAAAGCGACGCCTTCGTGTGAATTTATTCATCGTATGGGCCTAGCAAGTAACCTTCGGGATTCATATACCTTATGCCTTCGTGTGAATTTATTCTCCGTATGGGCATAAGGGAATGTTTCCTCTCGAGTTTAACTTAGTCCACACAAGCCTGTGATGGGTTTAGGACTAAGGGTCTGGTAAGCCTAATAGGGCACCGGCAAGGAGAACTCGAGTACCTTTTTTTAGAACCTAAACCCGGAGACTACAAGAAGTTAGGGCCCACCCAAAAACCTCGTTTTAAACC
Organism: Hibiscus syriacus; assembly: GCF_006381635.1. Classification (NCBI taxonomy): domain Eukaryota; kingdom Viridiplantae; phylum Streptophyta; class Magnoliopsida; order Malvales; family Malvaceae; genus Hibiscus; species Hibiscus syriacus. The sequence goes on along the minus strand of NW_024063188.1, from coordinate 324,493 downwards.
CTAGGATGCCAAAATTATTTTCTGCTTTACTTTCTGTTCAAAACATGTGAACTAGAAATTTATGTGGTTAGGACTTGTTCAAAATCAACTTGCGGGATAGAGATCATGTACGGGTATGAATAATAAGCATGTGGGGTAGATATCATGTGGGGTAGGACTTTTATTTTCATGATTGCTTTGATTATTATCTTTACCTTACTAACTCTTTTCATTTTTTCCCTCTCTTTTATTTTATTTCCATCATTTGCATCATTTAAAAGATGTGTTGATCCACCAAAAAAACGTGTTCGTTAACCATAAATAATCTGCATTAATGGACAAAGGTGTTGTAATACAGGAGATTAAAAACCCCGAGGTACGACTATGGTCCGAGAAGACTCAGAAAGAAAAGGGAGACAATCTTCAAGGAAGTTATGTGTCAGAGCTTGTTAGCTATGCCTCTATCAGCCTAAAACAGAATAATGTGCAAGAACTTCAAGACATCTGGGACAGTTGGAAGAATGATCGAAAACAGAAGTTCAGTCAGCGGTATGGTGACATTGCACTTTTGCTTAATGTTAAGACCGGTGAGCCCTTAATTAGAGCCTTGGTTCAATTCTGGAACCCATGATACAATTACTTCATTTTTAACCAAGAGGACATGGTACCTACCATCGAGGAGTATACTACACTATTGCACTGTGAAAGCATTAAACTGGAGCGAGCCTACATCAAACACATCAAGAGTCAGCCTTTCAAGAACAGACTGGCTAAGATTGCAAGAGTTAATGAAAAGTAGGTGACTGACCAACTCCGAAACAAAGGTAACGGGTAAGGAATTCAGTGGATCCATATAAGGAAACTAATGAATGACCACCATGATGAATGGAGGACTATAGACCTTTTTTGCACTAGGTCTGTATGGCTTGATCATCTTTCCGAAGATTTTAGGATGCATTGACGTAGCCGTGGTGGAACTGTTTGAGCAACTTCCGAAACAAGTCAACCCAGCACCAACCATCTTAGCCGAGACCTTTCGGTCTCTCAACCATTGCCGAAGAGCTGGCAGAGGTAGATTCATTGGATGTGTTCAGCTCCTTCAAGTCTGGATTCACAACCACTTCTGAAAGACTAATTGGGTTGCCTACCATCGATTTAGCACTACGTATTCACCTTTGAGAGAGTTCATCACCATGAAATGGCATGAAGGAACTTCAAAAGAGAAGTGGATGAAAGTCTTCACTCATCTATCAAGACCGAGATATTACTTGGAGAGCCCTCTGGTTGTTCCTCAGTGTCGTTCTTTTCCAATGTGGGGACTCTGACACTATGACCTTACCTGAACTTTGGGATGCAGTTGGGTATGCTCTATTGTTAGCACTTAGACATTATGGGGCACGTCAGTTTGTCCCAGCAACATGCGGACTAGCTAAATCGGAGTTTGAGTATCACGGTGACAACTATAAGAAGATGATCAAGGAAGCAATTGATTCTTGGAAGAAAGTATTCCGGATAGATGTTGCAGCTGCCAGAAACATGCTTACTCCGGCCTATGTGGAGTGGCGAAGATTGAGAAAAAATGACAATATCCCGGTACCAGACTGTGAGGACACCTGAACCCTAGAAGAACATCTCAGACCCGTCTTTTCTAAACTTGAGATAGCCAAGATAGAGTTTGAAGCTGTGAATAACGAGCTGAAGCATAGGGTAAAGGAGCTTGAAGCTGAGCGCTATCAGTGGAAGCTAGATGTCGACTCTCAAAAAGATCGAGCAGATAAACTTGAAAAAGAACAGAAAAAAGTCTGTTTTGAGCTCGAAGACTTGAGAAATGGGTATCAAGATAAAGTCAAGGATAACTCCAAGTTGAAAGTGGCTTCTGAATACTGGAAAGACGAAGCTCATAGCGTGAAAAGAAAGTTCGAAGGGCCTGATGAGAGAGCTTGGAAGGAACAGATGAAGACTGCCCAGAGGCGCTTAGCAGACAGTCAGCATCAAAACCAATGCTTGAGAATCCAGATGGCTAATCTGGAGAAACAACATGAGAGAGATGAAAAAACAATAGCCGAGTTAGAAGCTATTATAGATGGGTTCAAGAAGAAAGTGAGCGAGCTTCAGATAGTTCTCTTCGACGGAGGTTTACAGTGGCGTTTCCGTTGGGAGCAAGCACAACAAAGGGTGAAGGCCAGAGACGCAGTCATCCGAGACTTCCTGGATCAAGTACAAAAGGCAGCTCGTCATCTATCTACACGGCCTGGCAAGGGAAGCTGGAATGGTCTGACAAGGCATACAACCAATGATAGATGAAGACAGAAGACTTGTCAATCTACTAGAAGCTGTTCGAGTTTTAGAGGATTTAGTCCGAATGTACCTTTGATCGTTTTTATGTCTCTTACAAGATAAAACATTTTTGTCTAAGTAAAGATTATTTATAATAATGGACAATTTTCTGGATCAATGCCTCGAACATTTCATGCATTTTGCATTTTTGCCTTTTTGCATCTTCATCTACATTTTCAAGCATTTTCACAAACATGAAATTAAGTCATGAAGGACTCGATGAAGTGGATTTAACCATATGGAAGCAAGATTGTAACATTAAAGAGCCTAATCAGCTGATGGTAGGACAAAGCCGGCCAGGATGATCTAAGAAAAGAATTCTCATATCCTAAGGACTACGATGTTGAAGCTGTTAGGTGTTACCACATAAGAAGCCCCAAATATTCCTCTAAGAACTATAAGACGCTGAAGCGCAAGATCCAAAACCTGATGGATTCAGGGGCATAAACGGTCGAAGAAGGGGGCATGACATATACCATTTGCACTTAGAGGATTGTTTTGTTTAAACACGTCTCTAATCTTTCATCGTTTGCTTAATGTTTTAAAGGATTGAATTTATGCTACTTTCTAAGGTGGAGCAACTGAACAAATTCTAATCTTTAGTTCTTCGAATATTAAATGAATTAATGATTCTTTTAATTCTTCAAGAATTATATATTTTTGACATATGGCAAGGTTAGACTTTTCTTATCCTGTCTCAAACCCCAAAACAAATACCTTGATTCTTTACCCAAAATAACTAATGGTCATTACCAAAAAGACCAAATTTTGACATTACCTCCCTTTGAAATTCTTGAACATTACCTTTATCTTTTTGATACACCCACACCTTTCTTTGAGTCAATAAGATCACATCACTATCTTTTTTAGACTCAAAAATAACCTTTCTTACCATTAAAACCCAAGGCATTGAGTTCATTTTAACATGAGCATTCTTCTAAAGAACCAACTTGGGGTATCTCGCGGGGAGCCTGAACATTGAGACATCTGGAAAAAAAAAGAAAAAATTCATTCGAAATAATTCTATCATGCATTAATTACACTGTTTTTATGTGAATAGAATTAATCTTGAAAATCTATCCCCCTGGGGATACCTCTTCTATGAAGATTTACATGTATGAAATGATGAACGGCTTTCTTTCTTTATCCCTTCACAACAGGAGAAAAAATATATCCCTTGTGTCCCCTTTTGAGCCTGTAGTATTTTTCTTCTGATTCAACCCTAACCAAGGATCACCCTCCACACTGGGGGGCAAGGTGGAAGAAATATGCTCACATGAGCGAAGACATTGATTCAGATGAGATACCAAAAGGTGGACCAAATGGCAAGTGCGAAGATCCAATCAAGAACAAAAAAGAAAAAAAGCAAAAAAACAAAAAAAAAACAAAGAAAGAAGAGAAACAAGAACAAAAATCAAAAAGAAAAAGGGACAAAAAACACATGCAAAGATTCCCTAAAAAAAATGGCACATCAAGCTTCAAACTATGAGATTGATAAAGCACAATCATTCCCAAATCACTGAATCACTTCACTCGAAGATAATAGAGCATCAAGAGAGAGAAATTTTGAGCAGGACATGATTGAAGGCATCAGAATGAATTGATCATTTGTTCAACACCCTGAAACACTTGTTTGGGCCTATTTATCCTTTTTTTCATAACCATGAACCTTGACCTACATTACGTGCCTTAAAAGTCCCTTCTAATCATACATGGATTTCTAAACATAAGAGATTATCTTCAGATTTCATCCCGCCCATCAGGATTAATATTTGTTTGCAAAAAACAATGTAATTAATGCATGGTAGAGAAAAATAACAAAGGGGGGTTCAAACGTAAATCCTGAATAACGTCTTGAAACCAAAGGAGGGTTCGAGTTGAAAACCTGAAAAGGCGGCTCGAATATAAAAATTGTGCAACTGAGGCGATCACACAAATTCCTTGATATGACATCACACAACCCGAGTGTGACCACGAAGGTTGGGAGTCAGAGAACACTTCCAGTAGAGGAGCATGCAAGCTACCCCATCAAACCGTTGAGCATCAAATGCCAAACCTATGAGCATCAAATGCCAAACCTTTGAGCATCAAATGCCAAACCTTTGACCAAACATAATAACCTGAGATTTTTTTTTATCCTTTCCTTACTTAACCACTTCCAAAAAATAGCTTTGATCTTGGCACTTGTCAAATAGCTATAATTCATTGAAGGATTAACAATATAATTAATTCTTTGATATCCGATGAACTCTAGTTTATGATTCGTCTCAATTGTAAAACCGTGAAAGTGATAATATTTTCAAAACTTTGGATCAAACATTTTTCAAAACTCTTTTAATTGATATTTTCATAACTTTGAAAATAAAAGAGAAAGAAAAACATTTTTTTCAAACAAGACAGTCTCTCTAGAGTGGATCTTGGTAAATGACATGTGACTTTTAGACACAAAACTCATGCTCAGAATCAATACTGAAGCAAGAAATGAGGAACATTTGGGGTATCTTTGAAGATTCAACATCAAATATTGGGGTATTTTTGGATTCAACATCCTAATGCAAATTATCAGACCTTTTTCAGGAGATAAAATATAACCAATTCATGTTAAATGCATCTTATGCATACATTTTAGAGCATCATATTTATCATTTTCCACATACATAATTTTTTACAGCTTTTAGAGTCAAGTTTCGACTTCAAGACGAAGGATACTCGATTCAAAAGCACCTTTAAAGATTCATGTTGGTTGCTTAACTCAGCAACAAGAAGCTACACTTCGACCAACTCGACAGATTGAAAGTTTCTCTCGAACTCACAATTTGCTCGAGAGTAGATTTCAACTTCACAACGAAGGATATCTTGCTCAAAGTCAAACATCCACGATTTAAAATCCACGACGGAGGATATCGTGCCAACTCAAGACAACACAAGTTCAACTTCACAATGAAGGACCGCTGGTTGTCAACAAACAACTTCTCAATTTCAGAGCCAATTTCAACTTCACAACTAAGAATTGGACTCCAGATAACGCAAGTTTAACTTCACGACGAAGGAACCACTGGTTGTCAATAAACAATTTCTCAATTTCAGAGCCAATTTCAACTTTACAGCGAAGAATATTGGACTCCAGACAACGCAAGTTCAACTTCACAACGAAGGGACCGCTGATTGTCAACAAACGACTTCTCAATTTCAGAGCCAATTTCAACTTCACAACGAAGGATATTGGACTCCAGACAACGCAAGTTCAACTTCACGACGAAGGGACCGCTGGTTGTCAATAAACTATTTCCCAATTTCAGAGCCAATTTCAACTTCACAGCGAAGGATATTGGACTCAAGACAACGCAAGTTCAACTTCACGACGAAGGGACCGCTGGTTGTCAATAAACAACTTCCCAATTTCAGAGCCAATTTCAACTTCACAGCGAAGGATATTGGACTCCAGACAACGCAAGTTCAACTTTACGACGAAGGGACGCTGGTTGTCAAACAACATCTCAATTTCAGAGCCAATTTCAACTTTACAACGAAGGATATTGGACTCCAGACAACACAAGTTCAACTTCACGACGAAGGACCGCTGGTTGTCAATAAATAATTTTCCAATTTCAGAGCCAATTTCAACTTCACACGTAGGATATTGGACTAGACAACACAAGTTCAACTTCACGACGAAGGGACCGCTGGTTGTCAATAAATAACTTCCCAATTTCAGAGCCAATTTCAACTTCACAGCGAAGGATATTGGACTCCAGACAATGCAAGTTCAACTTCACGACGAAGGGACCGCTGGTTGTCAACAAACAACTTCCCAATTTCAGAGCCAATTTTAACTTCACAGCGAAGGATATTGGACTCCAGACAACGCAAGTTCAACTTCACGACGAAGGGACCGCTGGTTGTCAACAAACAACTTCTCAATTTTAGAGCCAATTTCAACTTCACAACGAAGGATATTGGACTCCAGACAACGCAAGTTCAACTTCACGATCAAGGGACCGCTGGTTGTCAACAAACAATTTCCCAATTTCAGAGCCAATTTCAACTTCACAGCGAAGGATATTGGACTCAAGACAACGCAAGTTCAACTTCACGATGAAGGGACCGCTGGTTGTCAATAAACAACTTCCAATTTCAGAGCCAATTTCAACTTCACAGTGAAGGATATTGGACTCCAGACAACGCAAGTTCAACTTCATGACGAAGGGACCGCTGGTTGTCAATAACTTCTCAATTTAGAGCCAAATTCAACTTCACAACGAAGGATATTGGACTCCAGACAACGCAAGTTCAACTTCACGACGAAGGGACGCTGGTTGTCAATAAACAATTTCCCAATTTCAGAGCCAATTTCAACTTCTCGTAGGATATTGGACCAAGACAACGCAAGTTCAACTTCACGACGAAGGGACCGCTGGTTGTCAAAAACAACTTCCCAATTTCAGAGCCAATTTCAACTTCTCAAAGGATCTTGGACCAAGACAACACAAGCTCAACTTCACGACGAAGGGACCGCTGGTTGTCAACAAACAATTTCCCAATTTCGGAGCCAATTTCAACTTCACAACAAGGATATTGGACTCAAAACAACACAAGTTCAACTTCACAACGAAGGACGGTTGGTTGTCACAACTTCCCAGTTCCAGAGCCAATTTCAACTTCACGACGAGGAATTGGACTCAAAACAATGCTACTTTACTTGGATTTCAACTTACGACGAAGGATATCCAACTCAAAGAAGAAGTATCTGTCAACAAAGACCTTCGAGTTCGACTACGCTCAGCTCAAGGCACATCATTTACAGCATAACCCAAGGCTAGAAGGGTTATCTGCCATCAAAATTGTCGAGTTCGATTCCATTCAGCTCGATGACACATCAATTGCACTACTTTCCAGTTGCAGTCGAGGTTTTCAAGTCGAGAAGAGGACCTGGGTTAACTGTGCTTTAGTGACAAGCAACCATTTTCAAGCAAAAGCTATCTGTCAATGAAGATTTCTGAGTTCGATTCCGATCCAAGGTCTTTAAACCGAGAAGAAGACCGAAGGGCAACGAGAAGCCACGTGCTGATTCAAATTCCGAACTACGGCTTCAATTTCATATCATTTCAAGATGAACTCGGCTTCACGACGTAGGAGTCATCTGTAACTCAATTCGACAGGGAGTTATTGAAACATCAGAGTCAATTTTCAACTCCACCAAACGAAAAGTGTGTCTTTTAATCTTTGCCCTATCCCCGTTACACGACTATGGGCAAAGAGGGGCAGCTGTCAACACACCTTTTCGTCCTACTAGGATTCAAACTCCTAAAAATAGGATAGAATTTTGCTAGGATTTAAACTCCTGAAAATAGGATAGAGTTCTACTATTATTTAAACTCCTAAAGATAGGATCCACAAGCACTATAAATAACCATTGTAACTCACTATTGTAACACACGATTTACAGACAAAATACAAAGGAAAACATGGAAAATACAAAGGCAAAGCTATTGTAAACGATTCGAAGTAATAAAGGTGAAAGCTTTTTTTATCATTCGTTTGTTTCTCTTTACTCTTCACTTGCATGCGTTGTTAATCGTGTTTTCTTTGGAGAACCCCAAAGACAAATGTTTTAGCCGATGACCCAGAGGGAGTTTTTTCGAAACTTTGATTTCAGATCTACGCTCCCTAGAGGCTATTTCGCAAAAACAAATTACATTTTTGGAATGAGAGTACGAAAATCTATCAAAAATGAAAACTTTTTTATTTTTGCCGGTTTTAATCTTCGATGTTCTTTGACATTTACCCACTTAATTTATATTCCTTTCATTTTAATCCCTTAATTAGTTTTATATATATATATATATACATACTTGCTAATTCTATTTTTAATTTATCACTTTTTTAATTTTTCTCTATTTATATACGTTATTACCCATATATATATATTTATTTTCTTTGCATTTTTATTATTACTATTATATTTATTATTATTTTTACTATTATATTTTCATTTTATTTTACTTATTTATATTATATATGTATATTTTTTATATTTTATTATTATTATATTTTTTTACTTTCTCTTTCTTTTTATTATTCTTGTATTATTATTTATTTTTATATTATTTATTTTGTATATATATATATATATATATATATGCGTATGTTCTTTTTAAATATTTTAGTTTTTATACCTATTATTAATAAATATTTGATTTTTTTATTTTAAGTGCTATATTTTATAATATTATACATATATTTTTCTATTAATTTTCTATATTTTTTATTATCATTATATTATATTTATTTTATTTTTTTATTGATATTATTGTTGTTATATATACATTTACTATATATATATATATATATATATATATATATATATTCTACACAAGTTAATTATATCTACCTACTTTGTCCCCCCCCTCATCATTTTTTCTTCCTGTCAATTATACTTCACCAAACCTTACTTTCTTTTCTTCCCTTTTCGGTGTGATTGTCTTTTTTAACTACTTATTATCATTATTAGTATTGTTACTATATATATATATATATTGTAATTATCTTTATTTGGTTTTTACCATTATATGTGTATATGTTCTTTTCGTCATTTAATTTATTAATTTATATATATACTTTTTTATTTATTTTATATATTATTCGTACTTTGTTATTATTATTTTGTTTATTTGTTTTATTTATTTCCTTTTTTTTTTATATATTTTATTATTTGTTTTTTTACTTACTATTTTATCTTTGCTTTCTTCATTTTATCATTTCACTTAATTTGTTTTCTTTTCATTTTAATTTAATTAATTAATTTAATTAATTAATTTATTACCATTTTATCTAACATGGCTTTTTTACTTTCTTAAGGGTACATTTTCAATTAATCAAATGTAAGTTTTGGATCGTTATTTTACCTTTCAATTTAAACTTTCAACATTCTTAATTAAAGACAACTGGAAATTACATAGTACCGAAAGGGCAGTTCAAGGGTGCTAATCCTTCCTTAATCGTAATCGACTCTTGGATCCGACATATCACTGGTATGACGCAGATTAGGTAAGAAATAAGGTATCCGATCAACCCACTTTTCGTAAAGTAAATGATCGGTGGCGACTCCCAATCCACATTTTTCAAGTCAAAACCCAATTCTGGGGCCCAACCGAAAGACGGTTGCGACACCGGAATTCGAGAAGTTTGACGGGAGCAGTTGTCCATCCGCTTACATCATCATGTTCTGCCGAAAGATGACAGGATATGGAGAAAACGACCAACTTCTGATCCACTTCTTCTAGGAGAGTCTGTCGGGCTCAGCCATTCGGTGGTACAACCAGTTAAGCCGATAAAATATCAAGACCTGGAAATACTTGGCCAAGTCATTTATGGAATAATACAAGCATATCAATGACATAAGGCCAGATCAAGTTATGCTACAAAGCATGGAAAAGAAGCATAACGAGAGTTTCAGGCAATACGCACAAAAATGGAGGGATTTGGTGTGCAAGTTCATCCACCGTTGGATGTAAAAGAAACCCGAAAGCTCTTCGTACAGACCCTGATGGCTCCATACTTCGGGCACCTGGTTACGATCACATCAGGAAGTTTGTCAAACTTGGTTATGGCCGGAGAAATGATTGAGTAGGCCATAAAGCAAGGCAAAATTAAGGATGGGGAGGCCAGTAGGAAACCTCCTATACGAGAGCGGGATGGAGAGATTAACAACATCAACCATGCTAGTAAAGGTGTTACGATCTCCAAACCGAAATCAACTGCAGCTGTACCGTTAGGTACTTCTAAACAAGATTCCAGAAAACCAATGAGGGAAAGGGAACATTTCGACCCTATTCTCATGACCTACAAAGAGCTTTACCATCAACTTCTTGACACCCATGTAGTGTCACCATACCCGGTGGAACCCATGAAGCCCCCATACCCTAAATGGTATGATGAGAATACACATTGTGAATATCACGACGGTGTCTCAGGTCACACAATTGAGAACTGTTACGCATTCAAAAGAGTCGTACAGAAGATGTGTAACCAGAACTGGATCGACTTCAACAACTTGGGGGCATCCAAGTGAGGAATATCATTTCATTATTTAAGGCATTCTATTTGAACTTGTTTTTTTTTCCACTTTTTCTCAATTTTTTGTAAAAACATTTGAATCAATTTATGTTACTTTAAAAATGTTAAGCAATGAATATATTTGCAAATTTGCAATTCTTTGAATATCATTTGAATTAAGAAACTCTGTAAATGGTTCGAAGTTACAAATCTTTGACAAAGTAACATGATTTAAAATAAGGACTTTTGACCTTACACAGAATATACCCTCAAACACCGTACCCTGCTCTTGCAATCAACCATATAACATTTTCCTTTCATAAGGTGCAGACACCATGGGGCATCATTTGCATATGACAATTACTATGCTTTTCGTTTAAGACGTTCAATGATGATGATTATCTTTACAGATGAAATAGTCGAGTAAGTGAATCTAGTTTAGGTCAGTTGCTTGAAAATTGAACTCTAAAGATGAAATTTTTAACTTTCAACAACACCTAGACTATAACAGGTTCTTCTTGACAATCTTAAGAAATTAAATCCGTAAGCTGAGCTATTCCACTAAGGCAATTGGTTATAGAGGAAACTTGAAAGCCCTGGCCTTATGAATAGATTACGTTCAAACCATGACATTGCTCGAACACTTGGCAATTCGGTGTTTGCTCTACTGCTATTGTCTGACCGAAGACTTTGTGATCCTTCAGTGAATTTGATAAAATTGATTATAATGTTAAGTTGTCCCTCTAAAGCAATTGGTTAAACGCCCCGGCTTTATGGATTCAGCTAGCCAGATAACGGTAAATTAAATCAAATTTATCTAAGCAAGCAATTTTCGGTAATGATGGACTAAGGGAGTTAAGGAACACCTGTTATAGTCAACTACACACGAACACTCAAAAAATTTCATTTTTAGGCCGATATTTTTTATACTACATTAGTTAGAGGAACTTACAAAACTTGAACAAATGGAAGATTTCAGAGGACCGAAATAAAGGGTCTAATGATTGATCATGCTAGTTGCGTCATTTTGTCCGCACCCAATTAAAATACCAAAGCATGTTGCGATGTTTCAAAAAATGACATTTTTGGTTACCGAAACCTTAGAAAGGAGGCCAACCTAAAGTCAACTAATCCATTTGAACAATTGTCAAAGAGCTGTAACTCTGAAAGCGTTAAAAGAGCTCTTGATTCCTTTGATATTCTTTGAACTCACGTTTACGATTTGATTCAATTGAGAACAATATTTTACAACATTTTTATCATTTTCCTTCCTAAAACAAGAAAAAAACATTTTCAAATAGAACAGTCTTAGATATGAAGGGTCTGTAGAACAATTTCAAGGACCAAATTGGCAGACAAAGCACGAGACTCCGTCCAAGATATAAAACGAAGCTCATTCATGTTGCATTCATATTAGACATACTTAGGTGCATCACATTCATCATTTTAGCATACATGATTTTTTGCAGTTTATAGAGTCAAGTTTCAACTTCAGGATGAATTATACTCGATTCACAAGCGCCTTTAAAGAATGATGGTGGTTGCTTAACTTAGCAGTGAGAAGTTATACCTCAACCGATTTGACATATCTACAAATCTCATAATCAATTTCAGATAGGTTCGAGAACCAATTCAGAACAAATCCAGTTCAGCTCAACTCAACAATGAGCGCATGTTTCCAGTTAATGTCTTCAAGCCAATTTCAATTCCATAACGGAAGATATCTGGCTGTCAGAATTTATCAATGGGCTTCAGGGGAACCATTCAAAGAACCGTGAAGAATCATGACCGGCTCAAACCCGTGAAGGGAAACCATTTTTTAAAGAAACTATTTGCAGCATAGCTTAAGTCAAGAAGGGCTATTTGTCACCAAAAGACCTTCGAGTTCGACTACGCTCAGCTCCGAGGCATATCATTTGCAGCATAGCTTAAGTCGAAAGGGCTATCTGCCAAAGACCCTCGTGTTCGATTACACTCAGCTTCAAGGGCACATTATTTGCAGCATAACTCAAGGTTAGAAGGGTTATCTGTGACCAAAAAACCTTCGAGTTCGACTACGCTCAGCTCAAAGGCACAACATTTGCAGCATAGCTTAAATCAAGAAGGGTTATCTTCCATCCAAAAGACCCCCGAGTTCGATTACACTCAGCTTCGAAGGAACATCATTTGCAGCATAACTTAAGTCGAGAAGGGTTATCTGCCAACCAAAGACCTTTGAGTTCGACTACGCTCAGCTCCAAGGCACATCATTTGCAACATAACTTAAGTCGAGAAGGGTTATCTGCCAAAGACCCTCGAGTTCGATTACACTCAGCTTCGAGGGAACATCATTTGCAGCATAACTTAAGTCGAGAAGGGTTATCTGCCAACCAAACCTTTGAGTTCGACTACGCTAAGCTCCAAGGCACATCATTTGTAGCATAGCTTAAGTCGAGAAGGGCTATCTGCCAAAGACCCTTGAGTTCGATTACACTCAGCTTAAGGGCACATCATTTACAGCATAATTCAAGGCTAGAAGGGTTATCTGTCACCAAAGACATTCGAGTTCAACTACGCTCAGCTCCAAGGTATATCATTTGCAGCATAACTTAAGTCGAGAAGGGTTATCTACCAACCAAAGACCTTCGAGTTCGATTACGCTCAGCTCCAAGGTGCGTCATTTGCGGTATAGCTCAAGGCTAGAAGGGCTATCTGCCAAAAACCTTCGAGTTCGACTACGCTCAGCTCTAGGGCACATCATTTACAACATAGCCTAAGGAAAGAAGGGCTATATGCCAATAAAATTATCGAGTTCGATTCCATTCAGCTCGATGACACATCATTCACTACTGTCCAGCTACAATCGAGGCTTTCAAGTTGAGAATAAGACTCGGGTTAGCCGTGCCTTATTGGCAAGAAACCGCTTTCCAACAGTATAGCTTAAGTCGAGAAAAACTATATGTCAACGAAGACATCTCAAGTTCGATTTCATTCAGCTCGAGGGCCCATCAACCACATGGTGGAGTAAATGAATTACTTTCCAGTCGAATTTTTAACCAAGGTCTTTAAACCGAGAAGAGGACCAAGGTTGACTACGTTTGGACAATGAGAAGCTGCATCTCGATTCAAATTTCGAACTACGTCTTTAATTCCATATCATTTCAAGATGGACTCGACTTCACGATGGAGGAGCCATCTGCAACTCAATTCGACAGGGAGTTATTCTTCAACTCCACCAAACGAAAATTTGTGTCTTTTTATCTTTGTCCTGTTTTTTGTTCCACGAAAAAGGACAAAGAGGGGAAGCTGTAGACACTAAATTTTGTCCCTTTTTTATATATATCTATATATTATATAGTTTGCAAATAGTTTTTGAAAATACAGGTATAATAATAGTTTTCAAAATATTTTGAAAATGTATATATTATATAGTTTTTAAAACATTTTTGAAAATTAAATAATATATAGATTTTTAAAACATTTTAGAAAATATATATAATATATATAGTTTTGAAAATAATTTTGAAAATATATATAATATATAATTTTTGAAAAAAAAACATTTTTGAAAACATATAATATAGTTTTAAAACATTTTTGAAAACTATATAACATATAGTTCAAAAACATTTTTTAAAATTATATAATATATTGTTTTGGAAATATTTTTTTTGGAAATATATATTATATATAGTTTTAAAACAATATTTTTAAAAAATATATATATATTATATAGTTTTTATTTATGATTTATTTTTATTTATTATTAATTCACTCGTTTTATTTATTATTATTTTTGTTTTTATTTTTTAGGGTCCATCGTTTTGGTACAACATGTGTCCAACAGTTGGGCCTGACTCAGCCCAAGGGAGAGTTAGGGTTCCCACGTGATTTTCAGTCAAGGCGCCGCACGACCGGGAAATTAGGAGCCAAACGCGAAACGGTCGGCCGACATCCCAGGACTGACCCATCCCGGGATGACCGACCACACATGCACAAACGACCAACAAATCCCAACCTTTTCGGGATTCACAATGGTCGGTGGGGGTTATAAGAACCCAAGGCCAACACAGATCAGGGGAACGCAGGTAGAACCAACAGAAACACGGAAGCCATCAACTACACAGAACCGAGAGAACATCGGCCACGAGAAACCGAGAACCCATAACATCACAAAGACCATCATCAACACAAAAACCACTAAAATACCAACAACCGAGAACCCACAAAACAGTAAACAAATCGACCAACAACAAAGGTCGAACACAACCAAACACACAAAACCGAAGCATCAACCAAAGGCCTCGGAGATGCTATCGAAAAACCAAAGGGCGTCGATTTTAAGGTAAAAAGACCCGAACTTTAGGCGTAGATCTATGTCGTTTGGGGTTTATCCTTTTAGGGGAAATAAGCTTCAGATCGAGGTTTAGAGTGACAAGGCGAGTGTTTCAGGCTAAGTGGTTTTTTGGCCACCGTTGGCGGTGGCCGACATGACGGAAGGGCCACGGAGCACTGGCTGGATCTTGGCCGGTAGTCGGGCTCTAGAGAGAAGCCAGAGAGAAAGCTTTTCTCTCTTTAGTAGAGAGACAGTGAGAAGGGAAAAATGAGAGGGTTGGGTGTTATCTCCCTCTCATACGGGTCTTTTATACGGCTGATGAAACGACGTAGTTTCAGTTGGGGGTATTTGCGTATTTTTCATGCGGGTAAACTACAACCGCGATTCCTATAAGCTGTATCTTCTTCATTTCGGCCATTGAATTTAATGTTTTAATTTAGATTTCAGATTTATTATTTTTTTCATTTTGGTCCCTTTTATTTATTTATTTATTTATATTATTAATTATATATATATATATATATATACTTTTTTGGTTTCTTTTTGGTTAATTTTTTTCCGTTTTACAATATTTAATGTTTTATTTCATTTATTTTTTATTTCAATTTCACTTTGGTTTGTTTTATCGTATTTTCATTATCATTTTATCTCTATTTAGTTATTTTATTATATTATTATTATTATTTCTTTTATTTTATTTTTTTCCTTTTATTTTTTATTTTTTCCCTCTTTTCTTTTGATTTATTATCTTGGTATCTTATTTATTTACTCACTATTTATTATTATTATTATTATTTTGGATGTATTTAATTTTCATTTATTGTTATTATTATTTTAACATTTTCAATTTTTTTAGATTTCCAACCAATCGAAGGTAAACAATTCGAATCGAATACTTTTAAATTTTAATTTAAATTTTTAATTTTCGCAAATAAAGGCAACCGGCAAATTAATTGGTATCGAAAGGGCGGTTTAAGGGTGCTAATCCTTCCTTGACCGTAACCGACTCCCGAACCCGACATGTTTTTGGTACAACGCAGATCAGGCAAAATGGTGTCCAACCCACCTAAATTTGTTTTAAAGTGGTCGGTGGCGACTCTAACCCATTTATTCAAGTCGAAGCCCAATTCTGGGGCCCAACCGAAAGACGGTTCCGACAATCATCTTTTAAGTATGAATCGAGTTATCATTAATTAAAAGAATAGTTGTTATCTCTAGAAATCTCATGTTCAAGCACATCATATGTTAGGGGTGGTTAGACATTTTTTATCAAATAGGTTGAGAATCTTTTAAATAGATAATATATTGTAATCGTTCTTAGATTAACCGAAAATATTATTATCATTTTTAAATTATATATATTATCATTTTAATATATTTGGCATTTATCGATAAAAAATAATTTATCTGATGATAATTTTTATTATAATTTTATATTATATGTAACACAATATACAAGATAAATATCAACAACTAGTTGATTTAATAGGATAAGATATTATATCTCTTTAATAAGGTTAAGAGTTTGAATTTTGGTGTTTATAAAAAGAGCAAACTAGGTTGGGAAAGTCACTCCAAATTAAAATTTTGCAGTATATGCTCTAAATTAATCGATTAATATATCAAATATCAACGATTATATAAAATATTAATATACATTATAATAATTAAAATTCAAAATTAAAATATATTAAGTTCATCCATTTAAGTTGTTTCAATTTGATTAGCTAATTTTATTTAATCAAATCATATATTAATATAATTTATTAAAAGATTTAAAATTTAAAACAAACCAACTAAAAATTAGAATTTGAACACAAAATAATTTTCTAGGTAAGTAGTATTGGTATTATTCTAATAGTATTGATATTATATGAACAATATCGATATTATTCTTAAGCTATCGATACCATATGTAAGAGAAGTATCAATACTCTCTTGGTAGTACCAATACTACATGTTTTTCAAATTATTCAAATTTCAGAATACAAAATTGATATCAATACTCTAGGAGTATCGATACTACTTTACACAATAGTATCAATACCATGAAACACTAATATCGATATTAGTAAAATCCAACGATCATTAATG
Source organism: Hibiscus syriacus (assembly GCF_006381635.1). NCBI lineage: Eukaryota > Viridiplantae > Streptophyta > Magnoliopsida > Malvales > Malvaceae > Hibiscus > Hibiscus syriacus. The sequence goes on along the minus strand of NW_024063188.1, from coordinate 307,713 downwards.
GCTAGTTTATTTAAATATTATAAAAGAAATATTGACACTCCCTTAGGTAGTACCAATACTCCATGTTCTGGAGAGTGTTATTTTGTAGAAAAATATGTCCCCAATGACTCCAAACATCCTTCAACGGTTAGAAACGGCCACAATCACTTTTCAACTTATAAAAACAAGTCGATAACATTTGAAGAATGTTACGAACTTATCCAAACAATCTAGATTAAGAGAAAAGTTCTTTCACTTTTTATTTTCTATTTTCTCTCGTACATATGTTTTGAGCTTAATTGAAATTTTTTAAAATTCATTCTTGTGAGTTCAATTCTTGTAAACACTTGCCTTTAGAGGTTTTTTTGTATTTACATCTTTGAGAGTGATTTTATCTTAGCCTTTGAAAAGAAAAGAATTTGTAAAGGTACTTAGGAAAAGAAAGAAAAATTAATGAATTTGTTAGAAATCCTTAGTGTGGAGCAAAATTTTGTACAAATTTTCTTATCCTTTTACTTTCACACCTCAAATTTTTTTTAAAAGATCAATTCTCCTCCTATCGACACTTTTTTGATTGATTTTAGAGTCTCAAATATCCAACAATTTCCTTATTTTAACTACTATCGAATTGGATCTACATAAACATTAATTTATTAATTTCTTAATGATATTGTATTCAACCTAATATCACTTATCATTTTTAAAAAATAATTTATTAATTATTGTATTTTAATTTCTTAATCATATTATTTGTGAAATTTGTAAAACTTCAAAAGGAACTATATGAACTAATTCGATTCAACCAAAATTATTAAATACAAAAGTGATAATGCAATAAAAGATAATTTACGTTTTATATTATTGAATTTAATTTCAACTGGCACGAACTACATTACCTTAATAGTTAAAGGATTCATTATATCAAGAGTATAAATATTCATTGTCAACTAGTTGAGAGTATTTTGAATAATTATTGCCTTGTGTTTACCTCATATATAAAAAAACTTAATTTCAATTTTTATTTAGATAAAAAAACTTTAATCTAATCAAATTAAATCATTTGACTTTTATTATTAATAAATTAAGTCACATATATTAATATCGTTAAATAATTTTATGTTAATTTTTTCAACATTTTACTCAAATAAATCCAAAAAAAAAATAGATTTTAGATAAATTCTAACAAAAATAGTTAACTTGTCAATTAAATATTACCTGATAATGATGGGTGAAAGACATGTTAAATGAAAGTGTTAATTAAAGTTTTCGCATTAGAATTATTTAACAACATTAGTATAGTAAATGACTAAATTTATGACAATGAGTGTTGGTACAAGTGGTTGGAATTCAAGAATTTGAGTTTGTAAAGCTAAGTTTAATTCTACCACCGTCACTATTGGTGGACAATCTGTAAATTTCTATGTAAATTTTAATTAGATCTTAGGTATGCCTTGGCCCTAGACTGGAATAACCACTCCTGACTTAAACTTTTATATACGAAAAAAATGACTTAATTTATTGATAATTAAATGGTGTAATTTGATTAAATTAAAAGTTTTCTAATCTAAGTGAAAGTTAAGATGAAATTTAACAACCTAAAAAGTAAATTATTCTGAAATAAATTATCTGTTTATTCAATTACAAAAAAATAATTTATTTTCATTATGAAAAAGTAAAAAACGAGAAAGCAATATGAATTAGATTTGTGTTGCTTTAGTTTCGTAATTATTGTTGCACAAATCCATTAACCATCGTCGCCGTATGTTCCCAATTGCAAACCCCACCATTTAAATTTCATGGTCAATGTCACTTTTCTTGATCCTAATCTCATCACTTTGTCACAATCCTCCAAGTGTTAATAGATATTAATCTTGATTATACAAAAATTTTGAATTGATAAAAAATATTGGTATTATAAGTGGAGTTAAATTCAAACAATTGTATTTTTAGGGTATATGTATCTTATCAATAGCTTAAAAAAATATTAAACATATACTATGTTGTAATCGTTCCAAACTAATAAAAATTATTTCAAAAGCTAAAAAATTGACCTATAACTATCCATTTTAAAATTAGGGTTAAGTATACAAATAGTCCCTAGACTATAGGATACTGCTGAGTCATTTTCTCTGCTCGACAAAGATATTTTATTAATCACGATAAAAATATAAATGAATGTCTCGTTAAAAACCTCTCTAAACATATATGGAAGAAAATTATACACCCCGGCTAGGAAAACAAAACAAGGCTAAGAGAAGCGAACAGCTTCAAAACCACCAAAAACAGAAATATCTTAGTACAAAAGCTACCACCATGCTTTAAACAACACCTTCCTCACAATACCCGCCTTGACAAAAAGATCTTCCAAGCAATTCTGAATCCTAAGGGCATATGAGAACTTCAAGCTTAACAAATCACGAGATAGAGCATCAATTTCATCGGAAATGTTCTACCATTTCCGTAGTCTCGATACAAGTGAGGCAAACTAATACAGTATGACTTGAGAATTTGATTCTATCCACAAGGGAGCTTTGCCCATCAGACCTCAAAAATATGTAAAGTTGTACGAACTGCCACAAGCCCTGCATATTCAAGCCCGAATAAATAACCGGGCCAGAAAAAAATAGCCCTTACGTCCCCGGCAGAGTTTCGTAGAACCCTTCCACAACCTGCAAAACCTTGTTTCGAAGCACCGTCTACATTGAATTTTACCATACCTGTTGAGGGGGGACACCAGACCATGAACTCCTTATGGAAACTGTTGGGCTTCATACACTTCAAAGGATCCTGCCACCAGTCCTCCTCAATCAAAATGCTTTCATTTATTGCCTTTATCCAAGTGAACGTCCATATTTGGTATAAAACACAAATCAACTGAAGTCATAATTTTGGAAGTAAAAATCTTATCATTTCGAGCAAGCCATAAGCTCCATAAAGCTGAAACAACAGAGATTAACTAAATCGATCTAAAAGTACCAGGCCATGCACTATCAAAACAAAAATCAAACAACACATCAATAGTAGTACTATTATTCCATTGGATGGACCACCACCTGCAGAAACCAGTCCAAAAACTGCTAGAGTGCAGATCACAAAAAGATGGTCTGAATTTCCATAGTCGAAACACACCAAGGGCATACCTGCTCTAAGCTATCCAAAACAATTCCCCTCCTTGACAGAAATTTCTTGGTGGGAACCCTATCTAATTTTTGCATCCATAGAAATGATTTAACCTTTGGGAGGACTTTTAGTTTCCAGACTTTTTCAAAATAAAAAGCAGGCTCTCCAACGTCGACATTCATAAGTAATTCAGGTAACATTTTAATCGAGAATCTATTTGAAGTATCGTGATGCCAAATAGTTCTGTTTGAAAAAATCTATTTGAAGTATCGTGAAGCCAAATAATTCTGTCAGGCTGATCGAGATGAATAACTTCATTAAGCAAGCAATTTTTTAAGCTTTCCAGCGCTGCAAGCTCTCTATAAACAAGAGGCCTAGAGAATTGAACTTCCCAATCCACTTCCGAAAACTAGAGTCCCCTGCAACCGAAGCAACACATATAGCCTTCCTTGACCATATTCTAAAAAGGCGAGGGAAGGCATGGCACAATGGTTTTTCAAAACACCAACAGTCTTCCCAAAACAATATTGTTTTACCTTACGCCCTATTTCCAACGAAACTCCGAGCGATTCATCCATGTTTTCACATCTTCATCGTAAAGGTTCTTGATGATACCTCTCCAGATTACTGAAATGTTTCTCTTGCCAATATGTTCAGGAATCCATTTAATATCTGATTCACCATATTTTGCACATGACTTTTCATCATAGAGGCTCCTTTTCCAATGCGTACCTCCAGACCCATTTGGCAAGCAGCGCTTTATTCTTCGCATTGATTTTCACCACTGCTGCTCTTGCAACTTTGTTGTATTCCTTAACTATTAAAAGTTATAAAATGGTCTTATGACTATTCCTATGTTTCGAACTCGTTCTTTTTTCGTTAAAATTTTGATTATTGTCTAAGCTAAATGTTAGCATGCCGAATGAGATAAGATAGTCGTTTGAGATTTTGAGATCAAATTTTATCATAGCTCATTCAGATGGTTAATGTCCAGCTCAAAATGTAGTCAAATTTTTAATGGAAAATGACGAATTTAGAATATAAGCATAGTCAGGTGACCATTTTGTAAATTTTAATAGTCAATGAACTCAATAAAATAATATCCTATAGTCGGATTATCACTTTATAATTTTTAATAGTCTATGGATTTAAGAAAGTAATACCCTATAATGAGGGGATCATTTGTATATTTTATCCTTAAAATTATTAGATGTTCCATCTTAATCTATTTTAATATTGAAAAAGTATAAAAGAAAATTATTCTATACACTCTTACAGTAAAGTTAACAAAAGCTTTATAAGTATGATTGAATGGATGACATGTTATTAAACTACTTTTTCAATATAAATATCGTTTGTGAAATTTAAATATTTCAAAAACCATGTATCAAATACTTTCCCAATATAAGAAGGATTCATATTTTAGGGTAAATTATACCGTCCCTCATTAAACTTTATCCTTTTTCTCCTCCTTTACTCATTTTACTTTTAATTTTTCTAATTTGTTCACTGAATTTTACATATTGAATCATTTTGTTAACTCATCTATTATCTCTTTAACGTTGCGATGATGTGTCATTTTTTATTATTATTTAATATAAAATAACTAAAAATATAAAGGGTAAATTATATCGTTCCTCATTGAACTTTACTCTCTCTCTTATTTTTGCTCACCCAACTATAACATAAAAACAGAAGGTGGATAGATGCCATCGTCGGCCACCATTAACTGCCATAAATGGTGGTCGTTCGATCCCAAATTTTATGGGTCATTTTGCATCGACACCTTGAGTCTGAATTTGACCTCAATTTGTTAGAACTTGCTCTGAAGTCCACGAATGTAGATTGAAAGTAAGGAAGCCAAAATGTTTCAATTGAGATTCACGGATTTTGGGATATTTTCCGGTGAAACAACCATCAGATTCGAACTCAGAGGGTCGAGACGAATCGACCCATGAATTTTTAAGCCAAACGGCCACCAACAACGATGGTAGACAATGGTCGGAATGAAAAATGACATGGTAGCCGACGGCGATAACATATCACCTTATTTGCAAAGTAGAGAAAATGGGGGGGAGAGAAGATGATTCGAAACGACGTCGTTTTAGTGTATATTTGAGTTTTTCAAAACGATTTCGTTTTGATGCTTGTGTCATGTCATAACACCGTTAAAATGTTAATGTCAAAGTGAGCAAAATAATTAAATTTGTAAAGTTCAGTGAGCAAATTAGAAAAATTAAAAATGCAGTGAGTAAAATAGGAGAGATAATAAAGTTCAGTGAGAAATAGTGTAATTTATCCCAAATTTTAATACTCATCAAAATTTTCGAGATTAAACATTTTATTGATAAAAGCTTTTTTTTAAACAATTACTAGACTATTTAGACCCCAAATCCTAAATCAAAGTGAAGTATATAGTTAAACACACTCAAACTTGTATCCTCTTAAATATTGTACATGCAATAACACTAACCAAACTAAGATTTAGTCCACTGATAAATAAATTTGAATTTTTAAATTATTATTACTAAAAGTTAGGCTTAACTCAACAATAAGCCCTTAAATTATTTGTGGCTACTTAAACTGTTACTTGTATTCATTTGGATTCATGTTCTTATCTCAATCGTTTAAGTTGATTTAGCATAATCAGAAAATCATAAATGAAAACAAAATAAAAATCTCAAAAAAAAATTCATTAAAATCCAAAATTATAAAAAAAAATATTAAATGGTAAAATAGAAAAATAGAAATATATGTATAAATGTTGGATCCTTTGGACGAGAATGAATAACCAATTGTTCCAATCAATATTGACTAAGTGTGTTGCATTGTTCTTTTCAACACTTAGTAAAAAAACAAATGCCTAAACTATGTCGCTTTTTCTCAAAATAGTGTCTAAACTTTTTTCGATCAAGTCAGGTGCTTAGTGTTACAAACGTTACAATTTTAGGTCCATAGACAGTAACGGATGTTAAAATATTTCGTTATGTGGACACATGTTGTGCTTATATAATTTTGAAAATTTTATTTAAAATAAAAAACAAAAAGTTATATATATATATTTTAGAAAGCCCAAAAGTTTCTCAAATCTTTAAAAAATCAAAAAGTTTGAAAACTTCAATTTCAATCCCCATGTCCACATTGATCGTTGTCGTTGCCGTTAATCAGACCTTTACCAGAACCTCTACCCGATAACCTAGAACCCAGAAACCTGACATTTCTGACGAAGAAAATGGTGAAGATGAACCCCAAACTATGAATGCCCAAAATTGCGACACCAAGCGACCTCAACGACTATCTCAAAGGCAAGGAAGATGATGTCCGATTAGGGAAAACAATAATTTAATAGAAATCAAAGAATATTTTTTAAAAAAATAATAATATTTTAATAAAGATAAATAAAAATTTTAAAATTACATGAAATGGCATGTGTTAGTTAACGGGCCTTTTTAACGATCGTTACAAACGAGGCACCTAAAGTGATAATGTTTGTAACTTTAGCTTCTGGATTGATCGGAAAAAAGTTGAGATACCGCTTTAGAAAAGCGATATATTTTCAACACTTGTTTATATTAAGTTTTTTTTTCAATTACATCATGTTGGTTTTCACACCCCCAATTTAGGGTCAAATTGTAAGTTTTTGAAACTTATAGGTCTTTTAGAAAGTTACAGGAAATTTGAGGACCCACCCTTAAATTTGCCCATTTTCTGTTGGCAGAGAAAAATTTATTTCCCAACCTGAAACTGAGAAAAACGGGAATAAAAAACAAATCCCAAATTATTGATTGTCGACGTTGCCTTCGTCGATCACTCACCTCCGGTCGATGGTGGCTTACACTGCCGCTAGCAGCAGCTTCAACATCACCTCGTGATCATACCCCAACCGGTGGATCATCGTCATCCCTCACTGTTCATCATAAAACAGAGAAGAAGCATTCAAAAAACCCCAACACCGATCTCGCCACCACTCATCGATAGGCATCATCGTCTGTTCCATTTGAAGTGTCGCCTCATCCTGATCAAAATATTGGTGGACAAATATCGAAACTCATCGCCGTTCACCGTGAATCGGAGATCGAAGGTTCTTCGGAAAACCTTAGTGTCACCTATTGTTTTGGTTGATTCCGACCACCACGATCGTCGGTTCATCATACCGCCTCTCTCGTTGAGTTCCCAGTGTCATTCCGACCAAAACCCAGTCAGACCCGTCGCTCACCAATGTTGCATTTGTCGTTCGCCGTTAAGGGTAGGCCAGTTCATCGTTTTAAATTATTTTACACTGTTTTGGCTGAATATTGATATGTTTTTGGTTGATTATGGTGAGTGCTTGAACAGGGAGTAATCGACAGTCATCCCTCGACCCGTCACTGATGTCACGCACCACCACACGTCGCCGCATGCACGTGGGGCTCGTTCCCCAGCCCTGATTTTTTCTAGAAACAGTTCAAGTGGACCGAGAAGGTCTAACCCGATCTTAATTGGGTCTGTTTGACCCGACCGAGTCAAACCGAATTGATTCAACTCATCCAAGTCAACTCGTCTGAGTCAACCCGTTGACTTTGACCGAAAAGTTAATTTTTTTGAAAAGTCATATTTTATATTATTTTACGTCCTGAGTCAGAATCCGAAGTCCGTTTTGCCAAATTCGTACTCGGTAAGCCATTTTGAGTGTTTTATCTTATATTCAATTTGGTTTCTCGATTAAGTTCAGTTTCTGATATAAATTCATTTGTTATGTTTTCGAGAAATTATTGGACATTGGATTCAAGTTCGAGAGTGATCAAATGAAGCTTAAATGGTCGATCGATATAGCTCGTAAATCGAGGTAATACTCTATCACCTTTTGTATGTTTTACGACACACATTGATAATTGGTAAATGCATGGATGAGTTCGATTGATCTTATAGATACCGTTGATTGATGTAAACCCGATATGATTATGATAAGAGGGTAGTAAACGGTATAGGACTCGAATGACTCGCGTAAGGAATTAGAAGTTAGATAAGAAATAAATTCAAGTTCAATGATTAATCAGTAAATCAACTGAATTCAAGATCCTTAAACTTTGATTTTTTTGGCTAAAGGTTAAATGTCATATATACATGCATAAGAAATTACGATAATATCCTTAAAGTATAGAAATGACCATGGATGGCTATGATAATAGAGATGACCTGAGAACTCATATTTTTATCCACTTGAACCTTGGAATCACCGATTAAATTTTCAATCTATTTGAAATGCCCCTGAAGTGTAAAATGACCCAAAGTACGTCCAAGCCCTAGACTAACTACATACCCTCAAGTTTTGAAATGAATAAATCAACCTCGAATACCAAATGACCTAGAATTTCTATTTCTTGAGCAAACACCGAGAGCCTAAATTACCGAAGGCACTTTATAATTCTGAATTTCTCGAAATGACTAAATTATATGACCTAGTTGAACTAAATGGAAGTATTGTATGTATCCAAATTGCAGAAACGATTGAATTACTCTGAAACTCCAAAGTGACCGAGAAAAACTTAACTACTAAATACCCTTAAAGACCTAGAATTAAGTGAATGACTTATATAAGCTAGGAAACGATGATGAACCTATATGTCGTACTGTCCATAAGGGTTTTGAACCAAGAATCAAGCACGTCGACATTTCTTGATATCGTTGCAATATAGAAATGAAATAAATACCATTGGAATACATGTTCAACTCCCTAATATCCATTCAATGATGATTCTGATGATGATCAGTTCAACAAGAGTTGTCAGTATTAAAGTGTGAATACCCTTAAAGTGCATTGATTTAACCAGTTGATAGGTATCACAGTGCTGGGATTTGTTTAGTTCGAGTTAAATCGATATCCTGATAAATAAACACGAATCATAAATACCATGAATCATCGTTTCACCCTTATTAGATCAAATTACTAAGAATTCTCCAAAAATCAAATGTCCAAAATGCTTTGATTTCCTGAATAATGGAATCACTCCTGTCATATCTGAAATCTTAAGTAACTCCAATGAAAAAGATTCTGAGTACCTTCTTAACATACTTGGTACCTCCAAAAAATACCCTAATACAATATGATCTTGGTAAATCACTTCCCAAACGACTGATGAATCTGTTAGCTATCAAACCCCTTTTTTTTTATAGGAATCTTGATTCTGAAATCCTATTAAATTACAAAAGTTTAATGGTTCCTTGCCTGATAAATACCAAGTACGTCCGAAGATTAATTGAATCCTCTAGTGTGTTCCTTATATGACATGTAAACGTTTTACCTATTTTAAAACGTGATTTTCCGAAATTACGGATTTACTGATGTTTTGTATTAATGTTAAATGAATTATGGCTTCATGAAAGGTGTTTTTTGATTACCCGTTTTCACTGGAAAATATATTTGTTCCTGGTTTATGGATCATGGGATCTACTAGTTACTACTTAAATTGTTTTGTTGGGATATTATCTGGGTAGGATACCGAAGTATGGAGGTTCATCTTACTCAAACTAGAAATTCCTTATACATGTCTAGACCATTCGAGCTAGTAATTCCTTACGGACTTAAGGTGACCCTTGGGTAGGCTCTGAGGCCCCGAGAAGCTTTCTTGGATAGGCTCTCTGACCCCAAGGCACTCCCTTAGGGTGGCTCCTTTGATGTGTTCTTAGGGTAAGTCCTTATGGATGCAGTTTTGGGGAAACTGCATAAAGGTGTTATGTTGGAGGGTTTTATTATAGTTTTAAAAATATGATTTAAACTATTATTATTTTAAAAAATATATTTACCTTTTCACTGGTTTTGGCATGACACACTAGACATCATATTCTGATCTCCTAAACTTGATCCTCTGAATGTTTCCTCTTAACTAAAATCTTCATGTCTTTTACTTGAAGAAATATCAGTGAAACCTCAGCTCACCCTAAAAATCTATAGACGTCTGAATCAATGAGGAAAATTTTTATGTTTGTCTATTATTTGCATGTCCTTCAGCATCACTTGGTAGTTTTGTATTACTGAGCTTCCCAAAGCTCACTTTTTTTTACTCATCATTTCATGTTAAAAGAATTGAACCAATGCATCTATAGACATCAATATAGGAGTTCCACTAGTGTCTTGCGGAGTACGGTGCATGTGATTAGGGGCATGTAGGTTGTATTTTATTTTTATATCTGAGCCTGAAACCTGTTTTAATTCTGGATATTGTTAAATTCTACTTTTAAAATATAAATTATTTTACGATTTTATGCGCTTTAATAGAAATTTTAATTTTTCCGGATTTTTTACGGTGGGTCGCTCCAGTGGCCCTAATGTGACACCTCAGATCGGATCGGGTCACCTGTATCGGTCTGTGGGTGTTACATTGGTTTAAACAGTTGAGAGAATTGTTAGGACCCAAGATGATTATAGATAATATTTTAGATTTATAATTTGACCAAAAGTAATTTAAGTACCAAAATAAGAAAATATAGTTTAAGGGTTATTTATTGGATTAAAACTAAAATTGAAAGGGCAAAGTATGCAAATGGTTCCTAACTATAAGACATTACTTTGTTGAGTCATCCGACTATTAAAAGTTATGAAAAGGTTCCTTGACTATAGGTATTGTTTTGTTGAGTCCTCTAACTATTAAAAATTACAAAATGGTTATTTGACTATTTATATGTTCCAAACTCATCCTTTTCTGTTAAAATATAACATTAGTATGAGCTAGATGTTATATTGCTGACTATGAAATAATAAAATATGATCTTAAAGTCTTAAATTATTATCATATCTCAATCAACAGCTTAACGTCCAGCTCAAAATGTCATCATTTTTTAATGAAAATGATGAATTTGGAAAATAAAAAGTTGGTTGATCATTTGTATACTTTACCCAAAAAAATTTAAAAAAATACTAAGCCAACACCATTTTTGAGATATGATAATGTTTGATGACAATTTCGGCTGAGAGAGAGGGAGGCATGTTTCATGAAGCGCACCTTGCACACATGGCAAGCCAACTAGGAAGCACGTCCCAAGGGATAAGCTTTTCCACAAATTTCTATAAAGCATATTTAATAAAAATACACTTTAAAAATATTAAAAAAATAAAACTACAAGAACTAACAATGTAATTTAATACACATTAGTTCCATGAGATAAAGAGCGTAAGAGTGTTAGTTTATATAGGCATGGTGGTATGTTTAGCTTATATTTGCTAAATGCGGGATAAAAGTTAAAATGAGTTCTCCTAAATTTTTATCATGTAATCTTTATTTTCTTTATTTTTACTTAATACATTGAGTTAGAGTTTTTTTTTTTTTTTTTACTATTAAAATATAAACTAGAGCTTATACCAATTAAAATTAAATATTTTTATATGTTAAATATTTATTTTTTATTTTTCTTATATGATCGATTGATGTAAATATCAACAACTCCGAATTATATCAATTCCCCCCCCCCCCACAAACTGAATTATATATATAAGTACATAGAAAAATTTAAAATACATAAGTTAACCTACATATCAAACTTGTAACCTTAAAGGGTAACATCAATTCCTTAATTACTGAAGTAGGTTGATTTATGAAATTTTAGTAAATACAATAAATAAACATTTATTTGTCTTCAATATGAACATGTGAAAATATAAAATCCAATGTCATCTTATTTTGTTTATTTGGGAAAATTTTCATTATTTTATGTAGTTGAGGAATAATGGGAACAAAATTGAAGAATAGTCCCAATGACATTAACATACAAATGAAGAACTATGTTCGAATGACATGTTGTTGTTGTCTAGATCTTTCATCTGCTGATAGTTTGGTCGAGTGATCTATAGCTTGTTGGGGAGAAACTGATATAATTTAGAGTTGTTGATGTTTATATTGATCGATCATATAAGAAAAATAAAAATAAAAATTTTAATATTTTAATATTAAAAATTTAATTTTAATTAATATAAACTCTAGTTTATATTTAAATAGTAAAAATAAAAAAACTCTAACTTAATGTATTAAGTAAAAATAAAGAAAATAAAGATTACATGAGAAAAGGTAGGAGAGCTCATTTTAACTTTTATCTCACATTGTTAGTAAATATATGCTAAACATTCCAGTGGACCTGCATAAACTAACACCCTTAGGCTCCTTATCTCATGGAACTAATGTGTATTCACATTGTTAGTTCATTTAGTTTTGTTTTTCTTAATATTTTTTAAATTGTATTTTATTAAATAAGCTTTATGGATATTTGTGGAAAGGCTCGCTGATTGGGATGTGCTTCCTAGTTGGCCCGCCATGTCAGCTAAAGCGCCCCCTTAAAATACACCTTTTTGCCATGTGTGCAAGGTGTATTTCATGAAACGCGCCTCCTTTTCTCTATGTTATAAAGGGTACTACTTCGGTAAAATTTAAGAAAACGATGCTAATTCAATAATTTTTTTTATTTTGGAGTAATTTTTAGATAAAAAAAACTTGAATATATATATATATATTATATAATTATATAAAAACATTTAAATTTGAATAATTATATAATAATATTATAAATATATATGATTAAATTTAATAAAAAACTAAAAAAAAACTCAATTTGATTCCACTCGATCAAAGAATCATCCCTATATACACTATTTCCAATGGATATGGATTTGATTCTCTTTTTTTGGTACCGAAAACAGGGGCATAACTGGGGCAGGTGGGTGCCCCATCCCCTCTAAAACTCTAAGGTAAAATATTGCATTTTATTTTTTTAAAAAGTGATAAAATGAATTTTTGCAATTAAATTTTCAATTTTTAGAAAGATTTAAACTATCTTATTAAAAATAAATCATTTTTGTACCGTTTATTGATAATAATATAAAATTACTTTGACCTCCAAGTTTTAAGTCGTTGGTATAGTTTGATATGATAAACTTGCTAACATTTCTAATTAAAATTACTTTGACATTTCTTGAAAATATTTTTAAATAATTTGTAGCCTACCCGGACGCATGGATAACTATATAAAATGCACTGGATTAGTTTTTAATTATATAATTAAAATGCACAAGATTGTGATTATTATTATTATTAATTAGATTTGATTTAAACTGAAAATAAAGCAGACTTTAAAATCCAGAAAGATTTAAAAAGACACCAACCGTATCCTCATCTTACATTCATGTCTCTTGCCGACGTCCAACTTAATGTTTTCAATGTTTAATGGTGCGCCGTGACAAGGCCTCATTTCTAATTCTTCTTTTTATTACTTTTTTTCCTTTCATTTTCATCCCATTTTTTTATTATATAAAAGACTTCAATTTTGATTTATCACACGATTTATAATAGTGTTATTTATTTCTCATGTTTCAAATATTATTTATTTTAATTATTTATTATTTTTTACTTGAGTTTTTCTTTTTCTTTTAATAATTGGGGAGGAGACATGTCGACATGGTTAGAATCCTGAAGAAAGAAGATGCCAGTGACATTTAACCATTAAGACTTGTAGACACTCATTTTCGTCAGGATATTTTATTAATATTTATTATTATTATTATTAATTATTATTATTATTTTTTATTATTTTATTGCAAGTCCATTACAATAAGCTTAAGTTGGACCCAATTACAAGAGGCCAACCGACCCAAACCAAAGCCCAAAAAAACCCAAAACCATTAGGGTTTCCAGTCGCTGCCGTCACTAGAAATGGTTCCATCGGCGCCACGTCATTTCCAGAGCCTCCACCGATAGTGTCACTATTGTTGAGGTGTCCCCAACTGCTCCACCGTCGTCATCTACAACAAACAAGTCAAACAATATTATTTACAGTAAAAAAAATTAACCAAAATCCATTAAAAAATTTCAAAAACCCTGAAAAATCTGGATCTTTGAATGTGGGTTTAGGGGAAATCATTCCCCTCGGTTTTAGACTCACCAAACACTACCAAATCCATAAAATGGCAGAAAAGTTTCAATTAAAAAAGAGGAGAAGTTTCGGTTACAGAGGGAGGAGGAGACCGAGGGGGATTCGAAAAATAACATAGGGGATTTTTTTTGGATTTGAAAAAAACAGTGAAAAGGAGTTCGAACTAGGAAAAAAAGAAAAAGAGAGGACTTAGGTTGTCTCCTTCGTTGGAGATCTGGTGTCCTTACTTCGTCGTAGTCAAACCCTTCAAGAATCAAAGGTATTATTTTTGAAATATCTGGATTTGGTGTTCGGGTTTCGTTGTTTTGGTGCTCGGTTTGTTTAGGGGTTAAAAAGAAGAGTTTTATGGGGCCTAGAGAGAGCCATCAACCTCTCGTCGGGGCCATTCGGGCGTCACCGGATAAGGTTTTGCCTTCTCGTCGAAGTGTAGAATGGGAGATGGGGGTTGAGTGGTTGAGAAGAAAAGAAAATGGGGGCTAGGGTAAATTTTTACCCAAAATGACAGCGTTTAGGGGATATGTCAGCCCGTCTCTCAGCGCATGGGACATTGCGGGTAAGGGACCGTTCAATTTTGATTTAATTTGTTTTGGTCTCCTAATCTATTTTTTTTAGTTTTCCAAATTTGACCCTTTACTTTGTGTTCCGTTCATTTTGGTCCTATGTACCAGTTCATTTTAATTTATGTTTTTTTTTACATTTTGCTTGTAATTTGAACACTTTTTATTCTGGTCCCCAAGTTTATATGTTTCAAGTTCTTTCCTGTTTACGCATTTGACATGGTTTATTTCAAGTCTCTCATTTTAATCACATGCTTGTTTATGGATAAAACATGATTTCAATGCTTGAAATGATATGATCTTTGTGCTTCGTACCTAAATATAGATTGGTTTAATTTGTTGTTATAACCAGGAATTTACTTATCTTCTAAATTTGGTCACCAGTGCATGCTGCTTTGATATGTATACCTATATTAATTTATAATTTAATAATGATGAATATTTTACATTTAATATATAATACATAATACATGTTTGGCACTTTCCTACAGCTTTAATTTTATAAATATTTTTTGTCCTTAGCTCTCTCTAACATTAAATTTAACATAATAGATTATTTAATTCATTACTATGAAATGTACCTGTCAAATTTTATTTTAAGATGTTTGTAGGTATGTACATTAATTTTATTAGATACAGATAAAATATTAATGTATTTCTTAAAGTATGCTCCAAAATATTATACACGTGCAAATGATCACTTGAGCATATAGATCTAGATTCTTTTATTTATTTATTTGGCATCCTTTAATTAAATTGCATATTAAATTATATGAAACCCTCTTAAGAAAGACTTGATTTAAATCGAAATAATTTGATTAAGGGTAATACTATTTCATTTTACAATTATTGTGAAGTGATTGTCTTAACGTATAAGAAGATTACTTTTGATGATTTTAAAATGAAATTGTATCATGTCAAGTGAAAACCTAAAATTCGACACATCTAAACTTTGGGAATAAGGGAAAAAGAAATGTTTGTCTATTTAAATTCTTTGAGAAAATATCGTTATAACTTATAAAATGTTCTATCTCGACATCTTTAAATGATCGAATATACTTCTTCTTTCTAAAAGGATTCGTAATTCGTATTTAATTAATTTCTATTTTTATCATCATTTATGCATTCAAATTAATAATAAATTTTAGAAGGAAATAGTATTTCTTTATTTCGATTGGGGTAAGAAATGATTGTTCTAAGGCATGAGTGGTATTTTCTTCTCGATAGGAAATAATTAAATGTTGTCGTTTTCCATACTAAAATTCAAGGAATGTGTTTAAAAAGAAGCCTTAAATTTAATTTGTTTTATTTTATTGTTATACATGCATTTGAATTTGGAATTAATAATGAACTTTAAAATAGAATTGTAATATTTCTTTATTTCTATTGGAGTAGGAATTGACTACTATAAGGCATGAGATGTCGATTCTGCTCGATAGGAAATAATTAAATATTATTGTGTTTCGTCCTAAAATTCAAAGAATATTATTTGTATGGGATCTTGAATTAAATTAAATTCTAACTTGTAAGATTCATTGCAAAGACAACTGATTAATCGACTAGTTACCGATTTAGGGCGATGTGGGGATGTTAATCCTTTCCACGCGTAACCGACTCCCGAACTCAAATTTTTGGTAACACAAACCGTAAAATTGTTGTTTAAATTAAAATTAATATTTTTATTAAAATGAAAAAATATGTTTGGGTGTCCAATCACACCTTGATCAAGGATTGGTGGTGACTCCTCGAACTATGTTTTATTTTAAGGAAACACCATATTATTCGAAACGAGATTTTTTAAATAACATAAAATTTAAATTTGTTTTTAAAGAAAAAATCATTTCGACAACTTGGTGACTCCACTGGGTACTTTTTTTAGAGGGTCAAGCCGTTAGTCAATTAATTAATTATCTTTGCAATGAAAATTACAAGTTCGTTCTAATTTAGTTTTTGATCCCTTTTTTGGTTTGAATAAATTTTATATTTATAATTTGATTAACCACTAAATAGTTGTATTGATTTGTTTGCTGATGTTTTCATATTAAATAAATATTCAAGAATTTGAGAACTCTGTTTTGTATTATTTGTATCATTTTCACTTTTCCTCACACACTGTACAACTATATTTGCATAACATGAGCTAAAACTCGGCTGCATCCAATTTAAGTAGGAGTGAGAAACTACTCCCTCGTGTGGTTTTCACCTCCGTGTGGGATAGTGGATCACTTTTGGGGCTCACGCCTTATGGTCCTCGTGATGATTTTTACCTCTGTATGGATATAAGGAGGTGTGCCCCCTCGAATTGAACTTGATCCGAAAGCTTGTGATGGGTCAGGATTGAGGGTCTGGCATCCCAAGGGGGCATCGACAATGACAATTCGAGAACCTTTTACTTTAAAGCCAAACACATCATATAGTGAACCTAGAACCCGAACCTAGGTAGAGCCTAACCCAAACATTAAGAATCCCATGAGGATAGTACACAAGGAAAAGCTCTTTTGAGTCTTTTAATTTTTGTAGTTTAATTTTTTTGAATAAATGTATGAGAACAAGATATCATGCGGTTATGGTTTTTTCCAAAAGAGAATGTGAACTCGATGGCATGAGGTTAGGATTTATATGTTGAACAAAGCATGGAGGTACAAAACATGTCTGGGTAGAACTTTTATAAAAGCATGTCTGGGTAGAACTTTTATAAAAGCATGTCAGGGTAGATACCATGTTGGGTACAATATTTTCTTTTCATAAATATTTTTTTTCTGTTTTTTTGGTTGAGTGGTACTAATAATTTCTTTTGTTTTATCTTTTTTTTTTGTCTTTTGTTTGCATTTTCATTTTCACATCATAACCAAACAATGTGTTAATTCACAAGTGATTGGCCAAATTAGAAGGTTTTCATATCAACATAAGAGTTCTATAACTAGATAGTTCAATCCGAAAGAGTGATGACTTACAAACAAAGTTGATCGACGAGAGAAGAGCTCAAAGTTAATCGAAGACTCCTATTAAATAAAGATCAAGATGATACCAAATAGTCAGATGCTAGTTAAGTCAAGAATGAGGAGATTATCCACAAGATATCAAGGTTGCTTTCCTCTTGAAAACTCCCACGAAAAGGGAGGTCTAGAGATCCAACAATCACAATAGGTGAATTAAAACAAAGATAGACGGATCAACACTTTGAGAAGTCCAACAACGACTACAAAGACAACATCAAATCGTGAGAAATGCCTAGATCTAGTAAATTAAGAAAATGAAGCTCGTCTGTCTAGTGTAAGGAGGACTTATTTTCTGATGAAGATTGTTCTATGGTGGTCGATTTTGGAATTAACACATTGTACATTTTCATTTGCATTCTTGTTTTGCATTATCTTATTAATTTATTTATTTTGTTATTATTGCTTTTATAAATAATTCTAGTCATTTTGTTATCTTATTTGTACTAACTTGTTTTTATATTACTTTTCTTTTTGCTTGCATCGCATGATCATGACATAATCAAAAGGTGTTAATTTTTGAATGGTTATCAGAGTAAAAGGTTTTCATGATGGAAAAAGGGTTTCATGATCAAGTAAACTATAACACAACTAGAGAATGGCATATTGAGGAAGCTCCGAGAATAGTGGGGAGCTATATACCCAAAGATCATATGTCTAACGAAGAGCAAAAGGAGATAAGAGAGCTGAGAAAGAAAATGTCAAAGATTATGGATAAAATAGCTGCTTTGGCCAAAAGAAAATAGATTTATGCAAAAGAAAAGAATGACTTCGATGAAAACAATCATGCGATGTCAAATACACAAGGGACTACTTTATAACAAGTTGATCCTAGATAATCTGAGAAATCACGCACAATCACCATTCGTATCAACAAGTTGTCTAGAGACACCAAGGAAATGGTGACAGCCGTAGAAGTTCAAAAAATAAAAAGAAGCCATGAAATCAAAACTCGTTGGTATTTGAGAGTCTACTCTGAATGACAGGAGAAATAAACCTGAAGAATCTAGTTCAATCCAAGCCAAGAGGTGGCTCTCATTTTGATTCTATCCTTATATCATATAAGGAGTCGTATGATTAGCTTTTAGAATCCAGAGAGGTGGCCCTCATTACGTAAAACCTTGGCAACCTCCATATCTAAATTGCTATAACGTCAATGTTCGTTGTGAATATCATGACAGAGTTCAAGGACATTCCATTGAGAATTGTACCACCTTCAAGCATCGAGTCCAACATCTTTTGTATCATGGAGTATTGGAGTTCGAGATTAAAGGTCGACCAAGTTTTGTAATTGATTGTTCTGTTAAGATGGAGCCAAAAGTGTTCAAAGGTAAGGGTATCAGTGGTGGAATCCAAGAGGAAGAATGTTTGCTAAAATACGAAGCTCAAGTGCGTCTTTTGAGGATTGAAAATGATAAAATGAATAGAGAGATGGAAGCCATGTGTGCTAGTTTTCAAAGGATCAGTCAAGCCTTTAAAAATGTTGGAATAGGAAATGCCCTAGAGGAGTGGGCAAAAAGGGATACTAAACTGAAAAACGATGCTGAAAAATGGAGAAAGAATTGCAAGGTGCATGAAGTTCGAGCCAATAAGTTCTCTTATGATGTACAAATTGCATAAAAAGGCGCAATACAACCGTTAATGATTTGGGAAGATGACAAGTCGAAAATCAAATGTTGAATATGTCCATAGCCAATATGGAAGCTTCATATCAATGCCACAAGCATGAGAATGATGTTGAACTAGAATCCACTAGGGTTAAGAACAAGACATTGATGAAGCTTGTAGATGATTATAGAGATCTTGTACGAGAACTTCATAACAACAAAGACTTTCTTAAAGGAAAAATGAACAACATTTTCTACAACTCTGAGAAGTTACATATAAGATGGAGGAAAAAGATGATGCCATAAAAGAAGCTATTACCCAAGCAAGTATTGTGGCTCACAAATTGGTTGATTTAACTGGCGTTGCAAGTGAATTGAAACATATAGAAAAATCAACACTCGGGCATGAGTGAAAGTTAACTTGGCTTTTTAGAGAGATAAAGAAGTTAAGAGTTAAAGTTATCCCTTATATGTAAAGTTTGTTTGATGTACCAAAACCTCTGTGTTCAATGAAAGTTGTTTAAAAGTGATCACTCTGGAATGACACCTTTTGCATACATGCATTTTCATCGCATTTGTTTATTTAAGCATTTTATATGCATTAGTTATGAAAACATGAAAATAATTTATAGAAGGTTATGTGAAAGTAATACCAAGATCATTCATACTACTTCCTCATCATCATGAACAAATAAATGGTAACAATGGAACAATATCATGAGGAATCACAAGATCGGTTGCAAGAGTAGTTGATCAGGTTACAACAAGATATGAGGAATCAAACATCGAGTTCTCTACAAGATGTATCGAATCAAGTGATCCAGGTGCTAGTAACCAAGGATGCTGATAGAGAGAAAATAGTTGCTAAAGGATACAATGTTGTCAGACTAATGCGTCGAGAATGACAACCTACTGGAGCATCCCAATCAAACCTAAGGAAGAACCTCATTAATCATAAGCAATTTGAAGATAAATTCAAGCGTTTAAAGGAAGTAATTAGAGCTATGAAAAGTGTTAATGCCTCCCACAAAGAACCAGAAGAGAGATAACTCAACTTGGTCCTTGATTTGGTCATCCCACATGAATTTAGGGTGCCTAATTTTGAGAAATATGATGGCACCAGTTGTCCCCTAATTCACCTGAAAATGTTTTGTAGAAAGATGAAAGGGTATTTAAATGATGATAAGTTGCTGATTCATTACTTCCATGATAGTCTTACTGGACCAGTTGTAGTATGGTATAACCTTTTGAACAGAGAGCAGATCAAGATGTGGGTCGATCTAGTTGATGTTTTTAGGGTAATATCGATATGTTAAAGGCTTAGTCCTAAAACGTTAAGATCTCCAAAGAATAAGGATAAAAGCTACTGAAAACTTTAAAGAATATGCCCTAAGATGGAGAGGGGTGGTAGAACAAGTTCAACCTTCCATGTTTAAAGAATAAATATCATAAATGTTTCATAATTGTCTTCCAACTCCTTCGAGTTAATGCTGGCAAATTCAACAAAAGACTTCAAGGATCTTGTGACAAATGAGGAGTTGATTAAAAATGCAATCAGTAAAAGAAACTTGAAAGATAATTCCAAAAGCCCAACTGATCAAAAAGCAAAAGTTGACGAGGTGAATGAATGTCATGTCTAGAGCCCCTACAGCCGTAAAAGAAAATGAGCAGTTAGTCGTTCGAACCGACCAAAGAAAGTCTCGCGATCAAGAAGTACTTTGAAGGTGTTCGAAACTTCTATCTCAAATTTGTACCCCCATTTGATTAAAGGTTAATACCTCACACCGAGGCCAATGAAAGTGTCACCAAACCCTTCTGTCCACGGCTATGATCAAGATAGCGACTGTGATTTCCACTTGGGGGCATCTAGGCATTCTACAAGAAATTTTAGGCCGCTGTTAAAGGATATAGAAATGCTTGCTGAAAATGGAATATTGACACAATAATTGGTGGGGCAGTGGATGATGAACTCGAGTGGTACATCAAAGCACAATATGTAGTATCTGATCGAGTCAAGTGTCTCTGCATTAGATGAATAATATAGGATATCCTAATTATGAAGAGATCATTTCATCCATCGTGAAGCTTTATTTCATTTGCATGTCTTGTTTGAGTTTGATTTTGTTCTTTCTTTCTTTATTTACCTAAATATTTTGTAATAATGTTTGGTGATTGAATTTATGCTAATTTTTAAGGTTATGATCAATGAATCAAAATCTGTTAGTTCATTGAGTATCAAATGAATTAAAGATTCTTTTAATTTTTCAAGAATTATAGATCTTTGGCAAGTGACAAAATTAGACCTTTCATATCTCATCAAAAGCCAAAAGCACAGTTACTCGATTTTTTTACCTTAAAATAATTCATGGTCACTACCAAAACCAAATTTTGACACTACATCTATTTGAGTCACCAAAGTCACACCATTACCTCTCTTTGAGGCACTCAAAATCATTCCCTTACCTCTATTTGAGGCAATAAAGTCACATCATCGTCTTTTCAGACACAACCCTCATTTTTTATACCAATAAAACCTGAAGGTCTTAAGTGCAAAACTTTTATTTGTTTGTGAATTTTTCGGCAAGAAGATGTGAGATGGGGCATCATAGATCAACTTTTTGAAGATAAACTCAAATAATCGGGGCATACTCAAAGCAAGAAGAAGGTGAAATAAAAGGGAATGATTTAAATAATTCTATAATGTATTAATTACATTGTTTTCATATAAATAAAAGTTAATCTTGAATATTCATCGCCTTGAGGATACCACTTTTTTCAAGGACTTTTGTGTGTGAAATGATGAACGTCTTTATTTCAATATCCATTCACAAAAGGATAAAAAGATATATCTTTTATTGTCCCCATTTGAGTCTGATTCAACCCTAACCAAGGATCACCCTCCAAACTAGGGGCAAAGGTGAAGGAAATCTTCTCGTAAGAGTGAAGACCATCAATTCATATCAAGTGAGAAATAACAAGGAACCACAAGTAAGATCAAATGCAAACTGTGGAGATCAAATCCAGCTAAGAATAACTAAAGAAGTTCCAAATACAAGAAATAAAGAGGACAATAATGTGCTCAAATCAATTGAAGTCCTAAAACTCATCCAATAAATTCATATTCAAGATAGAAATAGAAAAAGAAAAAACATAGAGAAAAAAGTGAACGAAAAAAAAGAAAAAATAGAGAAGAAGAAAAAAAGGAGAAAGTAAAAAAAATAGATCAATCACTTCAAGACGAGTGACTCATTGAGCCTTAAGCCATGAGGTTGATCAAGTAAAAATGGTTCAAAGATCCAGATTTAACAAGAAGAGCGAGAAATGTTGAAGATATAGGAAAATGGATATGAATTCTAGGGTGAAAACCCAAAAAATAGGCAGTCTAGAGGGATCCAGAAAAAGAATGAAAATAAAAGATAAGCGGCAAGCAAATTCAAATTTGATAAAATAAGATTGAAGGTATCATAATGAATTGATCCTTTGTACAATCACCTTTAAACACTTGTTGGGGCCTATTATCCCTTTCTTTCATAACTGTAGCCTACATTATATGCCTAAAAAGTTCCTTCTAATCGTACATGGAGTTCTAAGCAGAAGAGACTATCTTCATATTTCATTTCGCCTCTCAGGATTAATTTTTTATTTGCAAAAGGTTTTCTAAAATCTTTAATGCATAATAGGAAAAATGACAAAGGGGGTTCAAGATGTAAAATTTTGAAAGACGTCTTGAAGCGAAAGGAAGATTCGAGTTGAAAACCTGAAAGGACGACTCGAATATTAAATTGAGCAACTACGACATAAGAGGCGGTCTTACAAATCTCTTAATGAAGCACACCACATCACAAATGTGCTTCAGAGAGTTTGGAACCAGTATCTCTAGAAGATGAACATAACAATCACTTCCTCAAGTTAGTGGACACCAAAGAACCAAATATGATGTAATACAAAGGCCAACCTGAGAGACCTTACCTTTCCAGAATCAACCTATACCTCAAATTTTTCATTAATATTGACACTTGTCAAAGGGTTATAATTCTTGAAGAATCGAAAGAGTAATTGATTTGTTTGATACTCAATGAACTATTGTTTTATAATTTGTTTTAATTGCAAGCCCATTGCATGGGACACCAGTTTTTAAAAATGCTTCATCAAACATTTTCACATTTTGAAAAATTTAAAGAGGAAGAAAAACATTTTCAAACAGGATAATCTCTCGAGAATGAATGAGGTTCTTGAAGATGATGAGACTTTTTATGCCTCAAATTAAGAAGTGAGAAACAAATAAAAGCCAAAGCATGAAGAATAAACAGTATAGGAGAAATTAAGACATTCTTCGTTTTCTTTCAAAACAATGAAGTTTGAAAGATCAAAAGACTCAAGAACAAAACTTCTCATACTTTGTTGTGACATCATCAACATCAATAATAGATCATGAAGTAGGCATTCACTTTAATAAGAAGGGCTTGTGATTTTTGATCAATGATGCAAGACTGAGACCAGTCAATGATGAAATTTTGACACTCAAATAGGGATTAGTCATGAAAGTATCCACATTGGGGCATGACCAAAGACCCATATCATGTTGAGATAACAAGGTTTAGCCCGAAAAGTCATCAAGAATGAGCCTCACAAATTTGAGTGTCAGGGGCAGAACATGAATTTGAGAAGAGCTTACCATGTAGAGCAAACCATTCAAGCATCAATTAATAGTAAAGTCCTAGAAAAACAAATTTGATAGCGTAATTGAGTCAAGGATAGAAAGGGGCATCATGATCTTCCAATGAAAATAGAAGATTCATGATGTCAAAATCCCAACAAGTGAAACCTCAAATACAGGGAATAATGTTTAAAGAGGTAGAACCTGAAGAACAGAGGGGCTCAATCCACAAAAGAAGTGTTACTTTGAAGTGGGGCATGTTACCTGGCCATTAAGTTGTTTTCATATAATTTAAAATTGAGATTTTCAGAAAATAAAATTTTTGAAAAGTAAGAAAGCGATTTCCAAAGTTTCTTACGTAGTAAACTATTTCCAAAATTGGTAAGTCCTTCGGGCCATCAGTAAATCTTTCAAGCATGATGATTAAATCCTTCAGGTCATCTGTCAGTCTTTCGAGCAAGATGATAAGTCCTTCGGGCCATCTATAAGACCTTCGGGCAAGACGCTTTCATGTGATAATTTGAAATTTGAGAAATCAATTTTCAAAGTTTCTCATTTAGTATTTTCAAAAAATGAAAATTTTTGAAAAGTAAGAAAGTGATTTCCAAAGTTTCTTACCTAGTAAACTATTACCAAAATTGGTAAGTCCTTCACGCCATCAGTAAGTCTTTCAAGCATCATGATTAAATCCTTCGAGTTATCTGTCAATCTTTCGAGCAAGATGATAAGTCCTCCGGGCCATCTATAAGACCTTCGGGCAAGATGCTTTCATGTGATAATTTGAAAAATGAGAAGGCAATTTTCAAAGTTTCTCATTAGTATTTTCAGAAAATGAAATTTTTGAAAAGCAAGAAAGCAATTTCCAAAGTTTCTTAACTAGTAAACTATTTCCAAAATTGGTAAGTCTTTCAGGCCATCAGTAAGTATTTCGAGAATGATGATTAAATCCTTTGGGTCATTTGTCAGACTCATTTGAGATAATGTCAATATGAAACTGAACAAAAATGTGTTGTCTTTTTTATCTTTTTCCTATTCTTGTTACTATTTATTATTATTACTATTATTATTATTATTATTATTATTATTATTATTTATTTTTATTTTTTATTATAGGCCCATTACAACAAGACCAAGTTGCATCCAATTACAAGAGGCCAACCAACCTAACCACAATCCCAACAAAACCCAAAACCACAAGCATTTGAAACCCTAGGGTTTCCAGCTGCCGCAAGCAATGGTTTCACTAGCGCCGCGTCACTGCCAAAGCCTCCACCGCCAGTGCCACTGTTGCTGAGGTTATCCCCAACTACTTCACCATCGTGATCTACAACAAAACAAGTCAAACAATATCATTTACAGTAAAAAAATCAACCAAAACCCATTAAAATTTTTTAGAATCCTAGAAAATCTAAATCTTTGAATGTGGTTTTAGGGGAAATCATTCCCCTCAGTTCTAGACTCACCAAACACTACCAAATCCATAAAATGGCTGATAAGTTTCAATTAAAAAGGAGGAGAAGTTTCGGTTACAGAGGGAGGGGGAGATCGAGGGGGATTCGAAAAAAACATAAGGGGTTTTTTGGATTCGAAAAAAAAATAGAGAAAAGAAGGAGTTTGAAAAAAAAACAAGAAAAAGATAGGACTTAGCTTGTGTCCTTCACCGGAGATCTGGTGTCCTCACTTCACCAAAGCCAAACCCTTCAAGAATCGAAGGTATTATTTTTGAAATATCTGGATTTGGTGTTCGGGTTTCATTGTTTTGGTGCTCGGTTTGTTTAGGGTTTGGAAATAGAAGTTTTATAGGGCCTAAAGAGAGTCGTCGGCCTCTTGTCGGGTCTAGTTGGGCGTCACCAGAGAAGGCTTTGCCCTCTCATCGAAGAAGATAATGAGAGATGGGGTTGAGCAGTTGAGAATAAAAGAAAATGGGGGCTAGGGTAAATTTTTACCCAAAATACCACATGTATTTCGTTGGAAAAACGGTAGCGTTTAGAGGTTAGGGCAGTATGTCTCTTAGCGCATGGGATACCGCGGGTAAGAGTCCATCCAGTTCTTATTTAATTTGTTTTGGCCCCCTAATCTAGTATTTTAGGTTTCCAAATTTGACCCTTTACTTTGTGTACCTTTCATTTTGGTCCTATGTACCAGCTCATTTTAATTTATGTTTTTTACATTTCGCTTGTAATTTGACCACTTTTTATTTTTGTCCCCAGGTTTATATGTTTCAAGTTCTTTCCTGTTTATGCATTTGACATGTTTTATTTCAAAACTTTCATTTTAATCACATGATTGTTTATGGATAAAACATGATTCTAGTGATGATATGATGTGATCTTTGTGCTTCATAACTAAATATGGATTGGTTTAATTTGTTGTTATAACCCGAAATTTACTTATCATCTAAATTTGGTCACCATTGTATGTTGCTTTGATGTGTATACCTATATTAATTTATAATTTGATAATGATGAACATTTTACATTTAATTTTAATACATAATACATGTTTGGCACTTTCCTACTGCATTAATTTTATAAATACTTCTTTGTCCTTAGCTCTCTTACATTAAATTTAACATAATAGATTATTTAATTCATTTTATAAATACTTCTTTGTCCTTAGCTCTCTTACATTAAATTTAACATAATAGATTATTTAATTCATTACTATGAAATGTACCTGTCAACTTTTATTTTAAGATGTTTGTAGGTATATACATTAATTTCATTAGATAAAGATAAAATATTAATGTATTGCTTAAAGTATGCTCCAAAATATTATACATGTGCAAATGATCACTTATAGATCTAGATTCTTTTATTTATTTATTTGGAATCCTTTAATTAAATTGCATATTAAACTATATGAAACCCTCAAAAGCACGACTTGATTCGAATCGGAATAATTTGATTAAGAGTAATACTATTTCATTTTACGATTATTGTGAAGTGATTGTCTTAATGTATAAGAATGTTACTTCTGATGATTTTAAAATGAAATTGTATCCTGTCAAGTGGAAACCTAAAATTCAACCACACCTAAAATTTGAGAATGAAGGAAAAATAAATGTTCTTCTATTTAAATTCTTCGAGAAAAGATCATTAGAACTTATAAAATGTTTGATCTCGACGTCTTTAAATGATCGAATATCCTTCTTCTTTCTAAAAGGATTGTTAATTCATATTTAATTAATTTCTATTTTATCATCATTTATGCATTCGATTTAATAATAAATTTTAGAAGGAAATAGTAATATTTCTTTATTTCAATTGGAGTAAAAATGATTGCTCTAAGGCATGAGAGGAATTTTCTTCTCGATAGGAAATAATTAAATGTTGTCGTTTTCCGTACTAAAATTCAAGGAATGTGTTTAAAAAGAAGCCTTAAATTTAATTTGTTTTATTTATTTTATTTTATTGTTATTGATGTATTTGAATTTGGAATTAATAATGAACTTTAGAATTGTAATATTTCTTTATTTCAATTGGAGTAGGAATTGATTGTTTTAAGGCATGAGAGATTGATTCTTCTCGATAGGAAATAACTAAATATTATTGTGTTTCGTCCTAAAATTCAAAGAATATTATTTGTATGGGATCTTGAATTAAATTAAATTTGAACTTGTAAGATTCATTGCGAAGACAAGTAATTAATCGACTAGGTACCGATTTAGGGCGTTGTGGGGGTGTTAATTCTTCTCCACGGGTAATCGACTCCCAAACTCAACTTTTTGGTAACGTAAACCGTAAAATTGTTGTTTTAATTAAAATTAATATTTTTATTAAAATGACAACCCTAATCAAGGATTTGTGACGACTCCTCGAACCATGTGTTATTTTAAGAAAATGCCAAACTATTCGAAACGAGATTTTTTTTTAAATCCCATAAAAATTAAATTTATTTTTTAAAAGAAAAATCGTTTCGACAATATTATTGTGTTAATTGCTTTTCTTTACTTGATTAAGTGTCTAACACTATATACTAAGATTTGGAGGGCTCCTCTTGGGTAAAACCATATTTATCCAAGACCAATTTCCTGTAACTTCTGCGGAGGGACTTGAATAATGAAGAAACCCATGTTTGGTACATATGTAATAATAGAAATTAAAAAAAAAATACATGAGTTTGAAAATAATTTATCAAAATATAAATAAAAATTGACACAAATCTAAACTTGATATTAGTAAGATGAGTAAAAACTTAAGTAAAGTAATCCTTATTTATCATTAACCCATTTGTTAGCATTAAGACCTAATATCAAAGAATTATTATTAGAGTTTAATTTCCACCCTAAAATTTATCAAGAAATCTCACGTCATAACTTTATTAGGCATCACAAAGGTATCAATTATTAGGCCCAATTAGGGTACTAATTCGAACCTTTAACTCTTAAGGGTATTTTTTAGTATTTCTAAGACTTGGAACCTTATCCTAGTCTTTAGAAGGGTTGGGGACCTCAAGGGAGTCTAATGGACCCATTTTAACGGAGGTGGCACAAAACAAGCCGATGGAGCTTGAAATAACCCTAAAGTTTTGAAACTCCGAGGCTAATTTTGAACCTCACCGAAATTTTAGGGTAGGTTTCAAAAGCTTCAAGTACCTTTATCGAAATAGTTTCAAAATTGATCCTTAATTTCGAAACTATTGAAAAAATTATCTAAGTTAAATGACCTCAAATTTCACCCAAGACCTTTTAAATGTAAAATAAACGTCAAATATGTATTTTAGCACCTTTAAACATGGATCAAACATTGAAAAAATCATTAAACCATTATTGGGTACCAAGCAACATGCTAAATAACCATAAACACTCGAGCACATACATTAGGCCACCCAAGCGTTACATTAATCTAAAATATGAAGCATTTTAAAGTTAAGAGTGAATTACTTCAATTTTTAAGCAAGAAGAGCCTTTATCCATAATTCCAGTACCTTACCCTTCCCCTTAACGTTGGAGGATTCAACTTGTTTAAGATATCATCTTTACGCTAGAATGAAAAACCAAACTTAGAAACGCAAACAAAAATGAAGAAAGGACAATGTTCGAAGCAACAATGAGCTTATCAGAAAAAAGTTTGGGCATTTTCGTGATTAAAGAGAACCCATGAAGAAGCGGACCTTTTCCCCCTGTTCCATAAGCTTAACCTGGAACAGGGCTGTAAAATAGTTTGCATTAGCTGCAAACATGGCTGATGTTTTGTAAAATATGCTGCTAGTTTTTCATCCTTTTATTGAAAAATTCTGATTGATTTTGTATTTTACATTATTTTTATTTGCCTTCTCTTCATTCTTACAAAATGTATGCCTCATTTGTTGCTAACATCAAGGCACGCCCTTGATCGCTTTCTCCAAAATATTTCTATGGTGATCGATTTATGAAAGAAGCGATTTCTGATATACAAATCAAGGAAAGGAACCAAAATCAAAACGATGGTGCTGTTTGAAGACAACTATAGGGCTCTTAACACTGTGCCCTTTGTTGCTCCTCCACTCAAGTGTAGCTGATAGGATATCTGTCCCATTCTTCATCGAACCGCCCTTCACCGAAACTTTGAAAGATTTCTTTTGGTGTTTCCTTTTAAATTTCATTGTTTTTGGAATAACTGCAATGGAAAGTTCCTTGGGAGCTGTCACTTTTGCCTTGATCTCAAGATTCTCACCTCCAACATTGGTTACAGTCCTGTAAAACACAGCTGAAATTCTCGATTCTGTACCGCTGAGATGGATGTGCATGGAAGGGTAGTTAAGCCCGTCGAAGCCTAATGCAGGTTTAAAACTGGAACAGTTGTATTTGTGCTTGCCTCGGATGAGTAGGCCAATGGTCGTTCTATTGTACCCTTCTTTGCAAAGGAAACTTATGTAGGAACTCTCGTTAATGTCATAGATCAGTCCAGGGTTTACAGCTCTGGTTGGATTTATCTGACCCGATCCCGAGCTTAGTTCTTCGAACTCGTCTTTGATTTTCATCGGTGTTGCTGAAGCAAGAAAATGGTATGGTGATTGAATTAGGAAGTAAAATTTGGATCATCTATCTATTTGCTTGGTGTGATGTGGAAGTCTTACCGGTAGTCATGAGAGCCGACTTGATTGCAGCCGGCGACCAGTCCGGGTGGAAAGACTTCACATACGCTGCAGCAGCTGAAGCATGGGGGCAAGACATAGATGTGCCGGACATAATGTTGAATGCCGAATAGCGTCGGTCAGTTGGATCGCCGGTTATCGAGGTCAGTTGCGTGTAGGCACCCAGTATGTTTAGTCCTGGAGCAGTAACATCGGGCTGGCCATGGGAAAATTTTGAGTTAAAACCAAAATGAAGGGAAATAAACAACAAAGAGAGGCGAGAAGATTGATTTATTGACCTTGAGAATGTTTCTGTTTGTTAACTGGGGCCCTCTAGAAGAGAAAGAAGCCACAAAGGGAGCATCCATATGAACTGTTCTAGTCTTATATATGACAGCTTCAGGGTTCCTGGCATCATTGAATGCATTTCACCACCATCCGTAAGCTTTTTCATTGTTGAATCAAAGATTCCGAAAGTGGAAAAAAGAAGGCTTACTTTGTGGAGTTAATATATCGATCGAGCTTATCGCCGTTCTTGCTACGGACCACAACAGTTGCAGGTATAAGAGCGAGGGAATAATGGTCTGTTAGTTCATCAATGGCCATTATGGTTCCTGCCCCATCCAGCATCCTGATACTATCATCCTGACCGGAAACCCCTAGGCAATAAACGATCTTCCCCTTCACCTTGTCCTTGTCCAGTGTTCCGGAATCGCAAGCACTTTAATCGGTTTTAAACGCAATAAATCAGAGGTCTCATGCGAAAAGAGAAACATATTTGTTAAATTTACCTGCTGCTAATATATACCTGATATTTCCATAGTAAAAATCTCCAGTAACATTGGTTGCATGTGCTCCATCTGTGAAAGGGTACATCTTGTTTTTCATTGAAAATGTGTTGATTCCAAAGCCCTGTGTTTTGACGTATGAGACCAGATTTAGTTCGATTATATGTGAGTGCAGATATTTACAAGAAAGAACTGAAAGCGTACAGAAGTTATTGTGCCATCGCCGAGCTTAATAGTTGAGATGAATTGCCTATCGATGCTGCTTGCTGCAACAGTCAAAATCCATGGTGCGACGTTTATAACCGTTTCAAGCGTCGGACCACCGTTTCCTCCGGCACAAGATGTCAAGATCCCTTTTCTCATAGCATGAAAAGCTCCTATAGCTACAGAGTCATTGAAATAGCCCGTGGAGTCACCTCCTAATGAAAGGGATATCAAGTCCACTCCATCGGCAATGGCATCGTCAAACGCAGCCAGTACATCCATGTCGCTACATCCCTCGCTCCAGCAAACTTTGTACATGGCTATACGTGCAGATGGCACTCCACCTCGAGCCGTTCCTTTGGCTATGCCATTTAAGCTGGAGCCCTTCACAGGTATGCCGGCAGCAGTGGAGGCGGTATGAGTGCCATGGCCGTCAGTGTCAACCGGAGTCGGTTCATCAGGACCACCACTAAAGTCTTCTAGATGATAATATCTTGCACCAATGACTTTGCTGCTCATGTTGAAAAGCTTGAACATCAGAATTTGGAGTATTTTAGCATCAATAGAATATGTAATTCTCGGTGTTTTTAGAGAAATTACTTGTTGCAACCAGTGAAGTTGGCTCCTTTATCACATTTACCCTTCCATGTAGCTGGTGGAGGTCCATAACCTGCATCGTTAAAACTGGGAGATTCCGGCCAAATACCTAACGACATTATGATTAAACCGTGCATCATTACCTCGGAATAAGATTATTCTAATATTTCCGAAAAAGGAAAATAAAAGATAACCAAATTTACCAGTGTCCATTAAACCAACTATGATATTGCTTTCAACACTGCCGTGGATGTTGTTTGAACTTTCAGTCACTCCCAGAAAATCCCATGATCTCGTTGTAAGAAGTTTGCGCTTTGTGTTTTCAAATACTGATGCCACTCCGTCTTCCTCTGCAAAACAATTTGATTATTCATTAACAAATGAAATAATAATAAACATACATACATACATGCATGCATACATACATACCTGATAGTCTCTTTGCTTCATCCGGTAAAAGCCATGCCGCAAAACCATTGATGCTTTTTCGATAGCTATATATTTTGGATTCTCTTGCTAAATCCTCACTACAAGAACAATACCATCCCAATGAGATAATTCATCAGTATAAACAAAAACTTAATCTGCAGACATATGTATTACTCTCCAACTGCTTTAAGCAGCAGGTTATGATGTTCATCCATGGCCGATATCCTGGCTCCATTTTCTGGCACTTCTCCCATGTATACAATATATGGCTGTCATCAAACAGTACACGTATTAACATCAAAAAGGAAATCAGCAAGGGATTATATAAAATATATATATACCTTTCGTTCATTTTCTGTTGATCCTCCAACACAGTTGGCTGTTGCAAGACATAGAAAACAAGAAGCAAATGCAAAATATAGAATCATTGTTACTGCAGTGATGTGTAAAGTATAAAATGAGTGTCCATTTTTGTTTGTTATAAATAGATGATATGGTGGGGGGGAAAAGATCATGGGAGAGGTTGTTTAGTTCCACGCATGCATGCAAGAGATGATCTGTGAGCGTAAAGTATGGTCAGTTATACTTTGACTAATTAATTGAAAAGAATATGAATGAATAGAATGAATTTTGTTTTAAATGTCAGATTTTTTTGGCTCTTTTCTTGGGATTTTCAAATTAGTAAGCTGCTCGTTCCTAGTTCTCTAAATTTGATAAAGTAAATAAATATATATTTTGATACCTGAATTTTTATTTAGATGTAATTATATATCTAATTTTTCATATAATTAGATATTTAAATTTGATTTTTAGGTTTATTTTGATGTCTAAATTTAATTTTGACCTAATTGATACTCGAACCTTACTCATTGATTCAAATTCTATTTTTTATCTAAACGGTTAGGGATTAACACAGGACCCGAATTTGACGGGTTATAATCTGACTCGATCGAGTCGGATTTTTAAAAAAAGTTAGATTCAGGTGGGGTTGAGTTTTTAAAAATATGTTCGGGTTGGGTCGGGTTTAGGGTGAAAAATACCCGACTCAACTTGAAAAATAATGTAAATTTACCTTATATATTTAGAAAAAATTGTAATAATAATCATATATATATTATTTTCTCAATTAGATCCCTATTTTAATTGAATAAAAATAATATTTTTTATAAATATATTTATTTCGAGTTTAGTTCGGGTTTTATCTCAAAAAGTCGGATTGAGTTTTCAGTCCGACTTTTCAGTGGAGAGTATATATTTTCGGGTCAGGTCGGATCAGGTTGATCAAAAACCCGACCCAACCTGACCCTTGTCCATCCCTAATCACAGTAAATGACTTACTTAAATCAATTTGAAGCATGAACCAAGCGACCTTGGTGGAGAAGAATTTGTTGTTATTTCTTGAGTTTCTGAGTTTGAGCGCCATGAATGCTAGGGGAATAAGCGTTCAATGCCAAATGATTGAGAGTTATCTCTGAATAGATATTATCTTGTACTTATTTCATATTAATAAAAAAATTAATTTAATCCATGAAATCAAGTTTAGGTACCAAATTGAACTTAAAGGTTAATTTTAATTATCTAATTGGATAAAAAAACTTTAGGGATCAAGTTAAACCTTAAAAGCAAGTTCAAATATTTAATTAGATCAAAATTTTCAAATATCAAATTACTGCTTAAAACTAAGTTAGGTGCCAATATACATATATCCTTGATCAAACTATAGTTATATTTCAATTTTCACAGAATGTCGCTCGAAGGAAGAGCTATTAGAAGGTATAATTATATTTTTTTCACTTAACATTTGCTTGTTTTTGTAATATTTTTCTTGTTGTTCTTTTACCGATCACAAT
The DNA here is from genome assembly GCF_006381635.1 of Hibiscus syriacus. NCBI lineage: Eukaryota > Viridiplantae > Streptophyta > Magnoliopsida > Malvales > Malvaceae > Hibiscus > Hibiscus syriacus. The sequence continues at coordinate 273,979 of NW_024063188.1, read as the reverse complement.
TTTATTGTTATTATATTAATTTTATTAAATATTAAGTCATATGAAGTTAAACTTTTAATGAAAATGAATTAATTTATTATTTTTTAAAAATAAGATAATTATTTTATACTTTTTTATAGTGAGAAACTCAACAAAACCTGGAAATAAACATCTTGTTGGATGAGGATATAAACCTGAAAATTTATTATATACTAAAATTTATTTATTAGAGGAATCTATCCCAAAGCATGTTATGTGCTTTACTTGTAATTTTACAAACTTACAATTTTGATAAGTTCAAATGTTGGTCAAAATTGACAAGAGTTCAAATGTTACTACCAAAGAATTCATGTTGACAAGTAGTTATAATGGATACCAAATGTTACAAGTTGATTCAAGTTAGCAAGTTGATAAGTGGTCAACTTTTTTACATGGGAAAATTAATCTTTGGTCCTTAAATTATTAGGTTATTTGTAGGTTGGTCCTTAGAAATCAACTCTAAATAAGCCTAAGCATTCTCATTTGAAATCATCCAAAAAAACATCTCTCCCATTTGTTTTCTTAATTCTCCCACTTTGTAAAATTTTAGAAATTCTAACGAATTTCATTTGTTGTAATATTTTCTTAATAGTGAAGTTATCATCCGTTGGTGGTACCCGAGGAGTAGATGATATTTCGTTGAACCTCGTAAATTTGGTTCGTTCTCTCCATTATTGTTCTTTATTGAGTTTTTCTATTGTGTTTCAATATTCAATAGTTTGATGGGTTTATCTGATGTGCAACTTTGGTAGTTCTGATCTTGACATTTTAGATCGATTTTGAAATTACATTAATGTGGGAAATAACTGGATTTCCTCAACAATTAGTATCAAAGCTTCGATTGAGGTAATATGGTGGCCTCATTGCTGAAAATATCAAGTTCATGCAGTTGAATATTGTTCGTTGGCATTAAAATGAAAAAAAAATATGGATCAATTGAGACATTAAGTTCTTTATCCAAACCGGTGAGAAAGGTGATGTCAAATGCAAACTTCTCAGTAGAGTTATTCGATGGATCCGATATTTTGGCATGTGACAAGGTGACCTATTAGACGTTTTATTCCAACAAGGTCTAGACATCACCATTGAAGAAGAAAAGGTCGTAGATATAGAGGAGAAAGAATGGGAAACAATGAATCGTTTGACGTGCAACATGATTTGATCTTGTCTTTCCAAGGAGTAGAGGTATAGCTACAAAAACTAGACTTCCACAAGTAAGATGTTGAAAGCATTGGAGGAAAAATTCCTAAAGAAAAACTTTTACAATTGTCTTCACGTGAAGAAAAGATTGTTCGGATTTGATTACCAATCAGGAACTAGTATGAATGAACACATCATTGTCTTCAATGAGCTAGTGGCAGATTTATTGAGTATGGATGAAACTTTCAAATATGAAGATTTGGCTTTAATGTTTTTGTCATCTCTTCCAGATGAATTTGATAACTTTAAAATGATGTTACTTCATAGTAACCGTAAAGTTACTCTTAAATATGTAACCGTTGCTTTATATAGTTATGATCTTAGGAAGAAAACCAAGAAGAATAACAAGTATGGAGCAACGGAGGCCATTCTGGTAAGAGGTCGCTCAAAAAGTCAAAATTCAAATAGGAGAGGGAGATCAAAGTTGAAGTCCAAACTTAGAAAAGATGAATGTGTCTTTCTTCATGAGAAATACCATATAAGAAAGATTGTTCGAAGCTGAAGAAGAAAGAAAAATCTTCTCTAGATGTATGTATTGTAGATCATGATGTCAATAACTCTTATATATCATTTGTTGCTTCATCGTCATCATTTCATACATATGAGTTGATATTAGATTCTGGTTGCACCTATCATATGTCTCCTAATCGGGAGTGGTTCTCTGATTTAGTAGAACTAAATATAGGAGTTCTTTATATGGGCAACAATAATGCATGTAAAAATGTTGGGATAATTTCAATTCGATAAAAGAATCAAGATGGATCAATCAAATTTCTGATTGATGTCTGATACGTACCTAGATCAAAAAAAAATCTCTTCTCGTTGTGAGCCTCGGTGTAACACCCCAGCCCGTACTCAACCTGGATATGAGTCCGAGATGCCACATTGACTTTTAAAACAGTATTCTTATAAAATATCAAAACATTTGAACTCATATTAAGAAAATACAATAATATACTATTAAATTATGCTTCATTATAAAAATTTAAGGCAAAAATGTATTTATGAACAATACTATACGGTATGAACAGTACCATGAACAGTACCATGAACAGTGCTACAGTGCATCGATGCACTGCTATAGTACTGCTACAATGACTTTCGTAAAACATTCATAAAACTCGTAAAAATCTAAGCTTTCATCCGTATAAAATTTATCAATTTCATAGATGCATTTAAAACATTACAAAACTTAATCGTATGACTTTTCAAAACCGATTAGAACATATCGGATTTAATCCCTTATTTACATGCCAACCACTTTCCTTATTACAAAATACATATTATACATTTATGATCTGATATTTGGAAAGGAGGAACTGACCTGTCTTGCATAACTTTTATCAATCTTCCTCTTCTCAAAACCTACGTGTGAAACAATCACACGCTAAGTCGTTGACTTAGTGAGGCATATAAACATATAATAAAACTATAGAACATTTCTGTATATCATATAACACATTCATCATATCACAAAGAAACACACATAACATCATATAATTATGCAATTACCTTTGATAACCTTTTATAAGCCCATGTACATTATTGAGAACTTAAGGTATGTGAGTGCATTAAGGTTGTGCACTAATGTTGTCATCACAGCTCGTATGGGGTCCCACTAGGGGCATATGAAATTTGTTCCGAATGACCTATGTAATTGTCCATATATTCCGAAGAACATAGGTAAACTGTCCATTTGTTCCGTAGAATATAGGTAACCCTCAACTCTTGGCATGCCAACTATACCACTAGCTCTCATATCATATCACATGGGCATTATCATTTATACATTTCATATCACTTGTTCTTTCTCTTCTGTCACATACCACATGTATGTGTAACCATATATCTTATATCATATCACATGTATCACAAGTGCATGTATTCACGTAGATCATTTCATATGGCTTTTATCATTTCTTATTTGTTCATGTAAACTCGCATGTCATATCATATAACATATATCACATGTTACATTTTCACGTAATCATGTAAATCATGTAACATATAATAAAATACATAAATTTCTATGTACTAATGCACACATAATAATCACATAACATTTTATAAGTTACTTCTTACCATAGTAACTCTGTCAATGGCTCATTGCAAGCCAATGTTTGATCAATCACATAAGTACAATTTAAATTGCACTCACCTTAGTCTTGCTTTGATTCAATCCCAATTCTTTGATTATTTCGGAACTTGTTTAGGCTCAATGGAACTTGTTTAGGCTCAGTATCTACATAAACATAATTTTCAAGACGATTATCAGAAGCCTAAACCTTATAACTTGGTATGAATAACTTAGGCAAATTAATGAACCAAAATTCTATTTTTCCTTTAGGGGTGTATCAATGCACTATGGGTGCATCGGTACACAAAATAGCTTCGATATTCCCATGCGGCGATGCCTACCTGTGTGCATCGATACACACTGAATAATTTCTGGAAATTTACCCTTGATACATCGGTAAGAAAGATAAAAGAATAATTTGATACAAATGGATATTTGCAAAGAAAGATGAATCTCCTAGTAAGAAAAATGTTCGCTACAAGGCAAGAATGGTAACTAAATGTTACGCTCAAAAGGAGGGAATCAACTACAATGAAGTATTTTCCCTGTTATAAAACATTGCTCCATTAAAATATTGTAGGCTTTGGTAGTATACTTGAATTTGGCGCTAGCTCAACTTGATGTAAAGATGACTTTCTTACACGGTGATTTAGAATATGAGATATATATGACTCGGCCAGAAGGATAGAAAGATGGTGGTTGTGAAAATAGGTTTGTAAGCTGAATAAATCACTATATGGATTGAAACAATATCTGAGGTAGTGGTACAAGCAATTTGATAGCTTTATGAGGAGACACAAGTACGCCAAAAGCAAATATGATCATTTTGTGTATTTGTAAAAACTATAAGATGGATCTTTCATTTATCTCCTCTTGTTTGTTAATAATATGTTATTGCTTCGAATAGTCAAAATGATATAAACAAATTAAAGGCTCAATTTGTTGAGTTAATCGATCGATGGAATCGGCCAAGAGGGGGTGAATTGGAAATTAAAATTTTGGTGGAAGCTTTTGCAGAAAATTGAAAGTGATTGCACAGCGATTTACAGTGGTTCGACTTTCTCAACAAAGTCTACGTCCACTACCTTAGCTATCCACACTAAGGATTTTCCAACAAATTCACTAATTTGTTCTTTCTTTTGAGGCCAAAGAGATAACCTTATAACTCCCTCAAGAATTATACCCCAATTCTTGAGAACACTCTTTCTCAAAGAGAAGATTACAAATTTCGCAAACTTACAAGAAAAACCTCACAAGGTAAGATGTTTGCACAATTCTAGAACAAAGAAAGAACACTCAAGAATAAATATAATTGAGCACAATAAGTATTCTTGAAAGAAAAATGAATATTGAATGAAAAATAGGCTTAAAATGCTCAAACTTGAGGTTTGATGCTTTCTCTTTGATTCTCTCTTGATTTTAGTTGCTTGATGTTTCTTGTTGTTGATCAATGGCTTCTAAGCTTGTTTAAATACACCTTGAATCACTTTTGAACGTTGGGGATCATTAATGAAGTTATTGGAGCCGTTTAAGTGTGAAAACAATTCATATTTCTACTTGGAGCGTGGGGGGAATCGGTACCCCCTCATGGGGAATCGGTTCCCTAAGTGTAAAATTCAAATATTCGACAGTTGAACAGTGGAGGGAATCAATACCCCCTGGGGGGAATCGGTTCCCTCCGAGCACACTGATATTTCTCGGAGCAAAACCATTCAGGGGGAATCGGTACCCCCTTGGGGGAATCGGTTCCCTCTGGACAAACTGTAATTTTTGGCTTTGAAACGGTTCGAAATACTTTGTAAAATTGTTTTGAAATTATTTTAAGATTAAAACTTAATTTTACACTTGAGTAAGGATTAAAAATGACATTTGAAAGATTTGGAGTAATATTTTGATATTCGAATAATTATATCGAATATACTTAGAAAATCTTTTTGGAAAATCTTAAAATTCATTTAACTTAATTTGTTATATCGAAATATCAAAATGTTTTCAACACAATTGAATCAAGAGTTTGAGATGAAAGATCTAGGTGAGGTCAAGAAGATTCTTGTTATAGAGATAAGTAAAGATAATCAGAGAGGCAATCTTTGTTTGAAACAAAAACAATATCTTAAAAAGGTATTGCAATGTTTTGGCATGAATGAAGAAACCAAACATTTGGAAGCTTTATGTATACGATAGTGTGTACGCGTTTTGACATCTCACATGTAGTTGGAGTTATGAGAAGGTATGTATATGATCCTAGAAAAGGATACTGGCAAGCTATGAAATGGATTCTATGATGTCTACAACAAATCGTGGATGTTGGTTTAGTTTTTGTTCAAGATGAAGCAATTGATTAATTTGTGATTGGATATGTTGATTCCAACTATGTTGGTGATTTAAATAAGCGTAGATCAATTGTTGGGTTTTTTTTTACTCTTGCTAAAGCCCCCAATAAGTTAGAAGTCTACTTTACAGTCTATGGTGGCTTTGTCTACTATGGTAGCTTTGTTTACTATAGAAGCAGAGTATATGACAGTTTTAGAGTTTGAAAAAGAAGTAATTTGGCTTAACAGGTTGATGGAGGACTTGAGGGTTGTTTAAAGTCATATCAACCTCTATTGTGATAGTCAAAGTGTTATTCACTTAACGAAAAATCAAGTCTACCCTTCAAGGACTAAGCATATCGACGTGAGGTATCACTTTATGTATGAGATCTTTGAAGAATGAAATATTCTACTTCAAAAGATTGCGACAGAAAAAAATCTTACATATATGATGACCAAGATGGTAACAGTAATCTAGTTTAATCATTGTTTGAACTTGATTAACCTCCTAAAAGTTTAAGCACCTTCGGGTATACGGTACTTGTGAGTGTAATTAGAGGCACTACATAAGGATAACTTCATCAGATTTAGGGAGTAGAAGTTAAGTAGGATTGGTAATTTCAAGCAAAAATGGAGATTTGTTATGTGTGTGGCTTGTAATTTTACAAGTCTACAATTTGATAAGTTCAAATGTTGGTCAAAATTGGCAAGAGTCCAAGTTCAAATTTGCTATCATTAAAGAATTCAAGTTTGATTTTGCTACCACCCAAGAATTCATGTTGACAAGTGGTTATAATGGATACCAAATGTTACAAGTTGATTCAAGATGGCAAGTGACCAACTTTTGTACATTAGAAAATTCATCTTTGGTCCTTAAACTATTAGGTTATTTGTAGGTTGATTCTTAGAAATCAACTGTAAATAGGAATTGTCAATTGAAATCATCCCAAAAAAATCATATCTCTCATTTGTTTTCTTCATTCTCCCCCTTTGTAATATTTTGGAAATTATAAGCAAATTCATTTGTTGTAATATTTTCTTAATAGTAAAGTTATCATCCGTTGGTGGTGCCCGAGGAATAGACAATATTTTGTTTAACCACGTAAATTTAGTGTGTTCTCTCTATAGTCTTCATTGTGTATCAATATTCAATAATTTGACAGGTCTGTCTGTTGTTCATTTTGGTAGTTTTGATCTTGACATTTTAGATCAATTTTGAAACTACGTTCATGTGGGAAATAACTCTATTTCCCCAACAAAGCCAACTTTAAGTGCATCACAAAGAAGTTTATAGACGTAGATTGATATGTTTTCTGTCTTTGCAAGTGAGCAAGCTAGACACATAAGGTAATCGATCTTAGAAAAATTAAAATATGGCTTAACCTGCCAGCAAACTAAAGAAATAAAGAGTCCTCTTGCAGCAATAATCCTTTAGCCAATGGTGAAAACATGATTCAAGCCTTGCTCAAAGATATTATAGAAAGATTTTATAGCTAAAGTATTAGCATCTCATGCTATCGTGTAGGAATAGAAGACTATAGTATCAACCTTGTAGAGAATAATATTAGGATATGTAATTTTGTGAACAATACGCTCCTCTAGTAACAACCCAAAACTGTCTTACGACGTATTTCACTAGTACAAAATCTAATAAACAATCCAGTTCTCAAAAGAGACTTCGTCACAAATTATAGGTACGAGTCATTTCTTGAAAATTTACTGCCTATATATGGTATAACAATGATAAAACATTGCGGGCAAAAACATTGGGAATTTGGTCTAGTGGTATGATTCTCGCTTCGGGTGTGAGAGGTCCCGAGTACAATTCTCGGAATGCCCCAAATCCTATTTCCTTTTAGGTTATATCATTTTACATCAATTATTAATCAAATTTATTATCAAAATTTATAGTCCCTAATCTTATCTTTTAACCGACTCAAATATGAAATTAAGAAGTATGAACTATCATTTCCATGCTACAGAGGGATTTGTTTCGATATAACACCAATAGTTTAGGGATACAATTAAAATAATTTTAAATTTATGACGAATTTAGAATAAGGGTCGTAGTATAAGGATGATTGGTGTAATTAACTTAAGAAACATTCACCAAGAATTAACTGTTGCTTCATAAAGATAATAATGATCATAGGTAAAGGTATAATATTTAAGGGTAAATTACGTATTTAGTATTTAAACTATTAGTTTTAGTCTGATTTAGTACATAATCTTTTAATTTTTTTCAAAGTCATACCTAAAGTTTAGTTTTTGTTTCATTTTAGTATCAGCTTTTAAAAATTTTAGTTTTTGTTTCATTTTAGTACCCTCTTTCAAAACTTAACATTAAGTTTTGAAAAGATTGAAAGTTTAGGTACTAAAATGGATCAAATCTGATAGTTTAGATATTAAATGCATTAAGTTTTTAATGGCGAGGTACTAAAATAAAAAATAAACATTAGGTATGGGTTTTAAAAAAATTAAAAGTTTAGGTACTAAAATAGACCAAAACTGATAATTTAAGTATTAAAACGAACTAAACTGATAGCTTAGATACTAAATAGGTAGTTTACACATTATTTAATTATAAATTTGTTTCTTTTTTATTCATATATAGTACAATGTCTAGATTTGGATGTGCATTCATTAAAATATCATAATCTTTATTTTTACCTAATAAAATATTAGTTTAGATTTTTGCTACATAATTGATAAGGGTGGTCCATTAATTTTTTATATGATTTTGCTCAAAAACCCATCTATAAAATCCTATAGAGGCTTTTGTATATTATCTCATCCTCGACCACAACACAAAATACATAGAATTTAAATCTCATTTTTTTTCTTTTCTTCTAATCAGCTTCAACACTGAAAATTGAAGATGGGTGTTTTAGCTTCTTGTCGGTATACACACACACACACACACATATATATATACACATATATATATATATATATATCAGATTTCTTTATTTAATCTTTTAACAAATTCTTTAAACGATGAAAACTTGTTTTAATCTAATTTGTAAGTATATCGAACTCAGTAGCACAAATAAAAAGAAAATGTGATAGTGATACAGACTGTAATTTGTGACGGAGCCAACAATTATAGGTGTCAACCCCTGAAGGTTACTGCTAAGGTTGTATCGATCATAGATGCTAAATGTAGAACAAACACCAACTGTGCCCTCATTTATCGATGGGGTTGCAAACACTATAATTGTAACTCGTTTATCGTTGTATTTGTCAGTATTAGTAGCATCTTATATTTTATTTTAAATTCAAAAAACTGGAAATGAAATCCTTCTATATATTGAAAAATAAATAATAAACGAAGTACAATTTTTTATATTATTTTTGCAATTTTGTTTTCCTTCAATAGTTATTATATCTCTTGTCATGTTCCTCCAAGATATAAGGTCTATCCTCATCAATTTTTGACGGGCCAATGTCAATGTCACTGCTATAATATTTATTTAATTAGGGATAGATCACAATAAAGGATCCAACAGTCATTTTTCTTAAAAATTTTAAACTATCATATATTTTAGATCGGTCCATATTTTTTATTTACAATTTATTTTCAACCTGAAGTTTTGTAAATTTATATTCCTTCATAAGTTTAACTTGATATTGTAAGTTTGCGTCCCTTTACAAGTTCAAGTTTAGAAGTTTATCTTATCAACATAAAATTTTGTCTTAGTTCATGTTGTTGTTGCCGCCATTGTTGTTGAATAATCCCTCACCCATAGCTGTCGTCACTGTTATTTTAGCTGCTGAATCTATAACACTTGGGTGGCGTTTGGTTCGCTGGAACGTTTATGAGGGAATTGGAGTCTGTGAAGGAATTGGAATCTGTAAGAATTAGAATCGAATTCCATATTCTGTTTGGTTGGCATGAAATGGAATTGGAGAATCCAATTTCATATTTTGTTTAGTTCGCAGACATGTCAGATGAATTTGATTTCAGTAATGTAAAATGACAGAATTGCCCTTCTTGTTTTTTTACTTTATTTTAGTTTATTTTACAACTTACATGTAGTAATATATTATAAAAAATTAAAAAATATTAAATTATAAAAATCATGCTAATAAACATTATAAGTTAAAATCATCGCAAACAAAATATGTTAATAAGTTACCAAAAGATAGAGCAATATTTCGATACATTCCAATCGGAGTATGTTAATTAGTTACCAAAAACTATTTTTATTCAATATATGAATTAGAAATTCAACTCGACACGACTCAAAATAATAAAAAAAATTATTTTTATTCAATAAAAACATTAACTTAATTGAAAAAAATTATATATAGAGGGGTATTATTGTAATTATTCCTAAATATAAGGTAAAATTTATATATTTTTCGGGTCGGTCTGGTTTTTTCACCCTAAACCCGACCCCGACCCGACCTGACCCGAATATCACACTTAAAAAAAACCCGACCCGACTTGACCCGAATATCACACTTAAAAAACTCAACCCGACCCGAACAAAATAAAGTTTCATTTGACCCGACCCGAATATATGAATTAGAAATCCGACCCTACCCGACCCGAATATATGAATTAGAAATCCGACCCGACCCGACCCGAAATAATAAAAAATTATTTTTATTTAATAAAAACAGTGACTTAATCCGACCCGACCCGAATTATATATATTTTCGGATCGGTCCGGTTTTTTTCACCCTAAACCCGACCCGATCCGACCCGAATATCACACTTAAAAAAACCCGACCGACTCGACCCGAATATCACACTTAAAAAACATGACCCGACCCGAACAAAATAAAGTTTCATCCGACCCGATCCGAATATATGAATTAGAAATCCGACCCGACCCGACCCGAAATAATAAAAAATTATTTTTATTTAATAAAAACAGTTACTTAATCCAACCCGACCCGAATTATATATATTTTCGGGTCGGTCCGATTTTTTTCACCCTAAACCCGAAATCGACCCGAAATTATAAAAAAAAAATTATTCAATATATGAATAAGTTACCACAGGATTGATGAGGGTAATATGATCAAATTTCAATTCCCTCCATCAAGGGAATTGAATTGGATCAATTTTTGGATAGAATTCACTTTCCCTCGTTTAATGGAATTGAATTCTATCAGAAATTCCAATTCCCTTGAAAAACTTGAATCAAACATAGGAAAGTGATAGAATTGGATTCTAATTCCCACCAATTCCGAGAGATTTCATCCAACCAAAAGCCACATTGGTGTCTCAGTGGCCTTGCTCTCCTCTGCAACAAAGCCAGGTCTTCCTCTCCCTCCTTCCTTCTCCATTTTCATCCTCTCAAACATCAACTGCAATGGATAACCAATATGTTAAAAAGTAAAAAAAAAATGAATATGCAATCAGGAAGATAAGAAATTAAACAAGTTACTTTAGTAGCTTTAGGCTCCAAATACAGTGCATTAACCAAAACCATGAAAAGGGATGACACTGTTGTAAAAAAAAAAAAAGCCCCGTCGTGGACTTGCTCCCCGGTACCCTACATCAAGCTCGGTATATAGCGGCATTTGTTTGAGTAAACGACATTAATAATTATTGCGGTTTTTGATTTAACGTCGCTTTTTGTGACGTTCTGACTAACGCGGAATTAGCGCTATAAAACTTAAAAAAATGAGACTAAAAACCTATTTTGATATAGTGGTGTTCCCTACAACCAGCAGAGTGGTAATTGCTGCAAAGGTGGCGTCGTCTCATCCTGGGGCCAAGACTCTTGGGCTGGTGTTTCATCCTATCATCTCAGCGTTGGCAACACCGGAACTTCCAATAAAACAGTGAGACTGCCCTTGAACTTCACTTTGCTTGGCCTTGCTCTAGGTTACACTAGCAGTCAAGCTAAGAAAGTGCAGTCCACGGTTTTTATCTCCGTCGATGGTCGACAGAAAACTCAAGCGTTGAGTAAGTTATTCATCATTTGTCCCAAACATCCTCTTGAAAAACGCATTTATTTGGAAGACTTTACCGAGTATTATGTGTTCCCCTTTCATGGTTGAGCCGATTGAAGGCCAGTGATCTTAGGCGCCTACCACCATTCCATTGTAATCTGTGGCAACTGCTTCTGCTTCCTTTGTTTCCCTCGCAAATGAAATGCCCCCTCCACATTTACTTTGATAAACTCAGCTTGTGGTCTTCTCCATTTCACAACCCCAATTAACATATGAAATACGAGGAGTTGTCATGAACCAACCTAGCTTGCTACAGCACCTCCTCGTGAATAAACTTATTCCTTCCATTCCACATGTTCCACTAAATCACAAGTAAACGAGCTAAAGGTCTCCAACACTCTTTCCACCCAGTCTTTACAACAGGCTGCCGAACTATTCAGGTGCAAATCCAGCAGTTCAAATAAGCAGGAAAGGCTCATTACAGCACCCATGGGGGCCGCAGCCATGGGTGGGTGATTGTTTGGTGGCGACAACAACAGAATTTTAAATTTTATTTTATGATTTTAGAGAAAGATATGGTTTATTTTAAAATATATATTTTGAATAAAATTTATAGAAATTTATAAATACAACACATGTCAAATAATAGAATTTTAATAATTGATTGTTTAAACAAAAAAATACTTTAAACACCTAAAATGAATAAAAATATAATTTAAACACTCATATTTTTCATTAAGCGTATATTTTATATATCTTATAGGCTTTTATATATCCTATAGGCTAGATCCAACAGTTGTCGTATATCTTCAAACTGATATGAATGTTTTTGAATAACACATAATTTTATAAATTAATATATATTTAATCACATTGTAGAAAGATTACAGAAATTCACTTGAAATTGAAACCCCCATTGAATCATCATTTTTTATTAGCCATTTTTAACCCAAAAAAAAAACGTTACTGCGTTCGATACTTGTTTAAGAAGAGGGTAATCTGATTCAGTTTGGCCTTCTAATCTTGGAAATGATTGATTGTGCTGCAATGCATCAAGAACTAGCAGAAGAAACTGTCATTAACATCAAATATTTTGGATCAAACCGTCATTTTAAATATTTTCTCACTAGTTGAGGATCATCAAGGTGCTTGTTTTTGACTGAAAAAATGATGAAGATGCACCAACATCACAATGATTACGAGCCTATTAAACCCAAATCTCGGTAAGAACTAAGAAGAGTAAATCACAAATGACCCTTTTATCAGAAATCAAAGGCAATTGCCAATCTTCAGGAAATCTTTTAAAATCTCAAGTTGTATTTCCACCTTTTATGGTTTCATCAACATTGTTTTAACATAGCTAAGGACTTCATCCACATTGACCGTCCACGCAGCGGAAACCAGGGAATAGCCTGTCCATGGGTTGCCTCCATTCCATCTGCACCAGTTTATGGCATTAACATTAGCTACAATAACAGCAGATCTATTCGAATAAATAATAAGCTTGCTTTTTGTGAAATTCTTTTTCAATCCTTGATCCAACAACGTATGCCCCACGCATATGCCCTGAGTCTCAACCCTCACAACCCCCTTCTTGTATGTGAAGAGATCTGGCCGAACTAGAGCCACAAAACTGACAGGATCGTGGAGGAATATCCCTGGTACCAAAACTTTCAGTGTTTTTTCCGATAAAGGTAAGGGTTAGAACAAATTTCGAAAGAGAAACAGATGTGGTTCAATGAAATTTAAAATTTCAAAAGATTACCGTATACACCGTCGGACTTCACATGCCAATCTCTGTAGAATTTGCACATGTCACTTAGGAGCTGAGCATACTTTCCATTTGATTGCTTCAATTTAAGGAGGTCATCATCTAACAGAAAAAGATACTTGTCGAGAAATTACCTTCTAAACATGCAAAAAGAAGCTTGTCTGTGAAGAGAAACGATAAACTACCTTCCTACCTGTCATTTGGACTTGGGTCGTAATATTTATCCCGACGACAACAATATTTGCTCCCGAAGTAAACACAACATCAGCCGCTTCAGGATCTCCATAAATCTGTGGTGAGAATTATGAATTATGAATTATGAATGGTGTCTTGATGTACGGTCAACTATTTAACTTTGTTCGACTGCAAACTAATTCTCTGCTGTCCAATCAATTGCAACTTACTCTTCTAACGAACAATGGGCTAACATGGTCGTGATGCAAGGGAAACGCCAAAAGCAAAAGAACTAAACAAGTTTTTGACCGAAAGGAAATTCTTCCTAGAAATAAAACATTTAAGACATGTTTACTAGCTGTAACAATTAATAACCCGAAGAGGTGACCAGTCAAGAAATTTCCACTAGGAACACTTCTAATGAAAAAAGAGCTCAACTTTTGAAGCTTCCAGTACCTTAATGGATTTTTTTCTCAATAAATAAGAATAGTTTTATGTACCGTATCGCAAGAAACATAAATTAAGGAGCATCGATACTTGCATTCGCTTCAGCTGCAGGATTCACATTTCCCAATGCAAAGAATGAGCCACCAAGTACAACAATATTTTTTCACCTTGCTAGCAAAGGAAGAGTCTCTTTTGATCGCCTGGACATATAACCGTGTTTAAGCACATAGTTGTCGACAAGAGTCTACTCGTAAGAAATGATGCAAAGGCTTACCAATGCCACATTTGTCAATGGTCCACGCGCGAGCACAGATACTTCACCAGGGTACTCAGATACCTTTTCAACTAAAAATTCAGAGGCACTCTTATCAGATTTCTTTTTATTTGGAGGAGGCAGAAATATATTCCCCATTCCGTCAGAGCCGTGAGCAAAGTCAGCAACACGTGGCCTCCCACCCTTTTTCAAGATAAACTAAGGTTAGGCTCCGGTAAATACAGGATGCCACAATGCCCAAAAAGGGAATATAAAATCAATCAGAGTTGTATACAAAGGTCATCATGTCGTCAAGGTTCCAAGGGTACTCAAAGAACAAAAACCCCATTTGTCTAAGGAACAAAGGACTTGACTACATGAAATGAAGGCACGGTATATGCATATGTATATTTTTTAATGAGCCATTTACGTATATATCTAAAACAAACTTCCGTAAGTGAAGTACGGCATAATTTCCATAGAGTCCCATGTTTATTTTTTTTTTATAAGATTTTCAGGCCTCATTAAAAAACTCCTTGATTAATGGAGCTTTTAGGAAAGTTCCTTAATCAGGGGAAAGAGGAAAAGAGTGCCTTAGGATTTTATTAATCATAGGAAAAGTACATAAGATACAACCAGAAGACACACGTAACAGAACCAGAAAACACACTTAACAGGAAATGAAAAACACAAAAACGACCTAACCACCCTTAAACATCAGTACTATCTCAGCCCCAAACAACAGTAAGCCACAAAAACCCTACTGAAAAACCTCTAAAAACAACATAATTAATCATCCAATCCCTTGTTTAGCCAGAGTATCAACCTCACAATTGCACCTCCTCGGGATGTGTCTAACAATAATCTCTCTATCCGAGACTAGGTATACAATTTTCTCAACCATCGAACTAAAAAAAGGAGGAGCTGAAGTCAGCAACAAAATCCAATCCACTGTTGATTTACAATCACTCTCTATAATCAACCTTCCCTTCGAAGCCCAATCAGCCGAGAGAAAGAAATCAATGCCTTTCTCAATGGCTTTCAGCTCAGCCAGTGGAGGAGGACCTGGACCAACACCATTCGAAAAAGACCCTAGAATTTTATTGTTCGAATCTCTTAAAATGCCCCCAATTCCCCCCAACAGCCCGTCACCACTGACTGTCCCATCAGCGTTAACTTTTAAAAAATGTAATGGAGGAGGAAGCCAACCCTGAACCTTCATTCTGTTGAAGATAGGAGTCTGATGCTTGTCTGCAAGTGTGGGATCCCCAACAAGTGAGTCGACCTGAATAATGACATTCGGATGCTTAGCAAGAAACCATTTAGCCAATCTAAATCTGGAAATGAAGAAAAGAGTAGATCTGTCCAGTTTCCAATTATCAAAAACCACCGAGTTTCTAGCCTTCCATATTGACCACAGAACAACTCCTGGTATGAAACTTCATATTGGAGATTTTGGCAAAATATCATACCATGAACTCAGCAAAGAAAGTGGATCTTTAGGCAAGAATGAAGAGATTTCCCATAACCTTAAAAAATTGTTCCATAAATCCCCTGTAACCGAGCATGAAATGAAAAGATGTTGAATTGTTTCTTCCTGCTTTGAACAAAACGAACAAAGGACATCTTCCAATGTAACACCTCTTCTTTTCAACTCCGTTCTAACCGCCAATCTTTGATGTGAAACCTACCACAGAAAAGTTTCGACTCTGGGATGAGCCAAACCTGACCAAGCGCACTTTTTCCAGTTGAACATACCCCCAGATTTGGTAAAAAGAGTCAACTTACATGCTTTTGCCGAGAACAACCCATCAACTTTCCCCGACCAAGACAGAAAATCATCCACCGAATCAGACATAACAATATTCTCAAGCAATGACATTAATTGAATCCAGTAAACCAATTCCCAATCACATAAATTCCTTCTCGTATGAATATTCCAAACCCATCTATTGCTCACAAGACAGCCAAACTCTGAAACTTTTCCCCACTTTTTATTTGAAAGAGCATAAATCCTTGGAAATTGATTCTTTAAAGAATCCTTGTTTATCCAAACGTTGTGCCAGAATAAAATAGACTTGCCATTACCTACTTGAATCTTAAAGTGAGATCTCGATCCCTGTCCAATTGCATCATCTTTCAAATAGTTCTTTGTAATACATTTCCAAATCTGAGTCCAAAGGAGAGACTACCTTATTGATAGCTAAGGACAGATTACTAACATTATGTTTACTGCAAATCAAATTTTTCCAAAGGGTGTCTTTTTCATTTGCGAACTTCCATACCCATTTACCTAGCAGCACTTTGTTTGCAAAATTCAGATCCAAGACTCCCAAACCTCCCTCATCGAAGGGTTGACATACCCTTTCCCAATTCACCCAGTGATTAAGACTTTTTGATGATCCTTCCCCCAAAGAAAATTGGCCATCAAAGAATTTAACTTCCTATAGACTTTGCTCGGAATTCTGAAAATAGAGAGAAAGAAAATCGGCATTGAGGACAGTACTGACTTTAACAACACCAATCTACCCGCCATAGATAGTGTGGAAGCTTTCCAACCGGACAATTTCTTGTTAAAACTTTGGATGACCGGCTCCCATAGAACCTCTGAATTTCTCTTTGCACCTAAGGGTAATCCTAAATACACTATAGGAAAAGAACCCACGTCACAACCAGTCTTCGATGCCCATTCATTTAATAAGCCGTCTTCCACTTTAATGCCATACAAATTGCTCTTAGATAAGTTCAAATGAAGCCTAGTCATTAGGCTAAAAATCCTCAACACTCTCTTAATATTAAGAATATGAGTAGGAGAATCACGGCAAAACAGAATCAGATCGTCAGCAAACTATAAGAGGGCTAGATTAAAGGAATCAGATCTTCCAATAGCAAAACCTTGAAAGAGTCCCAAATCAGCAACTTTCATCAACATAAGATTAAGAAGTTCCCCTACTATATTAAACAGAAGAGGGGACAAACTACATCCTTGTCTCAACCCTTTACCCATCGAAAATTCCTCAGTTGGAGAGCCATTCACTAACACCGAGATTGACGCCATGGAGAGACAATATTCTATCGAAGAAACTCATCTCTCGCCAAAGCCCATGACTCTCATTAATCTAAGGATAATTGGTCATTCAACCGAATCATAAGCTCTCTGAAATCCTCTTTGAAAACGACCCCTTTCAGCCCTTGCTTCCTCCAATAATCTATGCCTTCATTTGCAAGAAAGGCACAATCTAATAATTGTCTCCCCGAAATAAATGCAAACTTATTGTAACCAAAACAGGTAAGGTTTTGCTTTCTAGAATGCAAAATGAAGTCTTTTCCATGCAATTATAATCTAATTCTTGCAGTGGGTGCACAATTTGCTAGTGGAACACCTAAATAGTTACCTTAAGAGGTCCAGGGCTGCCTTCAGCTACAGAAACACCTGGACACCCTGCGATCTCACACTATCCTTTTGCACCTAAAAAAGAGGAAAAGATCATGGACATATTCCAAAATAAAACCGAAAATAAGAATTTCGAATAGAAAAACAAGCAGCGCGTATAAGAAGTAAGGCATTACGGGTGGCATTTTCTGTCGAAACATTACCGAATACAGTCGTCAAACCCATGATCTCCACCTCTGGTTGCTGGAATGCCATTAAGATTGCCATGCTGTCATCTGTTAATCAAGTAAGAACACATTCATGTCCCACAGAGGAGCCTCATAATCATTTCAATCTCACTTCACTTTTTTAATAGTTTTGGGTGATAAGCACACACACCTGCAGACCTACATACGTAACTACTCGAATCCGGGCCTCTAAAGAGAACAACACTCGCTTTTACCACTAAGGTACTTGAATAAACTAATAAGAATGCTAGTTTCAAAACTCTATCAAAAATTCAAAACCCAAATTTCCCCATTCCGATCTTACAACAACTCACCAAGTTGAATACTCAAGAACCACAATAACTAAGGCTAGATTTTTCATCACTCAGCAGTTCACAAAGAACCCATAAAACAGCTTCGACCTTTTCTTTCTCTTCTTTCTTTTACCCGTTTGCTCAAGAATCTATGCTTCGGTCCTTAGTTTGTTTACTTTGAGGAGACAGATACAATGCCCACTTTTAAAGCTTTTCTCAAAATAAATTGCAAAGACAAGGATAATTTTTTTAAAAGGGCTATTTCCAAATTCAATATCATTTTTTCTAGTCTTTACAACTAAACATTCTAAATTCATTTTCAACCAGCTAAAACGAGAAGGATAAAATAATAAAAAGGGTAAGAGTAGAGAAACAGACCAATCCCGGGATCGGTATCGATAATGAGCTTGTTCATCTTGGCGTTTAACCCCACCACGCCGTCGTTTCCGCCGTTAACGACAACACCATCGTGAGTTTTTTTCTCCATTTCGCAATCGATAGCTCGATTTCCAGAAAACTACTGATATATATATAAAATAATATCGATTATTTTAATTAACTTAATGAAAACGGATGTGAAACAATAGTAAAGCGAGAAGAAAGTGGAGGTCGCTGCCAACCAAAGAGTCCGTAAGGAGCTTATGCTTATACAAACTAATTTCTCGAAAAAGAAATCAAATAAATTGTATTTTAAAAATTATATGTAAGTGGGTATGAACATTTAACTACTGCAGCAAACTATACAATTATTACATAGATGACAAAAAATTATATTTAAGTTAAGATAAAATTGATACATGATTTTTTTATAAATGTCGATTGTTGTCTAAAAATATTAAATAATTTTAAAATTTTAAAATTAATATCATCTTATAATCAATTTATTTTAATAAAAAAATATTATATTTTATGTATCACATTAATAACATGTTTTTGAGGTGTAAACTAATTCATTAAAATTTGCTACGGTTAAAATGCTGGCGTACGGGTAAGGTGCGTTTGATTAAAAGCCCACAGGTGATTGAAGGTGTACAAATTAAATAAATATTTAAACTATGCACTTTTGAGTTAGTTATTTAAATTATTTTTAGTTAAATAAAATATTTAAATTATATTTATTTTAATCACTTTAAACTATAATAAAACTATTTTTCCCAAAAAAATTAAAATATAATTTAAAATACATCCTAATACTTTTAAAAGCATTTAGGTAAACTTTATCTATGACCTCTTAATTATTTTTTATTATCAATCTTTTATTTTTATCAATGGTCTTTTAATTTTATCAATCAAATCACTTAACATTTGATGTGTTCTAATTAAGCCATTGGCTTAATGTTTAATGGAAAAGCTGATGTGGCTGATAAGAAATGGTATAAAATGGTACGATTATATGTTTAGTGCTCGATATTTACATATTTTATTAATTTGATATTAATTTTAATTTAATTCGATAAATTTAGCTATTTAATCTAATAATGACACATATCGCCATTTAATTCGATAAATTTAGTTATCTGCTCATAAATTTGAAATTAAATTCATAAAGTCGCAAAAAAAACCATGTCTTTGTGGTCAAGTTAAACGAATATTTCATGGTGCTCACTTAATTTTGTGATTAGGGCTTGGGCTGTAGGCCTAATTTGGGTGAGAAAATGTGTCATAGCACCTTAAATCTGTAAGAATGATCAATTTTTATTTTGTAAATGGAGACGGCCCAACATCATCATTCAGCTCAATATTTATTATTTTGAATATTTATTTTCCACTCTTGATAAGGCTATTTCAAACAAGAGATGGATGAATCCTTGATAATAAACATTAAAATTCGTTTCACTTGATTATAATTCAAGAGGCCATTACGATTATAATTTTTAGGGTAATTTCATTTTTATTTAATTAAAAAGTGATAACTTTCATTTTTATTTAATTACGATATTGTCACTACGGGTTAACTGTCGTTAACGATTAACAGGTTAGGTAATGTGGTATTTTAACATAATCAAAATTTTGGTCCATGTTATTGCCATATCCTCTCAATTTAGTCTTATTTTAAATAAATTTAATCCTCCAATCGAATGATGTCATGTGTCACTAGTGCCACATCTCACCATTCGATTGGAGGACCGAAGAGATTTGAACTTGGGTCTATTAAAACTATATTTTATTTTTATTTTAACTTTTCAAGGTACATGTTTTATCTTAATTTACTAAAAATATTATATTATTAATTTAAATTATTAAATATTTTTATTCTAATCTTAACCTTAAAATATTTTAACATAAAATATATTTTTAAATTAAAATAAAAATAAAATATTTTTAAATTAAGTTAATGCTAAATTGTATTTAATAAGTTGATATAAAAAAATACTAATTTTACCAACGGGGTTGGTTCACGTGGTAAGCAACTTGATATCTATTAAGTATGTCTTGAGTTTGAGTCCTTGTGTATGTAGAAAATCTCCGTTTGGAGACTCACACCAAAACTAGATGTGTGATCCGGATTAATCAAGACGAAACCTTAAGAATCGAGATGACAAAAAAATATTTTTTAAAGTTAATATATAAAAAATATTATGAATTTAAGTTAAGTATTTATTAATGTTTTTAAAACCGGACCGGACCTTGGACCGTTGAAGGTACTGGTTCACTGGTTCAACCGTGGTTCAATCGCTTTGAATCGGATTTTATATAAAATAATATTTTTTTTGAAAATTTTACATAATATTCAAAGCAATATTAATATATATGTAACACTTTTTTTAAATTTACAATATTAAAAAGGTATAAAAATATCACAAGTCGTAACATATATAATTTAAAACCCATAAAATCAAGTGAAACAAAATGATTCAAATCAACTACAACATAATATTTAAGGTAAAACATATTAAATAATAAATATAATTATATAACTATAATCAAAAAATAAATTTGGGGCTAAAAAAATCATAACAAATGATATCGTTTGGTTTAATTTAAAAAAAACAATCCCACATGGCTAAGAAACATAGAAGAGCATCCCAAAAGTCTAAACAGTAAAATATATGAGAACAAAACAATCTCACATGGCTAAGAAACATAGAAGAGCATCCTAACTGACTTCTATAAATAATAGAGGTAATTTGACATTCAAAATCATGGAGCCTTTTGGTGAGCACAGAGCGAACTATTCTTTCGCTTCAATTGAGCTTGAATTTCAGGCTTCAATCGAGCTTCTAAATTTTTTTTTGAGTTCGAGCCTTTCTAGTTCAAGTTTCAATATTATATTTCGAGTTCGAGTTGAGCTTGATAATTTTTAGCTCGTGAGTTTTTGAGTCGAGTTGAGCTAACTTTTAAAGTTTTCGAGTTCGAGTTGAGCTCAACAATACTCGAGTTCGACTCGGCTTGTTTAACAAATGACGTCGTTTGGTTTAATTTTTTTTTAAAAAAAGAAAAAAAAACAGAACCGGCGGTTTACACCGGTTTTCAACCGATTCACAGCGATTTTACCGGTTTTCAACCGGTTCATTGCAAAATTGGTTTTGGAAGTTAACCGGACCGGACAGGCCACTGGTTCAACCGGTTGAACCGCTCGATCTGGTTCGGTTTTGATAACTATGGTATTTATACACTAAGATACAAAATATATACATCATGTTTTCTATTGTATACTAAGTATTTGTTTTGGCTCAATAGTTGAGTACATGCTTAATTTCCCAAGTGACCTAGGTTTGAATGCCTTTGTCTCCAATTTACTTTGTTTCATTTTTTTTAACCGGAAAGTGACATGTGTTACCTCTTTTTGATGGAAAATAAATATATTAAACTAAAGTAAATTAAATAAAATTGGTCCTCCAACCGAATGGTAACATGTGACACGTCACGTGGTACTTGTGATACATGATATCATTTGATTGAATGAAGAAATTTATTTTGATTTATTAAAAGTATGACTAAATTAAGAGAATGTGTAAATAGTAGACACCAAATATATGATTATACAAAAATATTTATCGACAGTTAACTCGTGGTGACCACGTTTTAATTAAGTAAATGAAAGTGACTATATATTATGTTTTTTGAAATCAATGAAAAAAATAGACAAAACATAAACCGAAATAATTAATCATGTAGTGAAGCCCTTTATATATATATATATATATATATATATATATATATATATATATATATATATATATATATACATACTTTTAGATTGTTTAAAGCTATAAAATGTAGTTTTAGTTTCTTTTCAATTTATACCTTACTTTTGACATTCTAAAGCCAAATTATATATTTAAAACTTATGGTGATAACATAAATGATCAATTTCAGTTTATTTTCACGAATAAAAAATGTTTAATACAACTTCGAAATCTTTTGGCCCTGCCCTAAAAAAGTATCAACCGATGCAAGCTTACGTGGATAATCGGACAGAATTTACAAAATCATATAAATTATTAAATACTTTTTTTGTGATATTTTTCTATTGATATGATGCCAATTTGGTGGTCCTAAAACCCAGGTCGGCTCTGACACATCAAAGCTCTAAACTTTATTCAAGACTACGCTCAATCATTAGCCGCTCAACCATGCCTTAAATCATGCACCCCAACCGCACCACCTTCTTCCACACGCTCCTAATGTCGCGTCTGTCGCCACTCTATCCGGCCAAAAATATTAGGCAAGTAAACAAATTGAATATTCACGAATCATTCGTAAATTATTTGGCGAGAAGTTTGCTTAAATTTTTTATTTATTAAATAAGTGAATATAAATAATATTTTTTATTTATTTAATTAAATAAACGAACATGAAAAAAAATTATTCGTCATTTATGTTTGTGAATGTTATTGTTTATATTCATTTGTTTGTGTTTGTTTGTTTATGTTCTCCATACCTATTTGAAATATTAAAACTTAATAAACTTTAACCTTAAATTCATTAATATTTTTAAACTCAATTAATTTTAAATCCAAACAAAAAAAATACTCAAATCAATTAAAGAAAATATAAATCCTAAAATTGTTTGGAAAGAAAACTTTTCTCGAACATAAACTCAATTAATTTTATGTTTATTGGTTTGTGTTCGTTTATCATTTTAACAAACGAACATTAACAAACTAAATTTCTGTTTATATTTATAATATAATTTTAAATGCTATAAAATTTTATTATGAAAATGATTCTCTTAATTTATTTTATTTATAACATTAATATTTAAATTTTAAAATTATTTAAAAAATTGATATCGTATTCAGTTAAATTAATTAATTGTAACGTTCACGTATAGTAAAAAGGATCAAAATGAGTAAATTCAGATGTTTATAAAAAAACATAATATTGATTTTAGAATTTAGACTGATGATATAACTTGATAATATTTTAAAATATATATATTGCGTGATGGTGTTCTGAGGCTCATTTTTGGCCAATCTGGTTGAGTGGAAGCTGCAGTGGTGTCCGGCTGTTGCTGTAGTAGGGGTTGTCTTTGTTGTATTGTACATTTGTTATTTTTTTCCATGGTAGGTTGTAAGATTCTGTTATCGTTAACGATTCGTGTTTTCGACCTTGTTTACTTTAAAGCGCATTTTTTTCCTCCAAATAAACTTAGGGAGATTTTTTAACGAGGCCTTTGGTAGTGATATACCTTGTATATTTCAACACTTAATACAAAGTACACCCTTTTCAAAATATATATATATATATATATATATATATATTGCGTGATACTTTATTATAAAAATATGATATTTTTTATTTATTACATCATTTTAAACAATTAAAATAATGACATAACACGAAAAAAGTTATGAATAATAGGTTGGATATATGATTCAACAAAAAATATAGATATCTAATTCAGAAAATATATAGTTTAAGGATTTATTGTTGAATTAAGCTTTTTATTTTTCATTCATAAATATTAACTACCACGTGTTAAATGATTCGGTTAGGAGAAGTGGGGCGCGCGAGTAGTTTCAATTGCCTCTCTCTTCTTTGCTGCGTGCATGAATTTCGGTGGCCAATTTTTTATTTGCAGGCAATTAGGATAACCAAAGGCGGGGTCGGTGGCTTCCATTTTGGCCTTTCAATTAAAAAAATATATTGATTATTATTATTTGGTTTATTATATAAATTAAAATAAAAACAGATATCAATTTCAAAATCAAATTCCTGATCTATAAAATAACTACTTTTCTTCTGTTCCATTTTCGTCGTTGTTTCTTCCTTCCCTCTGCACGCTTTCTCTCTGATCATTCTTTCCTTCCCTCTGCACGCTCTCTCTGATCATTCTTCCTTCCCAGCTTTCCCTTTCGAGGTATTTCTCTTTCTTTCTTTAATTTTTAATTTTGTGTTTTGATGTTCCAAAAGTTTGATTTCTCTTTTTTGATAATTTCCGTTTTAGATCTTGCAGATCCCATCTCAAGTATATTAAACTTCACAAGAAATTTAAAAGATCGAGAGATTTTAAAAAAGATGGCGGAGGAGCATAGATGCCAAACGCCGGAAGGCCACCGTCTTTGCGTCAACAACTGCGGCTTTTTCGGAAGTCCGGCGACGATGAATCTGTGCTCTAAATGTTATAGAGATTTTCGTCTCAAAGAACAACAAGGAGCTTCTTCCATCAAATCATCTCTTTCTTCCTCCTCCCCTTCATCTTCGTCAGCGGTTGTCGAATCCGTTTCTCAGGCTCCGCTATTCACTCTCCCTGAAGTCATCGGAGAATCGCCTGCTCCGGCTGTCGAGATTGCCCCGGAAGCTGAGCAGCTGCCGCAGCAACAACAACCAAATCGGTGCATGGTTTGCAGGAAACGAGTCGGGTTGACCGGGTTCAAGTGCAAATGCGGGACTACGTTTTGCGGATCGCACAGGTATCCAGAGAATCACGGGTGCACGTTCGATTTCAAAACAGTCGGCAGAGTGGAGATTGCACGCGCTAACCCCGTAGTCAAAGCAGATAAGCTCGACAAGATTTAAGAAGTCGTCATTGGATGAAACCTTGGCTTTCGACGAAAGAGAAATTGGAAATTATCAAGTCTTTTAGATCGCGACACGTGTTTCGAGTGTGGTCCCACCATAAAAGAGAAACCAATTAGGCTGGATAAAATATTTTTATTCTAATAAGTTTTCTGAAAAATTCCATGTATTATTAAATCGATGATTCACTTTTGTATTATCGAATTTCAGTTTAAAGATAAGGTACTGAAACAATTTGGCTTCTATCATCCTACTACACAAATTCTACGTAATCATCACAATATAGATGGACAAAACAAGTTCATTGATAATTAAGAAGTCATGCATGCCGACTATATTAATATATGAAACAACAAAGTTTCATTGTTTCCGTATTACACTTTCATTGAAAATGATGATTATGATTAAGAAAATTCAGAGTACATGATCCGTTATCTTCTCGATGAAAGATCGTATTTGACAATGATCGAAGAACATGAGGAATGTTGCAACTATGAAAATAAATATAATGGTCGTGAATCATTTAAGAGTTGAATATACACATTTTAGAGTGAAGCAAATGCATCTCGGAGCGAATCGGTATTATCTTAGAATGAAACTGTAATAACACAATAACCTTTAAGCATTCGATCATGTGCGTGGCGAAAAGGTTTAATAGTGTTGTTGGTCATATAGGGAAAGGATCTAGTAGTGGGCAACATATCTTCGTTTAATCAATTTTTTATGATCTTGAAGCATACAAATTTGAGTTTTATCTGTCACAATCATTCCTTTATCAGAATATTGACGTCAACATAAATTTTCAAGGCATGCCACTTTTAATACGCCGATGTGCAATCCCATGTTTTCACCAGACTTAGGAAAGTAAAGTTGTGACCATTTTTTACTATATTGTCTCCAAGATTTAAGAAGAAAACGGAATAGCCATTGGATGAAACCTTGGCTTTCGACGAAAGAGAAATTAGAAATTATCCAAGTCTTTTACATGCGACACGTGTTTCTAGTGTGGTCCCACCATAAAAGAGAAACCAATTAGGCTGGATAAAAATATTTTCATCCTAATAAGTTTTCTGAAAAAGTCTATTTTATTTTACATGTCCCTTTTAGTCTTTCTCTTTCTTGTAAAAAATGCACTCTCTATTGATGTGTATCTATGCTGGGCTGGCAGTGGCCAATTATGATTGCTATTTCCGTTTTGAATGTTATAATCAATAAATTTGGACCTACAAACTCAAATTCTTAAATCCTAATTATTTAGGCTAACAAATTATAGTATATATTCTACAAAAATATTAAATATATAAAAATAATAGTGTTCCTAAATCATCAAAGTATATTATAAAAATATTATAATAAAAACAATTATTGGAGATGTTTAACCTTTTTAATTTTGAACTTATAAATCCTGATCATAATAATTAAAATGAGTGTTATCTTCTCTTAATATTTTGACTTCAAATAGATGTATTTATAAAAAAACGTATCGGTTATCAATAATTAAAAAATATCATGAATAAATATTTTTTTATAATCATCTTATATTATTTAAAAATTAGTTTTAAAATATAAATATATTTAAAAATACTTTTATTTTATTATATCCCTCATATCTTCCCCTCAAATCGTGCTTCCATTTTTGCTAGAACTCTAACGATTAAGGCCTAGGAGGTTTCAAGAAACCCCTAGAACACGATATTTTGTTAGATGGTTACGGTTTCTTAGGGTAAGTTTGATATAGCTTTAAAAAATTGATTTTTAAAAATGTTATAGAAATTGAATTTGAAAATATAAAATGTTTATTATAAATATTAGTTTGCAAATTAAAAATATATTATTTAAATATTATTTAAACTTATATACGAAACATATCAATTTTAAATTATAATAAATTCAAAAATATTATTATATATGACTTATATCACTTAAAATATAATAAAATATAAAAATACAAATAAAAATCTAATCATAATAAAAACGTATTTATATAACTCACTATTAATATTCTAATATAAATCATGAATTATTTATTTTTAAATAATCAAAATAAATTATTAAAATTAATAAATTATTTTTTAGTATAATATTAAATTATTACAATAAAATGTAAATACATAATTGAGAGGAACACATGCATTAGTAAGGGTAAAATTATAATCTGCTTCCAAACGTAAAGTTGAAAAATGAAAAGCTATAAATTATAGCTTTTGCAGTTGGTTTGAAACCAATGTTTTCACCGTAATTTTTTTAAATTTTTTATCCATTTGACATTGATTTTACAGTCAAAACGATCTTTCTAGCTAAAAGTTTTTTCCAAAAGTATTACCAAACGAACCTTTGATATTCAGAGTTTTAAGAAATTTTTAGAGTTCAAAACTTTTGAGACAATTAGCGTTCGTTGGTTTTAGAAAATATAGGTTATTTTTATTTTCATAGAAAATAGAAAATATTGAAGAAAACATGTTTAGTTGTAAAATTGAAAAATGATTTATGGAAAATAAAAACAAAAATAAGTGAAAATATGAAAAAGTAAAAAAGATGTTTTCACTATTTTCATTAAAATTATTTTGAAAATTCAAAAAATAAATAAGGAAACATTATATCTAAATTTTTAACCTAACTTACACATATTTAAATCATTCTAACAATAATTTTATGAATTAATGGTATCTGAAACCCTCAAACTTTTGTAAAAAAGTCAATATGGTCCATAAACTTTTTTTACACTCAACGTGATCCTTAAATTAATTTATTTTAATAATTTAATTTTGTATTATTTTATATTTAATTTATTGAATATCTTAATAATTGTTTATATTTTATATTTTCAATTTAAATAAATTTTTATTTTTTAAAAAATTAATAAATCCTCAAACTTTATAAAGTAATCAATTAAGTTCATCTACCACATCATCGTCCATCGAGTATTGTCACAATAGAATCGTGAACTGTCACATAATTATTATATATTGTCAAGTTTGTGAACTGTCATGTAAGCGTTGTGACAGTAACCATTTGATTTTATTTTTCAAAGGGTTAGATTAATTTTTTTCTAAGTTTAACGATTATAGTTGGTGCAAAAAAAAGTTTAGGGACTACACTAATTATTTTTCTCAAAAGTTTGAGAATCTCAGTTACCACTAAATATATTTTTAATGTTAATGACACATTTGTGTGCTATTACTTATAGCAATATTTTTGTGTATTTTTAAAATTAAATCAATGTCTAATATGCATTAATTTATATTTTTATTATAAACCAAAATAAATTTTGTGTTATAGAATTCTTATCAACTTTATTGTTTTATATTAGTATAACTCATATGTTAAATTTATGTAATGATTTTAATAATAATAATCTAATTTAATTATTTAATAAATATTCTTTTTTTTCTATTGGACTCGATTGATCAACTGAAAACCTCTTGTCGACACCCGTTTTCATCCTGTTATTATTATTATTATTATTATTTTATGATTATTTATATTTATATTTATATTTATTTTAATTTTATTTTCTGCACGCTCGAAATTAATCCAACCCCCAATTACAAAGGAAATTGGGCCCCAAAATTACAATCATACTTGGGCCTAATTACCAAACCCTAAACGCCTACACTATTACAAACTTTGGCTAACCTTAATCTTAGGGTTAGCCACCCGCCGCCGCCACCAGATGGAGAGCATGCCACCTCCATCTCTACTAATCATCTGTTATCGCTGTGCTGCACCAATCCCCATCCACCGCTGTGCTACACCAATCCCGAGCCACCGCCATTTCCACGAACCACGCACCAGTCCCCTGCCATGTCAGTTTGCCCAAGTCAGCTAGTTACTCAAATCCGCTCCCAAACAGTGTAATCATGTTATTTTGTTTTTGAAAAAAAGCTGTAAATCAACAAGGGTTATAAAACCCGATAACACTGTTGTAAAAAGGGGTGTTCCTCTCGGTTTTCCAGAGAGCAATATAAGCAAAAAAAATCAGAAAACGTTCAAGGTAGTTCTTTTTATATTTACTTTTGGTTTCAAAAACAAAAAACATATTATAATAAAACACCAGCCTTGCATGAAGCAAAAACCAGATGAGGAAGGGTTAGATCGTTAGTTACCTTAGAGTGGGGAGTCAAACTGGGGGACGGTTCGTCTTCACGGCGGTTGGAGTATGCGAGATATGAAGGGTCAAGGCTCTTTGGGGGGTCTTTATGGAGTTTTTTAGGTGGTTTTAGCCCTAGATCTAAGCTTAGGTGGGTAAATATGGAAATATATGAGATTTTGGGTCGCTTGGGATTTTCGACCACCGTGTGTTGCGGTCGAAACAGCGACCGAACTGTAGTTGTATGGTGGGCGATAGTGGGCTGGCCGAGGGAAGAAGAAAGATGGGGGAGGATATTTTATAAATTTTTTGGTTTTTCGTCTGAAATGAAAAAAAAGGATAAAGTGGTATTTATAGGTAACTTTAGGGGAAAATCGTGCTTAGGATCCTTTAACTCTCACGCGTTTTTACAAAATGGTCATATGTAGGGATCGAATTTGCTATTTACCCATTTTTATGCATGTTATATATATTTAGGGTTATTTGCTTTTTAGTCCCTCAATGTTTATCGTGTTTTTACATTTTGGTCATGTGTATTACTGTTTAATTTTTTTAAAAATGTTTCTGGATTGATTAGGTAATTTACCCTTTTTTATTTAAAAGCATGTTTAAGGCTAGATAAAAAAAAGGAAATCACATCTGACAATAGAATTAGACGAATAAAGCTCTTTGAAATGACACATACAAAAACAGATGGCTCTCCTATGGCTCCTAAAGTTGCAGAAATTATGGTATATTTACTAGACATAAAATTTCCATTATGTTATATTTATAGTATAACCTTTTTATTTTAAATAATTTTTGAATTTGTTATATATTCTTCACTGATTATCTGGAAAATTTGAGCTATAAAAGCTTAAAGTATGAAGCTACGACTTCATCCCACGCTTCTATTAATGCCGACGAAATTGAAAATCAAGTTATTGCTGAAGTTTTCGGTCCTGAAAGATATGGTCGAGTTTGCTGTCAGAGATCATTCTTACTCCAACCAAATATTTTGGATCCAACTGTCTCAGTACATGCCATCACACAACCAGTCTTCTCAACAAGAAGTTATTCGATTAAAACAACAGTTGAGTCAAGTTGATGAAAACATTGCTCAAATGAAAGTCGAAGTTGAAGCGAGAGAAGAAGAGATAGAAGCATAGAGATAAGCAATATTTTAGAAAAAAATCTAAAGAACTTCAAAAACAAATTGAAGCTATGAAACATATGATGCAGCAGAATCAAATGAAGAATTCATCATCCTAGGTGTTTTCTTAGGTTAATGCTTTGTTTATGTTATTAAAAAATGTTGAACTACATTATATTTAACTTGGATGTTTGTAAACTTTGATTTATTTATGTTTTTATGTATTATTACTTAATTCAAATCGTAATTAAATTTAAGATGGTTATTGGATATTGTTACAGGTTAAATTTGGGTAATACAAAATAGGAAGAAGATATGTTGAAAATCAGTTTTTAGCGGCGTTTTAGGGGTAAAATGCAACTAACGGAGTGCATATTTAGCGGTAGGAATAAACGCCGCTAAATGACCAACCTATTGCGACGTTTGTGCTCGAAACGCCACTAAATATCAAATCTGTTGCGACGTTTGTAACTAAAAACACTGCTAAATATCGAACATATTACGTGAAAACGCCTATAAATATCAAATCTGTTGCGGCGTTTGTGCCCAAAAATGTCGCTATATGGCGAACCTTTAGCGGCGTTTGTATTCTAAAAGGTCATTATATAACCTGACATTTAGTTGCGTTTTAGTATACAAACACCACTACATAACCTGACTTTTAGCGGCATTTAATAGTATAAAACGCCACTAACAGTTGCGGTGTTTGTATTAGCGGTGTTTTTGTGGCCTTTTTTTTTTGCGTCGCAACATTTTTAGCGGCACTTTTAAACGCCGCTATAGGACAAAAAAGGCCGCTATAGACCAGTTCTGTTGTAGTGATAAAAGATTAATGTTCAAGCAATGTGCACGTTATCAATAGAAAAAAAAATTAACAT
This sequence comes from Hibiscus syriacus, assembly GCF_006381635.1. Taxonomy (NCBI): domain Eukaryota; kingdom Viridiplantae; phylum Streptophyta; class Magnoliopsida; order Malvales; family Malvaceae; genus Hibiscus; species Hibiscus syriacus. The sequence goes on along the minus strand of NW_024063188.1, from coordinate 242,834 downwards.
ATACCATCTTATAATTATTATAAACTTATTAAAAAATAACATACCTTATAAGCGACTAGATTCATTAAAAAAACTGTCTCCTAAGATCAACTTAAGGAAAACAAATTATATATAAATCTTTCAAAAAGCAAATATCGCACTAATGTGGGATACATTTTGCCCAATTCTTTCAATTACAAATATATTGACAAGAGTTCACATATCACATTTTTATTCTTGGGACTCGAATCCTAAAGCATAATTGATAGGTGAACTTCTCCTTGTCACTAGGCTAATCAACATATTTCTTATTTTATTAATTTTAGATATGATTCATAAATAATTTATATTTTTTCTTTTATAAAAATGATTATTAAATTTTATTACACTCATGATATAAATAAAAATATTTATAAGTAATGATTTTAATTAACAATGATTAGTGAATTGATAAAAGAATCAAAACACCACCGCTCATCCGTCAATTCGATGCTGATAACGTTTTGAAATAATAAATCATGCCAACCAAATTGTCTATTAAAAAACAGTGAAAAAAAGAATTCAACTACCAAACAATCAAATGAGTTTTCAATTCATTCTTGAAAGTATCTAAACAAAGGCGTTGGGAGAAAATCCGAGATGAGTTGGAAAACAATGAAAATAGTTGATTAAACAATGGGCTCCAAATACTCTTTTAGATCTCCTCTGCCTCCGTTAGGGATAAATCAGATATCTATGGTATTAAATTATTCAAATTTAATTTTCAAAAGAAAAACTTAATTTAGTTTGATTTAAATAATTAATGACTTTATTTAGAGATAACAATTGAATCATTCATACCGTATTTCAATCAGATTAATTCAAGTCAAATCATTTTAAATTTTCATTGTATTTGATATAGATTTAATTTGGGTCCGATTAAATCTAATTTAATTTTAACTTGGTCCACGATAAATCGAGTCAATATATCAGATTGTGTCATTGTCGATTTGGGTTGATATCGAATCAAATCTATATATGATCAATCAATTTTTGGATTGAGTTAACCTATAGAACTTCAAGACATTTCAAGTTGAATTAATTATGAGTTTACTTAAATATCTATATTTATTGATGCATTCTTATAAAATATGTCTTTTTTTATAAATCATATCATTTTATATTTAAATTTAACTCATAACCGTTCACCATTTAATGTTCTGAATTCAACCATTATCAATAAAAAAACTCGATGTAACTAAGTTTGATATAAAGTATTGAATGTAGATATTTGACATAGTTTGAAATTACATATCACTTTTGAATGATATCTTTTATTTGAGTTTGTATTTCATATTAATTTGTGTTTATAAAAAGTGATTATTTTTATTTTTAAGTTAATTATAGTATGCTAACTAATCAGTGTTAATTAAAATTAATCACTTAATTTTTTACCAGTTTAATAATTTTATTTTATAATTCTTTATAATTAAATATTTTTAAAAATAAAAATATATCAAATATAAATATCATCTTTTAAAAGATTAAATATGGTATTAAACCTGCTATAATATCGTAAATATCATCTGTAAACAAATAAACACGATCGAAAAAGAAACCAAAGAACACTAAGATTTACGTAGAAAATCCAAAAGGGAAAATCATAGGCAGGGAAGAAGGATTTCACTAATATGAATGAAGAAAATACAAGAGGATTTTGGAGAAATAAAAAATTGATATTTAACCCTTACCTTTAGTGTCTATTTATAGGGATAGATACATGATTACATGGGAAACTTGTAAAATAGAAATCTACTTAAAATATATTTTCTACATAAAAGGAAAAATAATGTTTCTATTTCTAATCAAACTAGGTTTCTTACTTTCCTCGATTAATTTAATTAATTTGTGTCACTTTGAATTTGAGTCAAACTATAAAAAAAACCTCCACCTTGGCGTGAATTCTAAAAGTGTGAAGGTTTTGATACAAAACTCCCAAATTCGATGAGACACAATCTCAACAAAAAAAAATAGTTCTTCACTTCAACGAACATGTTCTCCACCTCTACCACAACACCCCTCAAAGGGGTAATCTTCAGTAATGAATACCGACCAAGTCTAAGCAATGCTCAAACTTGGTTGTAGGGAGCGGTTTGGTCATCATGTCTGCATGATTGTCATAAGTGATGACTTTCCTCACAATAATGTCACATTACATCACACACAAGTGATAATGAATATCAATATGTTTCATCCACTCATGAAACATTTGATATTTCATTAAGAATATTACACTTTGACCGTCATAGAACATCATACTAATCTGAAGGTCTTCATTAAGTTCACCAAAGAGTCCTTTCACTAGATCGCTTCTTTACAAGCTTTAGTGATCGTTATGTACTTCATTTTAGTAGTTGACACGATGATTGTGCTCTATAGAGTAGCTTTCCAACTAATGGAACATCCTCAAATTGTAATACTTACCTCATAAGTGATCTCCTCTTATCAAGATCTTTCGTAAAATCAGAACCTACATACCCTACGAATCCATCTCTAATATATCCAAACTATAAGCAAAATCACTAGTACCGTGAACATACCTAAAATCCATTGGACAACTTTATAATATTCTCTGTTGGGATTCTCCATGTATCTACTCATTGAACTGACTACGTACACTAAGTCTAGATACATACAAACCATAGCATACATTAGAGATCCCACTACACTAGAGTATGGAACACGTGACATGTACTCTACCTCCATATCTGATTTTGGTAAACAATTCGATAAAAGTTTGAAGTGAGCTACTAGTGGATTGCTTATAGGCTTCACACTATGTATATTAAACCTGTGAATAACCTTTTCAATGTACCCCTGTTAACTTAGATACAATTTTCCTACTTTTCTGTCTCTTCTAATCTCAATTCAGAGTATCTTATTTGCAAGACCCAAATCTTTCATCTCAGAATCCTTATTTAGTTGAGTCTTAAAATGTCTAATATCTTCTTTATTGTTTACAACTATCAATATATCATCAACATAAATAAGCAAATATATAGTCGAATCATCGTGACTCTTTTTGAAGCAAACACAACTGTCAAAATTACTTTGCTTAAAACTAAGAGAAAATATAAAAGAGTCAAACCTCTTATAACATTGCCTAGGCGACTGCTTAAGTCCTTTTCAATGAACAGACATGGTATTCCTTTCTTGAGACCATGAAACCCTTTGACTACAGCATGTAAATGTCCTCTTCAAGTTCACCATTTTCACGTCTAACTGCTCAAGCTTAAGGTCTTGCATAGCTACTATCCCAAGAAAAGCTCTAATCAAACTATTTTTTACCACCATACAAAATACATCATTAAATTCAATACCATAGATTTGATTGAACCCTTCCCAACCAACCTTACCTTGTATTTGAGTTTTTCAACTCCCGAAATTCCTTCCTTTTTTATACACCCATTGAAATTGAATGACTCACTTTTTGCTAGGAAGTTTCACTAAATTCCAAGTGTTATTCTTGTGAAGTGACTCTATTTTTTCTTGTATTGCGATCATCCACTTGTTTTATTCTTCACAGCTAATAGCCTTTGAATATGATGGTGGCTCTCGGTTTGCATTAATGTCTTCCGTAACACTCAGAGCGTATGCGACTAGATCAGTCTCCGCATACCTTTAGAGTCAATTGATTTTTCTTTGAATCTATTATGTGCAATAGACGATGGTGGATAAAACTATTGCGGAGGAGTTTTATTGTCTGCGAGCGTGTAAGATGCAGACTTTGTTTCAAACTGAATCTTTACCTTATTTTGTGTGATCTCTAATTCCGGTGAAGTCCTGGTAGTTTCATTAAGGGTTGATGCTCGCAACATATCATATTCATCAAATATCACATCTCTACTAATAATTACATTTCTAGTTTTAGGACACCACAATTTATAGCCTTTTATTCCCTGATACATGCATCACAAGGCTCACAAAAAAGGAAGATGGACTAACTTTTCCAATTGATCCACACGTCCAAGCCTTGGAAAAGAAGAGTAGAATATCAGCAGAATTGCGATGACTTTTTGAATGGGATTCAGGTGTTATTGACTATTTATAATATAATTTAAGGTAGGATGATGCATTATCTTTTAGGACTAGATTTATTATTTTATTAGAAATTAAGATCGAGTTAAAATATTATTCTTAATTTATTATTATTTTATTAAGAATTAAAATTAAAATTAAAATATGTTTAGTTTATTATTATTTTTATTCATTAGTTATTTAGGACTTTGAGAAGTCCTGAGTTTGAACACGACGTTTACAAAAATATTTAAACATTCATTATAAAATGATTATGAGTTTTTCAAACATATACTACACCATAATCATTTCAGACTAATAAAAAAATTATAGGATTCATTAATATCACGTGATAATTTTTCTATGCTTCAACAAAATCCAATAGCTTATCTTTTGGATCCACAACAATGTTTATTAGTCAAATTTGATGGCTAAAATTGTCTTGTTTCTTTTTAGGTGCTGTTATGATATATCATTTTCTCGAGTGAAAACACTTCTATTATATTCATGTTTTTTTTTGGATAAAGCATAAACCTGAATATTTACCCACTTCGATTTATGCGTGTGTTTTGTATTCTCAAATGTTTTCCTTTGTTGTGTAATTGTTGTTGGATTAAAATCCATAACTGTGGACACATATGTATAATATGCAATGTAATCATAAAATATGATATAAATTTAAATGATCAATTATGTTACATGTACCATAAATATTAAAGTGTCGAGGAATTATTGATATAATAAGTTGTATTTATAATTTGATGAAGGATAGAATTTTAGATATTTAATAGATTGACCTAATATTTATTTTATATGAAGAGTTAGTGGTCTAAAAAATACGTTAAATTGTATTACTCTTATCTCGTCAAAGAATTTTTTGAGACTAGAGTAAATCTATCTTTATGTAAGATCACAATTCACAACTAAATAAAGACTCAAAGATTTTAACACATCGGGTATGCTTCTGCATCTATTATTTTATTTGTGATGATTTAATATGATTAGATTCTTGTTAAATTTTATGTTTATTATGATTTGATTCTAACAAATGACACCAGTACCTCGTCATGTTGAATCATCAGAAATTAATTGATTTTAGAGTTTATGATTTAGGGATTAAAATTTTTGAAATAAACTTTTTAGTATAGTTTTTATGAGTTATACCCGGCTTTAATCGTAAGCATCTATACCATTTGAATTTTGGATTATTATCCGTAAATTTTAATTGATTATTAATAGTTAGTTTTGGATCGTTAATCATCGATCACAATGTGGTTGTTAATTGTTCTTAAATAACAGTTTGATTATTAATGCAATTAATCTTAAGGTGCGTGATTATTAATGTTTCTTAAATAAATGTACAAGTGCTGCGGTGGTGATTACCGTAATTGCTTATTTTTTAAAATTGTGATGTTTATATGGTTAATTTTTTTAAAAAGATTCTCTTCAGTTTCTATTAGCAAAAGAAACTAGTAAAAACATATGCTTTGCATATTCCATAATTTTGTTGTAATTCAATATATCGATTTGAATTATTCCTATTGCAATCACATTCCATCACAATTAGTATATATTGTGGAATATATATAAATTTAAATTATATTTGATTTGATTTTGGTTTTGGTTTCTTATATTATATTTTTGGGTAAATTATACTATTGACCACCTAACTATTGTTCCTTTTCAATTTGACCATTATTTTTGAAATTTTGTCAATCAGGTCACCCGACTATTTAAATGCATTCAATCAAACCACGTGTCATTAACATTTGACATAAGTGTTGACGTGGCAGTTAATAAAAATGGTGTAACTACACATTTGATCTTCAGTATTTATATATTATATCAATTTACTTAATTGTATGTTGTGTCAGGAACCAGTGAAAACTATTGACCATATACTTGGGGTCAAGTCCAAGCACTAAACCAAGATAAATAATTCTTTACCCGACCATTCCAAGAGTGGATGAAGCGAAACTGTAGTTCAAAAAGGATCACGGGAGAAGATATAAGCTGGGGAACTTTGTTCCCGGCAGTTATATGGAATTGTGGAAAGACATGAATGAAAATCTTCAAAGAGAGAAATGAAAAACCCTAATGGAGTTCTACAAAACGCTTTCAAATTAGCTAATGGCATAAAATTAGCACTGTCTAGGTCGCGAACTTAGGTTACAAGTGAATCGATCTGGGTGAAATGGTCAAAACCGCCTGAGAATTGCTGGATCTTAAACACTGACGGGACATATAGAGAAAGCCTTCCAGCTGCGGGTGGTTTAATCAGGAATGCCAATGGAGCCTGGGTACGGGGGTTAATGCAGAAGATAGGAACGGTAAATAGTACTGCAACAGAAATTTGGTGTGTTAGGCAGGGACTACTAGTAGCAAAAGACATAGTAGCAACAAACCTAATTGTGGAAATGGATGCGAAGTGGGTTGTGGAGGCTCTAAAGGATCACACAATGAAGGATGAATCTGTACATGTTCTACTAAATGATTGTCGGAAACTATTGAGGGAAGGATGGGTTAGCGAAGTTTGACATATTTTGCGGGAAGGAAACATATGTGCTCATACGGAACTGAAATTAAATATTGACAGGGGTCGAAATATTAGATTATTTAAGACAAATATAAAGACTTATTAGGTATTTAAACTCGAAATTCAGTATGAACTAAATGACTTTAGTGATTAAGTGATTGTTGTTATCCCTGAGGTCCCGAGTTCAAGCACGTATGTAGGGGTATAAGCGTTTATTATTAAATAGTTGAAAGTCTTTGTACAAATATTACCTTGTATTCACCCTAAATTAAAAAAAAAACTCAAAACTCAAAAGACAACTTCTAATTTGTCTAATATTTAAACTTACAATCACTTAAATTGTAATCACACCAAAAATTTGAGAACACAGACTTATTATTCTTTAGTTCGACCCCTACTTGATTAAATATTTAATAAAATTTTTATATTTTTTAAATTTAAATATTTATTTTTACTTGAATCAAAATACTATTAAACCAAAACTATATCAAATATAGAAATTTTAACATGGTCGGGGCCCCTTCGGCCCTAAGGGAGCTCCGTCCCTGGATGTTGATAGGTTGGCCAATATTGCACTGGACCAAACCGATATTACAATTCTGGAAAATCTCCCTTGGGAGCTTGGGAATCTACCGTAGGCTGATGCTAAAGGTGATGAGGTGATAAGAATGTAACGAGTTCTTCCCGACTTGATGTACCAAAAAATTGTAGTAATAATTTTAATTTAATTCAATAATTTTATTCTTTTAATAAGATAATGACACATATTATCACTTGATTAAAGGTTATTTTTATAATGTAATAATATATTTAATTTCATTATTTTTTTCTTTTAATTAATAGTAATATCCATATGATTGGATGGAAAAACGAATTCTGAAGGAAAATATTTTAAAGAATTTAAGAGGTCTCAAACTTGGATCGTTGATTAGGTTGTGTGTGCTCAGTCCGCTCCGCCTAGCTCATCGCTTGAGATGGGATATACACAGTAGTAAATATATTTTACACCAGAAAAAGAAATTGCCCATCTAGCTCAGTTGGTAGAGCACAAGACTCTTAACCTTGTGGTCGTGGGATCGAGTCTCACTGAGGGTAATTCATAACGGAGGTCTTCTACGGAAGCTGCTCTCAATCTGGCGTTGGGGGCAGCCTACATCCTACCACCCCTTACTTCATTATATATGAGAATAGGGTCAACTAATTTTAATATCAGAAAAAGGAAGAAGGAAAAATTACTATGGTAAGATTTGAACCTAAGCCAAATATAAAACTTAACACAAAACCACTTGAACAAATTTTATAGTTGATTAATATTTGAATAGATTTTATATATTTTTAAACATTAATTTATGCAAGATTAACAGAAAAACTAAATTTAATTTTTGCACATGATTAAAATCGATTCCTAATTACACATTTTAACTATATAATTCAATAAAAAAATAAAAAAAAATTATTTGCAGATTTTATTATTTAATAAAAAGATAAAAATATTAATCAAATTAAAATAAGTATCAATTTTTAGACTATATCCATAATCATTAAATTATAAATTACTAATGTTAAACATTTATATGAATTTAGTTTGTCTTTGATAATTTATGAAGTTATAAATTAAATGCATGATTATGAAGTTATCTAAAAATAATCAAAGGCTTGAGTTTTTTTTTTAATTTATGGTAGCACATTTAGGTAACCTTATTCTGGGTTATTTCAAAGATGGGGTGGAATTAGAAATTTTAGTTTTGACCTTTGATTGCTATAGAAATATTAAATTTGGATATTAATATTTATTTTTAGATGACTTAATTGAAGCATTTAGTCTCTAAAGTACCCTATATTATGGAAAATAGTTTAGTATTAAAATATGAAGGTTATGTGCATGTTACTTAAAATATATTAATATTGATCAACCTAAAAGAAAATTAATAGTTGACATTGATTAATATCCAATATCACTTAAAGTGAATATTTTTGTCAAAAGATAAATATTAATGCAATATATGATACCTTGAGATGAGGTATAAGTTTATTCAAATTTATTATTTTTTATGATCTTTTGATTAAATATAAAATTAAAAAATTTGATTGATTGACAATTTATGTGGTTTTGTATATTGTAAATGTAATCTATGAAACATGTATATATTCAATTTGGTTTGATCAAAATTAAGTTTTGATAGTTAGTTATTAGAATATATATATATATATATATATATATATATATAGAAACAAAATAGTTCATATTACTTTTTTGATATTTTAGTGAATTCGTTGAAACATAATATTGCCAAGTGACTTCTTTTGCACAAATTAATTATTTAAAATATCAAGATGATAATGTATTTTTGAAATTCATGAGTTTACTAATTAGTCCAAAGGAAATTTAATATTTGGTCGGATTTCAAGTGACAATTGTGATAATAAATATGTGACAATTATAAGATATTTTATGTGATCATTATATTAGTCCAAAGATTAGTTTTTTGATCGACATGATTTATTGTCAATGTTTTATTATAAGCTGATATTTTGGTTATTTTGAGTGATCGAAGGGTTTAAGGTTTATGATCTAATAATTAGAAATGTTTTTAAGATGAGATCTATAACATTATTTTTGAGGATGTTGATTTTGGAGGGAGAAATAAGGTTTGAGGCATTGTTTTTCAAGGGGAATTTGATTATAACTCAATTCCTATTATTACTTTTGATGATATCAATGTGTTCATACATGTCGTTAATCAAAAAGTTAATCTAGAACCTCAACAAAATAATATTGAACAACTCCTAATTCAAGATGAGAATTTTTTTTGAAAGAACACACTCAACTACTTCAAAGAACAAGTTTCTTTAAAAAGATCCACGAGTGGGAAGAAATATATTTAGATTATTATGTTGTATTTCTCCAAGAAATAAGGATGAAAGTGGAATGATGAAAGATGATCTAATTAACTTTCATCATGTTACAAAATTTCTAACTCTCAAAAGTGGTATGATGTCATGTACGAAGAGTATAAGTTCTATACAAGATAATAAAATTTGAAATCTTGTCTCATTACTTAATGGTGAAAGTTTATTATTTACAAATGGATATTTAAAATCAAGATGGATGCAAATGGTGATGTTAACAAGTATAAAACATGTCTTGTATCTAAAAAATATAGTTAGAAATAATACATTAATTTTTTAATTGCATCGCATAATATATCCCATCAATATTACCATTGAGAAACACAATCTTGAAATTCAACTTATGTAGCTCAAGATCAAGTGTACGATACAATTAAAAAAATTTGTCTGATGATACAAAATTAATAATATGAAATTAAGGAAATCTATTTATGAGTTTAACTATGACTTCCGTTAATTCCATAACAAATTTCATCCGGTGATTACCTCATTTGGTTTCGAAATGAATTTGGTTTATGATTATATATATTACAAGTTCAGTGAGAATGAATCAAGTGATACCCCTTATTGTCAAAAGAAAAAAAATAGTTTTGATTAGTTCCCTAAGAATGATTTTGAACCTAAAGAAATACAAAATGCTTTTTCTGCTTCAAAAATAAATGAAGACTTTAATGTATATTCAGGTTCATACGCATTCAATCGTAATGTATGATTTTAGGATATTAAGCATATATTTAAGAAATTTTGGTATGAATCGTTGGATAGCATCCAAATTGATTCTGGCGATACATTTAAGAACAAAAAATTATATGCTCAAATATTAGAGGTCTATTAAGTAAGAGATCATCGGGTTTATGGACTCCAACATATTGCAATATGAGTCCAAATTTTTTGTCACATAATTATGGATTGTATAAAAATATCACTTAAGTTAATTTGTGACAACAAATTTGAAGTCCTTTATTCCATTTACAACAGTAACACCTTAAAGTCTAATGACAATGACATTAAATTTCTAGTTATTAAGAAAATTCAGAGTGATTAGGTGTTTATAGAACATATTAGTATAAACTCATTATTGCGCATTTACTAAATAATTGTAACCCTAGGTCTTTCATGAGCACTCTACTTATGAGAATGAAATACCATTTGAGGTATTCAGATTTAGTGAAAGTTTGTAATTTTTAAAATGCTCGTTTGCTGTAAAACACAATTTTAGTTACTTAGTTTAAGGATATTTTAAGGTTATTTTTTTTGTATAAATAAAGTTTATTTTGATTTATCCACACTTTAATTTTGGTAAAATTTGATCTCACTTGTAAACACTCATTTCATCCGAGATTAAAACTCATTTGTATATTTTTTTCATGTTATTATTACTTATTATTATTTACTTTTATTTTATTATTACTTTATATATATTATTTATTAAGATAGCATTATTCTAATATATTACTATTATTACTATTTAGTTATTCTTATATACATTATTTGTATATGTATTATTTACTAAGTATTATTATTATAGTATTACACAATTTATTTTTATTATCACTATATTATTATTAGTTTTTATATTGTTACTATTTATTATTTATTGTTATTAATTATTATTATATCTAATAAATATGGATAAAGTATATAAATGGTCACTGAACTTTTCTGATGCTTGCATTTAGTTCCCCCAACTTTTAAAACTTGCAATACAACCACCAAACATTTAGTTCGTTTGCAATATGGTCCCCGACGTAACGGTCGTTTCACTTCTGTTAGGGTAAATTATATAAATGGTCAATGAACTTTTCAGGCACTTGCATTTAGGTCCCCCAACTTTTAAAAATTACAACATAGTCATCAATTACATTCTAAACCTCAAATTCCAAAAAAATACTTCAATTACATACCCAACCCTAAATTCATAATCCATTATCAAAATCTACCATAACAAATTGAACTTAAAGCAACAACCCTAAACCCTCAAAACATAACCCTAAATGCTAAATTTCCCCACCAATTAACCCAACATAATCAACAACATTTAGTTCATTTTGTGTCTATAACAATAAGTGATTATGTTGGGTTTAGGATTTAAAAGTTAGATTTAGCCAATGATAAGTGAACAATACTCAATTTGATTCGAAAAAATTATTTTTCGACTTGAATTGATTCAAAAAATTTGATACAAATTGACTTTGAGTTGTAATTTCATAAGCTCAACTTAAAAAATTTCAAGTTAAATGAGTTGTAAAATACAACTCGAATATCTCAAAAATTTTAGTACTTAGTGGATTAATTTTTAAGTTTGAGTCAAGTCCCTTGACTCTATATGATATATGTATATCACATATGGAAAAATATGAAGAAATATATGTATTGTGTATGGTTAAAAACTATTTAAATTAGAATCAAATAATATTATAGTATTATAAATATTTATAATTAAATTTAAACAAAAACTCAAAAATTCAATTCAATTCGACTTGATTTAAATTTTATAAACTCAAATCGAAAAAATTTCGAGACAACTATTTTATAAACTGAACTGAATTAGAATCAAATAATATTATAATATGATAAATATTTATAATTAAATTTAAACATAAACTCGAAAATTCAATTCAATTCAACTTGACTTAAATTTTATAAACTCAAATCGAAAAAAATTTGAGTCAACTATTTTATAAACCGAATTGAGTATTTAGATCCAACATAACCCTAAACCCAACATAATCACTTATTATTCACTTATAGTTGGTTAAATTTTTTGAAATGATTATGTTTTGAGGGTTTAGGGTTTTTGCTTCAAGTTTAATTTGTTATGATAGATTTTAAGAATGGATTATGAATTTGGGGTTGAGCATGTAATTGAAGTATTTTTTGAATTTGAGGTTTAAAATATAATTGAAGCATTTTAGATTTTGGGGTTTAAAATGTAATTGATGATTGTGTTGTAAGTTTTAAAAGTTGGGGGAACCTAAATGCAAGTGCCTAAAAAGTTCAATGACCATTTATATAATTTACCCTAACGGTAATGAAACGGTTGTTACAACGGGAACCATATTGCAAACGAACTAAATGTTTGGTGAGTGTATTGCAAGTTTTAAAAGTTGTGAGATCTAAATGCAAGCATCTGAAAAATTCAGTGACCATTTATATACTTTACCCTAAATATATTGGTATGCGAAAAGGAGTTTTATTGATTTGACATTTTGTGTTACAACCCATATTACAATACAAGTCCAAGAATGGAGCGGCCTGCATGATGCAAACTATATGGAAATTAGGGTTTTGATAACCCTAATTGCCAACAACCTATAGTCGTTAGATCAAACTGATTATCCAAGGTCTAGATGAAACCCTAGTTGCAAGGGTAATTGGGATCAGTGGCCGCCAGCCATGGAAGGCAACCCATCGACTCCTCCAAGCTCTCGTCGGATCCTTCACGCGTCGATGTTAGCAAGAAAATCTTCCCCTGTAAAGAAAAGGAAAGAATTCATCAACGAAAAATCTAAGAACAAATTTCTCAGTATTGGAATATTTTTTCATTTTAAAGTAATAAATCAAAGGATTTCAAATCTCTTGATTCAAATGTAAGAATGGAAAAAAAATTGTGCATGAAATCTGGCAAAAACGATGTAAAATAGGAGGGGCGTCACCACTGTAATTTCCAAACAAAAAAATCAGTTTTTTTCTTGGCATTTATTTTACTCGCATATTTACTAATCATAGAACAAAACAAAAAAAGAAAGAAAGAAAGGGGAGAGTTCTCCCTTTCGGCGTGCGACGATCCTCAGTGATTGGAGCGGTCCCTCAATGATTTAAGCAGTCAAAAAGGAGAACAGATGTTGTATAACAACGTATCTCGAGATTGAGACAATCTAATGGCGGACGTTGGCAGATCGGAGGCTAAGGAATTGAACGATTTTCGACCGATTCGGAGACTTTGGAGCACTTTTGGGAGAAAAAAACCTCGTTTTGGACTTTCATCGTCAAGACGAACTCACCGGTGACATTTTTGTGCTGAGAGACACCGTTGACGGTGACCAACCATGATCGTCGGAGATGATACCAACGAAAAACGACGGGCATGTGGGGATGATCTCTTTCAGGTCTAAAGAGAAGACAAAGATTCTCCTCTATAAAAAAAAGGAAAACAATGAAATAAAAAACCATAAAATGACGTTTTATATTCTCTTCAACACGATGTCGTTATGAGAGAGTTATGTAGACAGTGAAACGACGACGTCTAAAGGACCCATCGCGCCTGCGTTGAATTTATGGGGAAAATACATTTTCGGTCCTTTTACTTTTCTTGTAGTCACGAATTGATCCTTTTCATTTTTTGTCCTTTTATTTCAGCTATTTAACTTTCGTTCTATTTCATTTTAGTCCTTTTTATTTAATTTATTTATTTAAACCCTTTAATTTACATAATTTTTCAATCTAACTTTTGTTTGTTTGCTTATTTTTCATTTTTATTTTTCACTTGACTTAACTGTAGAAGGGAGTCACCCTAAGTTTGATCCGGTTCTTGAAGAAAAGCGAATCCATCCAAATTAAACAACAATTTTTTTTATCCTTTTATATTGTCATATTTTCGTTACATGATGATGGACAAAGAGGGATAGTTGTAGACATCTATTTTCGTCCGTAGTTGAATCTCATTTTTATTTTCTTTTTTCAATGTTATTATTACTTATTATTATTCAATTTTATTATTAGTATTATTATTTATTTAGATTAACATTATTCTAATATATTACTATTGTTACTATTTAGTTATTTTATATACATTATTGATATATATTATTTACTAAGTATTATTATTATTATTATTATTATTATTATTATTATTATTATTATTATTGCATTAGTATTGTCATAACCATTTTTAGGTGGAACCATTATTTATGGTTTTAAAAAACGATTACGACTTTAATTTAAAAAATTTTGAGGAATTTGGATTAAAGGAATAGGAGTCGCCATCGACCTTTGAGCTAGGTAGGTCGAATACCTAAAAACGTCTTTTAAAACAATTTTAAAAAAAATCATTTTATAAGACAAAATTTGGCATGCGTCACCAAAGATTCGATTAAGTGGATTCGGGAGTCGGTTACGTGTGGGGAAGGATTAACACCCCACAACGCCCAAAAACTGGTACTGTATCGCTTACACATTGTCGTAACGGTAGAAATTACAAATCGAATATAAAATTAAAATGTGGTCCATTTATTAAAATTTAATCAATTTGCTTCGAATAAATTAATTACAGGAAATTCTTTAACTCGAAAAGAAATATCGAAATTAGTAATCCTCCATCGGGAAAGCTAACTCGACTATTTCTAGTTAATAAAAGAATATTCCCTCATTAATAAATATGCAAATGGAATATATAAAAAAACGATATTTACATACAACAAAATAAATTGATAAAATAAATAAATAAATAAATTGAATATACATTGTAGCATAAAGATTGATAATTTGCATGAAATGAAATAAATTATCATTTAGAGTCATTCAATGCAATGTTGAAATAAAATTGAATTAATTATAAAAATAAAATCAATTTATTTCAAGTACACATTTTATTCGAACGTCGTATCGGATTACACCACTTCGATCAAACGATGTTTTCCACGCCCGTTCTATATATCACTGTTCTTGAAAAAATTCGAATAAATAAAATATTGGTAACTAGATATTTTTATAAGTTAAATAAATCATATTGAATGAAATGAAACAAACATTTACAATACATTTTCATATATGAATATACAAAAATAGAAAATAAATTTAATAAATGTGTATATATTTACATATGATACAACAAGTGCACGAAATAAAATAAATTAATATGTATGAGTACATTTGAGACCTAATATATGTATATAAATATTATAATATGGCTAAAATGTAAATATATAAATATGGCAAATCTTAACACAAATAACATGAAATAACTAAACTTTATAAACAAGTAATTAAAACAAAATAAGACAAAACATACAGACCTAAAATGGAAAAACAAAAATATTAGTAGCCAAATCTCGGAGAAACACATTCAACAAAGGATTAGATTAAAATAATGCAAGACTAAATATCCAATTTAAAAAAACAGAAAATAAACAGAAACTAATGACCAAATCATAAAACCTGCTAAACTAGAAGGGACCTATAACTAGATTAACCCAAAAACGTTACTAAAATGCGAATCAGATTAAACAAAGAGGACCTATGGGTGATTTAACCCTAAGACTGGTGACCAGAATGCTAAACACACCAAAACTATAGGGATCTTAAAGTGATTTACCCAAAAAACCTAATATACCAACATTCTTCCCTTTCAAGAAACAAATCTGCCCGACCTCAGCCCCAACTCTGTCTCTTCTCTTCCTCACTCAAACCCCACGACAACCACTCACTCTCAAGCTCCCGTCGACAACCTCGTTGGCCACCGATTTGGTGGCCATTTCGCTTCCACCGCCACCCGAAACAAAACCGAGGCTCATCCCTCCTTCTTTACCTCCGACAGAAAACCCGAGAACCGAACAACGCCATAAAATTGACGTTTTGACCATGCTCCAACCACCATCCATGGTGGTCGAACATTCTAAACGACACCACAAAGCCCAAACTTTCTCATTCCTTCATGTACTCATAGAACCGAGCCAAACAAAAGAAAATCCCTCTAAAATCGAACCCGACAACTCGTGCTCCGGCCATCACGACGCAAGGTATCTTCTAACCTTATCTCTGTTTATTTTTTTATTTTTTAGAAAGCATGAAACTAGCTTAAAATGAAGAACAAAATATAACCTAAATTATATTTTTGAGTGTATTCTAAGAATTGAACAAAATAAACTGAAAATGAAAACAAAAGCTAAAATACCTTAGGATTTTCGGTTCTGCTTTTGATTACTGAAAAGAATTCTCGTTACATCCTCTTGCCCCCCCGTTTACCTTGCTTTGGGTGGGTTTAAATACCCATTACATAGAATAAAAAAAAGGTAGTGGAGTAATACTAGCATGGGCGGTATGGGACTTGCACGGTATGAGCAAGGTGTTGGGTTTGGAAATGACACTTAGTGGGGAACAACAGGGCATGGGTTGTGCATGGGGGACATCAATGTATGAAAGCTGTGTAGGGACCAAAAATTGGTTACTACAAGTATTATACAATTTATTATATATTATCACTATATATTATTATTAGTTTTATATTGTTCTTATTTATTTACTAGTTACTGTTATTAATTATTATTAAATCTAATAAGTATATTGGTATGCAATAAGGAGTTTTATTGATTTGTCATTTAGTGTTACAGCCCATGTTATAATACAAGCCCAACGATGGAGAGGAGTGATGCAAGCTAATTGGAAATTAGGGTTTTGATAACCCTAGCTGCAAGCAATCAACAGCCGTTGGATCAAACTGATGATCCAACTGTCTACATAAAACCCTAGTTGCAAGGGTAACAGAGTAACTGCGATCAGTAACCGCCAGCCATGGAAGGCAACTCATCGGCTCCTACACGCTCTCATCGGATCCTTCACGCGCCGATATTGGCAAGAAATTCTTCCCCTACAAAGAAAGGAAATAATTTATCAAAAACAAATCCAAGAACAAATTTTTTGGGATTGAAATCTTTTTTTTCAATTTAATGTAATAAATCAAATGATTTTGAATCTCTTAATTCAAATGCAAGGACGGAAAGATTCTTGTGTATTAAATCCGGCAAAAACGATGTAAAAAGGGAGGGGCATAACCACTGTAATTTCCAAACAAAAAGAAATAAAAGAGTTTTTTTTTCTTGCCATTTTTTACTAGCATATTTACTAATCAGAGGAGAAAAAAATAAAGAAAGAGAAGGGAGAGTTCTCCCTTTCGACGTTCGACCATCCTCGATGATCAGAACGGTCCCTCAATGATCCGAGAAGTCAAAAGGGAGAAAAGAGGTCGTAGAACAACATATCTTAGGATAGAGGTGATCTAACGACGGAAGGAAGTTGATCGGAGGCTAAGAAGCCGAACAGTTTTTGGCTGATTTCGAGACTTTGGAGCACTTCCGAGAGAAAAGAACCCCTGATCCAGACTTTCCTCGTCAAGACGAACTCACGGTGTAATGTGAGTCCTGACAGCCACCATTTCCGGTGACCGGTGACGGTCAGCCGGACATCATACCATTGACGAACGGTTCAAGTCTAGAGAGAAGAGAGGGCCTCTCTCTCTAAAAAGAAAAGAAAAAGGAGAAAAAATAAATTGAAAGCCATAAAATGACTATTTAGATCCTCTTCAAAATGACGTCGTTTTGATAGGGTTATGTAGACATTAAAACGACGTGTGTCATCTAGAGGACCCATCGCGCCTGGATTGAATTTATAGGAAAACTACATTTTCGATTCTTGTACTTTTCTTTTAGTCTCGATTTAATCCTTTTCTTTTTTACTGCTTTTATTTCAACTATTTAACTTTTGCTTTATATCATTTTAGTCTTTTTTATTTAATTTATTTATTTAACTCTTTAATTTACATAATTTTTAAATCTAAATTTTGTTTGTTTGCTTATTTTTTTTAATTTTATTCTAATCATGTCCCTCACATTTTAAATCCATTTTACTTTAAATTTAATTTTTTATTTGATTATTATTCTTAATTTTTTACTTCACTTTTTTATTTTTGTTTTGCAGTGTTTAATTCATCTCTTCGATTTTTAGATTTATTTTTATCTGATTAACATGATCATTTTTTATTTTAAGTTAAATTAATTCTTTTATTTCTATATTTTTTCTTATTTATTTTTTAATATTTTATTCCTAATTAAAAGTCTTATTTTCTTCTTTTTATTTGTTTACAGGTACAATTTCTTCTTAATGGAGAATTATTCCCATGGTCCTTTTTTATGATTACACTCCTATTTATTCAATCCTTTTTATTTAATTTATTTAAAGTTTATTTTATTCAATTAATTCCTTTTTTATTTTCAATTTCCTTTTGGTTGAGATCTAAACCTATGATTTATTCTTATTTGTTTTTGATTTAATAATTTGATCTTTATTTATTTATTATTTATTGTAAATCTCTATTTTATTAATTTATTACGTATAAGTGTCACTTTATTAATTAATTTATTATTTTACTAATAAATATGCTTTAAAGTTTTCAGGATTTTGATGAGAGATTTTATTTTTAAAGGGATCGCTAATTAAATTGGGGTCTAAATTCATTTTTCCATTTTTAAGACAATGACCTAATCGACTAGGTATCCAAAGAGTGTTGTGAGGTGTTAATCTTTTCCCACATATAATTGATTCTCGAATTCGTTTCTTTGGTAAACAAATCAACCTTTGTTATTTTAATTTTATTAAACTAACATTCTTTTGGGTGATCCAGTCACACTCTAAAAAAGATTAGTGGTGACTCCCTAGAACCACAACTCAATATCCATTCGAAGCGAGACTTTTAAAGGGGATCCACCATCCCGGCCCGAAGGACCGTTGTACATCACTAATGTTTAAAAAGAGCTAGATGAAAATAAACATGTTTGGTTCACATTGCACGTAGTTTTTATGTTACACTTCATAATTGATTTGTATCTTTGATCTTGTTTGTAAACGTGACCATTGATGGCTCTAGTCATGGTAGATACAACGAAGACCGCTTTGATGCTATATGAATATTATTGATGGACAAGATTGTTACAGAATACCTATTTTATTATAACAAATTTTGAGCTAATAAGGTTGTACATTTGTCATGAAACATATGTTGCTCTAGTGAGAGATTATTGGATTAAAATACATAATTATAGGCACATATGTATAGTTTATAATATTACCATAAAATATGTCATAAAATTAAGTTATCAATTATGTTACATGTGTCATAGGTATTAAAGTTTCATAGAATTAAACTGTAGATAACATAAGTTGTATTTATAATTTGATAAGGGAAAATTATAAATACTTAATAGATTGACATAATATTCATTATATAAAAAGAGGTAGTGGTCCCCAAGAAATATGTTAAATTATATTATTCGTATCTTGTCAAAGAGTTTTTACGGCAATAACAAACTTATCTTCTTAGAAGATCACAACTAAATAAAATACTTAAAAATTTCACCATATCAAGAATGTTTTTGAATCTAATATTCTATTTTTAATGATTTAGCATGATTAAATTATGCTTAAATTTTATTTATTATGATTGATTCTAATAATTGTGTCATGTAAAGCCGGGAAGAATCTAATATAAAATTGGAGTGTGCTTAAAGTTTTTACATATATGTTACGATCTCGTATTAAGGAAAATATTTCAACACTTGAGTATAGTATATCTTCTTAAAATAATAAATATTTTAGTATTGGAGTGTGATCAAGTTTTTAACGAGTCGAAACGAATTATTTAATACTCGATTCATAAAGCTTATGAGTAACTCAAAAAATAATATATAAATTTTTTAAATTAAATTATTAATAATATTAGCATTTATATGTTGTTTTTAAATACAATATAATATTTTTCATGTATTTAAAGTTCGAACTCGAGTTCGAGCTTGAACCTAGCTGAGTTTGAGCTTCAATCGAGCTGTAGTTTTTTGAGATCGAATCGAGTTTCAATTTTTTATTTCGATGAAATTGAAATTTTAAACTTGCGAGATTTTGAGTCAATTCAAACTTCAGTTTTTGTATTTTGAATTCAAATTTAATTTTGATAATTTTAAACCCGTGAACTTTCGAGTTAAGTTAAATTTAATTTTAAACTTTTTAAGTCTAATTGAATTTAATAATACCTAAACTTGACTCACTCGTTTACAATCTAAGTAATAAGGGTGAAGAATCAAAATTAAGAAGAGTATTTTGACATTAGAAAAAAAAAATCATGTTGACATAAAATGAAAAATTCAAAACATGTTTTGATTGAGGGATTTTTTTTTTTTTTGGGGGGGGGGGGGGGGGTGCACTGAGTGAGTGTCGTCAGCCTATCCACCAGTGGGTCTAATAAGGAGATTCGAGTCATCATATAAAAATATTCTCCCTTTGAGTTCCCAAATTGACTAAGCTGAGTTGTTGGATACGCTTTGGTTGGCTCAGTTGCCAAAGCCCATAGAGTCAGTAGGCATTAGAGCTTGATAAGACTTGCTTTTTGTTTTTATAGTGCTGATGGTCAACCAGCATCAGCCTAAGTGAAGGGACTGAGTTGATATTGTGGGTTTATGTTCAACCCTAATCAACCTTCATTGACTTTTGTTTTGACATTACCTTTGATTAGATCCCCATTACTCTCTTTCATACAAAATCTCAGTGAAAAGCCCCCTTTCTTATCTTATGATATTTTCTCTGTCTCTAAACCAACAAATACCTATTTTCCCCTTGGCTTCTTAAAGCTGCAATTCTATTTTGGCACTGTATAAAATATCAGTAGAGGGTTTGGATTCAAGAACGTGGAATTTCTCCCAAAGTCATGCCCAGGGTAGAAATAGGATAGACACATATATAAGATTTTATGTTTAAAAAGTGAATTTTAAAATTTATATTTTATATTTTTAAAATTTTATGAATATATAAATTTATTCATAACATAAAATTATATATCCGTCTTTAAATGATGTTGAATAACTAACATAAATTCATCCTTAAATCATATATCATTCTTATAGTTGCTAGCCTAACTCACGACCTATGTGGTACAGGATAGCTACAAGCTCTCAATTGCCGATTTGGAAGACTGTGTGATGATACATCTCATAACGGTGATTATTTAATTGTGACATTGAAGAAATTCGTTATAAAAAATAGATTATTTGTAATAAAATTATTTGTCTCTTTAAAAGGATTTCTATTTGCTCACTCTTAATGTAATAACTGCGATAATTTTAAAGTACATCACAAGTAACTCGTCACTAATAAAAAATTATAATAATGAAAAAATTAATAATATTTTATTGTGACCAAAGCAAGTTATAAAAAAATATAATAATGACAATATATTAAGTAATCATTATTGTTATTCATAATTGTGACGAATTTTTTTCGTTTGTCTTATTCAAAGATAACTCTTAATCATTTGACATTGAACATTCATACTCTTGACATTCCTAGTGCTCGAACTCAATACCTCAAAGAAATAATAATTCATTTACCACCAAGATCTCTTGGTTCATGCATTATGTTACTATTGAAGTTGATAATTATTTCATATTTCTATTTTGTTACTAATAAAATGCTTGAATTGACACCAAACTTTTTTTCATGGGAAACAATGTAATGGTCATAAAATATTAAGTGGTCAATATTATTATTCAAATTGTGACAATAATATTTTCACTAATAAGTTTATCATTTTATTTTATTTTATTAAATATAATATAAGGACACTTGATATTATTTTAAGTTTAAATCTTAATATTTATATGCTTATATTTTAAAACTAATCTAATTATTTTTATATTTTTTTCGAAAAGCGTATTTCATACGATAAATCATAGAAAATTTAATTAAAATTATTATTATAATAATTAATACTATAATTAATATATTTTTCATAAAATAAATAAAATTAATTTCCAACAATAATTTAACCTAAGTATTAATTTTTTGGTCAAAAACAAATATTTCTTTCTTAGCATAATGGTTAGGTGTTGCACTCTTCCCCTAAATGTATCAGGTTCAACCATATTAAAAGTCATGCATTATATTAATTTATCAAAACATAACATGTGAAACTAACAATTAGTTGATGATGAGACATTAGATCCTCAAACAAATTGGATTGACACACCAAAAATGTAATATCTACTCGAATTGATTTCATAATAATTTTTTAAAATAATCAATTTAATTTAGTTGTGATAAAATATCTTTCACTAATAAGCATAATATTACTAAATATATGTCATTGTAATTGATCTTTATGTGTCAAAAAACGCAGTCACAAAAAAAGTAATTGTGACAAAATTCGTTAAAATCATCAATAATATACTAGTGACGGAGTTATTAGTGATGACTCAAATATTTTTTCACTATGATATTCAATGATTAAATTTGATACTTTTAGTAATCATTCTTTAATATTGAAAATGCATTTTCTTGTAATGTACACCATCCACGGCTTTGGAGGTGTGGCATCACTTGGATACTCAAATAAGGATTGTTTGTGACCAATACATTAATGGTATAACTTACCTACGGATGATGATAATACAATAGAGACGAAGTTTGTAGCATAGACGTTGTGTACAAGGACAGAGTTAGGAAAAATATATATTTTAGTGTGTTAAATTTACTTATTTTGAGGTATTAAATTTAAAAATTTATCAAGAAATTATTTTAAATGAATGAAAATGAATAGTGAGTGTTAATTTATATTTAAAAGTGACAATATTATTTTATATAAAAATATGTTAATCTTATTATTTTTTAATTTTTTTAATATTAAATTTATATAAAAAAATCATATTTTTTTTGATGTCATATGACACCCCATATTATTATTATTATTAAATATCTTACAACGATGTCATGCTAGAGAATTACTTTTAGATTTATAGTTAAAAAATTCTCTTTAATTTTTTTGGGTCATTCTCTCTCTCCTATTTTTCATGTTTGTTAATATGTAGCGATATCAATTTTAGGGTTGGTTGTTGATCGTTAATCTTCTTTACTTTTTTTATATTTTTATTTTTAACAATTATCTTTATGACACATATTTATCTATTTTTGCGACATATATTTCTTTTTCTTTTGACATGTTTTGGATCTTTTTAATCAGTCGTTTGATCACTATTTTTGTTTAATTTTTTCAGGGTTCGATTTGACATCGTCTCGACATATCAAGATTATGCTTATCTATTATCATGTTGATTTTCCCTACTTTGGGCCCTTATATTTGATTTGAATACGCGGTTTGTGTTTAGAAATAGTTGTCTCACGACGTTGAACTCTAATATTTGATTGTCGTTGAACTCTAATATTTGATTGTCGGTGATCTTTCAAGAGTTTCATCTCCTGTTGTGGTTCTTTGTCGATACAGTTAGATCTGTTCATATCGATTTATTATTCGAGTTTTTTTAATGATTTTTAGCCTTTTCCTTGTATGACTCTTGTATGGCTAAAGTGACAAATATTTGTGTAATGATTCATAAAATATCTTAATTATATGTTTAGTTTACACTTATTATAAACCTTTTATTGTAATTTTGAATATTTTTTTAATAAAACTAGTTGCTCCTATTTACATAAAAAAATATATTTAAAATTGTTTGGTTATCATTTATGACTTGTCTACTTAAATATAAATATTTCAAGTGGTATAGTAGAATAGTAGTGTTACTATTGAGCTTCATGAAGCTCAATGTTTAAAATTATTTTTATGTACTCAAGTTTATAATTTTGGTGATTGAATCAGGACGATAACATATGCGAGAAGTTTCAGTACCACAATTATATTACATTGGGTGATATATTATGATAATTGATTTGTTTATTTGTTGCTTCAATGATATATTATGATTCTTTTGAATGGGTGGAATATTATTAAGTCAAAACTATATATATTACGTGATATAATTTAAAAGGTCTAGTATTTCATTATGTTAAATCAACTGAAAATATGGTAACAATTTGGTCTTTGTCTATCGACGATAATATCAACTTTAATTGATTGTCGATTGATAGTTTTTATTATTTTTTATTTCTTTTTTTTTCTAATAAATTTGTCGATATGACATTTTTTCACCTATCTCTATGACATATTTTCTTATGTTTTTTGACATGTTTTTTTGTTATTTGACTTCTTTTTTCATTTATTGTTTAAGGGATGATATGACATCGATACGACTGATCAGAATGACGCTTATCTGATATCTTGTTGATCTTTTTTACTTTGGACTATCGGACTGGATGTGGATACCTGATTTGTGTTTAGGGATAGCTTTTCACATTGTTCGAGTATGAATTGCGGTTTGTCGGTGGTCTTTCAATAGGTTGATGTGCTTTTGTGATTCGTTTGTCGATACGATCAGATATATTTGTATATATCTTTATTCGAGTTTCTTTGTTAGATTTTTAATCTTTCCTTAGCCTTTATGTGATATTAACTTACTAGTTTTATTTCAATGATTATAGGAAAATTTTCTAAGTATGTGTTAAATTTACGATTACGATTGTAAATATTTATTGTAATTTGAGATATTTTCTATTTCGAGTAAAATTAATCGAATCAACTGAAAATCTGTAATAATAAAATATAATTCAATCGTGAATGAATTATCTTACTTTCATTGTTGTTTTCAAAAAATAAAATATGATGAAAAATTATTAATATACTACAGCATAGCATTGGCATGCAGCAGAAAACTATATGCTAGAGCTTTGCATGTTTATTTGGAGGAGGGTCGTGCGAGAAGAGCCACTGGTTCCCTCTGTTGGCTTCCACCCCCGGTGGGATGGGTTAAATTGAATACAGATGGGGCCAGAATGCAATAAAGTCATGAAATCTCTTTTGGATTGCACTCGTTCCTAACGAGATCGGTGATTATTATAATAAATAAGATTTGTTTAAAATATTTCTTAATCATTAATTAACAGCACACCGTATTTATATAGTTGCTTAAACTCAGAGAATAATAGTATTTTAGTATGATAATTGAATTAATATGTTACTTAATTTAATGCATATACTCGTTTATCCAATTTGAGAGAAGCTTGTAAAACTAAAACTATGATAACATTATATTCCTTTTTTCTAGCAGATACACCCTTCACAAGTCCATGTCTTTTAAGACCCTCCACCCCATGAAATAAGCCTGATAGAATAAGAAACTAGTAAACGAAGCTACCACCAGTACCATTTGGCTATGGTTTTACATCTTTAAAAAAAAGAAGAAATACAAAAGAAGATGATAACAAGGTGGGGTCATGATGTCTACTCTTGCTGGTGGATCAGGGTTGGCTAGAACTAGGGGCATTGGGGTTAGAAGTGGAGCTCATGTTGAGATCAGGTATATTGGTTGCTGATTTTTTGGCCTCGGAGTTATTGGCCTTGGAGAGTTTCTGTTTGAGCTCACACAAAAGGGCTTGATTCTCTTGGTTCAGAACCTGTGCTTTCTTCCTCAGCCTCTCGTTCTCTTTCATTATGTAACAGTTCTGGAGGTACAGATTTGAGTTCAGCCTTTCCATGACCATCCAACAATTTACCCTCTTTCTCTTTCGTACTCTTTCTGCAAACCCCCAAAAAAAAAAAGAACCATATATTTATCAGATACCATAAGATTTTAAATAATGAAAAAAAAGTGTATCTCTAGTCCTCTTCTTTATTGTTGTATAAATCATTGCACTACATGAAGACAATATCCCTTGGAAAATACTGGCAGAAATACATTGATAGTATGTATGCATGATATTAAACATTATTCAATCAAGCAAAATGGTAGATAATGGTGGTTATCCTAAGAAACCAGCAACAAATACCGACAGAGGAGAAACAGGAGCATCTGTGAGTACTACGTTTTGTACTATTAGCCCTAGCATTTAAATAGACCACTAAGCAAGAAAAAAAAGAGGGTTTGGGAAAACAGATCCAACAGCTGTCCCAACACTCTTTCGGCTTGCCCAAACATGAAAGGAAGGGATAAAGGTCCATTACAAGATGGAATCGTTGTTGACTACATTAGCATGGTATTGCATAGACATATGGAAATGGCTCTATAGCCTTGTTCTCGTATAAAAGAAGGGACCGAAAGTGGTTAAAAGGGTAAAGAAATTAGATAAAATAAAAAAAGAAAACAAGTTGAGACATGGAAAAAGACAAAGGATCCTGTTAGAGAAACTTGTGGGAAAAACCAGACATTCCTCGAAATGAGAAGAAATAGGAAGAAAATTCCTCATGCAAAACAAACGGGCTTGGAGAACAAGTGCCACATTAGGGAAGGACAATGTCTACCCTTAGTTGGTGAAAGGAAAGAAAATAACAAGTCGAGAGAAAGAGAAGTGGGGGCCTCAGCCCACTTAATCGTTTTCAAAAAAGATCACCTTTTGGAGGAGAGGTTGGTTAGGGGGCTTTGGCCGAGGAAGCTGAAACCTGGGTTATTGTAACAGCTTGTAGCAGCAGTGGTTGAAAACAAAGAGGCAAAAGGAAGGGAGAAGTGGAGGGACAAAGTGGATTGAAGGAAGATGTGAAGATATATATAGAGCGATAGAGAGCAAAAGAAAGAGTATATGGTGTGGACATGGCTCTCTGGTCTGACACAACAATCATGAGTTCTGTAAGGATTTAATGTTGTATGATGATGATGATGGATATGGTCGCATCATGTGAATGATGAAGAGAAGAGAGAACTGAAACTTGCATGTTTCTGCAAAGGGACAATCATGGGAGTTTTCCGGCTAGAGGGGTGGCTGGCTGCTTCTAAAATGATGGTGGCCAAGGGCCGTCACAAGATTCGCAATCATGCTAATGGATTGGTTCCACCCACTTCCCTTATCCTTCCTCTTCTTCTTCTTCTTCATCATCATCATCATCAAAATCTCTGCTTTTTTTTTTCATTTACTGTCACCTAATTAATTTTCGAAACTTTTATTTGGAAAGTGTTGGTAATAATCATTTATTGGCCGTAATCTTTTAATTTCCATGGTTGAAAAATGTTGATTTTTGGGTGCAATCTCTACAGAGCTACTCAGTCTTCTCCATTTCACTGTTGTCAACAATAATAATCTATAAAATAGGGTCACATCACAAACTATGCCTACCTATACTCCATAGGGGCAGATTTAGAAACACAATCCCTCCTTAAAAACACTTAAATTCCTATCATTAATTTGTACATACATACGAATCCGAGTTGTATTTTGCTTCTACATCCATAAATATCAATTAATATTTTTTTTAAAAAAGCACCAAAGTATCCTATTAATATGTAAAAAAAGTTTTTTTAATTAATCTGAACATATAATACTTTATAATCATATTTTAGAATATTTAAAAAAGAAAAAATCATAAAGGATATTCTTTTTTGTTACCCTCTTGATTTCAAGATTTCGTCTTAATTAATCCGAATTGACTGATCACACACCTGATTTTAATGGATGAGTTTTTCAGTGAGAATTTTCTGCATACACAAAAAATTGAATTTGAGACGCACTTAGACAATATTAAATTGCTTATTAGTTGAACCAACTCGTTAGTAGTGAGAATATTTCTGTAATGGACTTTTTCCTCTTATTATTTTAAAACCCCCAAAATTTAATTTTTTGGAATAGTACTTCAAACCATGTTTATTAGAAAAATGCCTTCAAACTGTACACGTAGGATTACCCCGCGTCCTAAAAAAAGCGAGTAAAGGCCTCATGTTATACAGGGCACGAGTTTTCTTCAATGTTGAAACACTTTTTAGAAAATGCAATTTAATATTTCAATTAATGATATTACGATACACAAAACACGAGTTCCCCAAGATATTGAAACGTCCCGAGAAATTAATCGCGTGTGGTATTTAACATACCTTGCGTTATACAAAACGCGAGGTATGTAGTTTTTCAACCCAAATCACAAGTGCTCATAGGCATGTTCGAGGGGTATTTTCATGCATTTAATCTCAAATTTTTCGTAATTTATAAGATTAGAGGCGTAGTATTTGAATTTATCTTTCAGTTGAGGCCAATATCAAGACATACGAGATATTGTAAACGGGTTAAAATCATGTTGAAAATGGTTTCAAAACTTGTTTTGTGTATGAAGAAAATGCTAAAATGGTTTGATAGACATATTCGAGGGGTTTTTTTTGGGTAGTTAATCTAAAAAATTTCGTCATTTATAAGATTAGAGGCGTAGTATTATAATTTATCTTTCAATTCAGGGTAATATAGGTACATATGAGATATTGTAAGAAGGGTAAAAATCACGTTCAAAATGGTTCCAAAGCTTAGTTTTCTACATGAAGAATAAGCTAACATGGCTTGATAGACATGTTCATGACAGGGTAAAAATCATATTGTTAAATGATAACTTAAACAAATTAATAATTAAAACTTAATTAATAATTTAAACAAATTTTAACATTATATTGATTCGATGATATTTAAAACATAAAAATGTCTTCGTTTAAAATAAATTAATCGATATGAGGACGTGATCGATTAGGACATTTGTTCTTCGAGTGTCTGGGATTCCTATAAACATTGCATAGCTTCGGTTCTCCGGTTCTTTCTCGATGTTCGACCAAATCCTCATTTATAGTAGACGACGTTTTTTTCGCATCGTAGTGCAAAATTTGACCGTATTATAGGTTATCATCAACTTCATCCAAATCTCTTTCATTTCCAATGGGAGGAAACTCGTATTGATACACATTGAATACAATTTCAAATAAGTATACGGGATCAAATAATTTCATGTAATCAATCCGTACAAAAGAAAAAACAACAATGATGTGCGGACACGGGTATTTGAATGTTTAGAATACTCCACAGTCATAGGTTTTGTCACGTATATTAATGACATATGTGTTGTGATGTATGTCTTCCAATGGCCTCGAATATTCTGGAACATATATTTTATTTTGTTCACAAGAGACGCATGCATTTATCGCATTTGAGTGACGTGGAAAGGTTTGCAATTTTGTGTAGAGGTTTGGGTGGATTGTGTGGCCACCTGCAATCCAATCAACTAATTGTTTTACCAAGGTTGTAAATAGGGTTGCCAACTGATAATATGTCTCTTTGACAACAGAAGTGATGAGAAAATGTCGCACTCCCTTCAGTGATAAATTGATAGCCTCAATCAAGTTTGTTATCATGTGATTATATCGTCTACTCCAATCAAATGATCGAAGTCATTTCTCCCTCAAGATTTTAGCTAGGTAGTTATAGCTTTCTTGATTCTCGTGTCTCAATTCTTGAAACAACTCTTCAATCTCGCGTATGGAATGCGAGTGTACTATCCATTAAAAATGCAACAGTTAATTATAAATAATAAATGAAAATATATCTGAAACCAAAAAAGTTAAAGATGCACCCATCCGAAGCACCATTACGCGTTCATCTTCATTTCTAAACTTTTGTAAATAATTTGTAGCAATATGGCGTAAACGATACTAGTGATAAATATAGGGAGGTTTCTAAGACGTTCTCATATGCTCGATTGTGTATTTAATCCCTATGTCTTGTCAGAAATAAGGCATATCTCACCAGAACGCTCACGCAAAACATGTGATAGAACATATTTGCGCAAGTACTTAAGGAAGAATTCCCAATAGCCTATGTCTTCCTTTTCGAATATTATAAAGGCGACGAGAATAGTTTTCCTATTACCGTATTGTGCAGCCACAAATAATAATATTTGTGTGTATCTTTCGTACAACCAAGTGTCATCGATTTGAATCATCGACTTGTAGTGATAGAACGCATTAACACACTACGTATATGTCCAAAATAACCTGTGGAATTGATACCTTGTATGAAACGATCATTTTCGTACGCCTACACAATTTCCAGTTTCACAACTGTTCCTGGTATGTGTTTCTTCATCAATTTCAGTCATGGCCCCAACTATTTGTACGATTTTTTCATTGGCCATACACTTTTTATTGAGCCTGATACCTAGCATATCATGCTTTATGGTAGTTAATTATCGAGCCATATTGAGATGTAATTGTAGCAATACAACTAGAAATTGTTATACGTGGATTTACTTTGACCAGTTGTATAAATGCATCACAAAACACTTGAATATATAAGTTTTGATGATCCTGAGTAAGCCTACTAACGATGCATATATGAGGTTGGTCGTATTTGGTTAATTTTTAATGGTTTTTCATTATCTTCAAGCGTGATTCATGAACCCTCTAAATACATCCCTCGTATTTATGGTCACATTCAGCCATGTACTTATCCGCATCTTTTTTCACATTTAACGTAACCGAGTGACATATATTGTAGTTCTTAATGGCAACCACAACGATTTCTTCTTTTTTTTTCTGAACATCATTCTAATAAAGAGCTCACCATCACCACGTTGGTTGAATTGATCAAATTGTGGGAGTTTCAAAAATTTTGGAGCATTGAAAGGTTCCATATCAATGGTTGTGAAGTGGGATAGTGTATGGGAATAAGAAACATGAGGCATAACATGTGGAATGTCAACATCATTCGCTCCCACCAGCATGTCAAGTTCATCTAGTTCTTCATTGAAGGGGAATAGTTCAACATCGTCAACTACGGGGATAACAAGATTAGAAATTGTACGTCGTTCATGAGAAGCTCAGAAACCATACTATCAAGATCCAAGTCGACAACACCAACAGAAGAATGTCTCCTCATAGATGCCGAGAAATCATGAATGGTTTAAATGCTTCATGTTCTTGCAATATCATATCATGTTAAGAAGATGATACAACCACACAAATACTGTATAGATTGTATGTTGCAAATTGTGTTGGTGGCAGATTCAAGTCAAAGTCTAAGCTAGCTACGCAATAATGCCTTGGCATCAAAGACGATGATGCACCCAAGTCATTACCCCAACTTTATATACTTAATAAGTTGAAGTCTTATGGAAATTAGTTATAGGAATATGAGCATTAAGATCAAATTCAAAATCTGCTTGTCTATCTCCAATTTAGGACACTAATAGCGTCATTATCATTAGAAAAATTTGCATATAACTCAAGGGCCCTCCCTCCTAATGAATACTGCATGTGGCAATTGATCATAATGTCCCCATCACTATCATCCTCAACTTTTTATATTAAGTAGGTTAGTTGTTTCAATGACATCGATAGTCAATACTTCAACGGTTCAAGTGTGTTTTTCCCGCGACCATATGGAACATTGTTATTGACTTCTTTCATCAAATTCCTATGCGATAATTTATTTGACAATGTTATCGTCACATTATGGGCAGACTAAAAGACAATGTCGAGAGATGTATCATGTATCATTTATCCATCATAGTATACCAAAACAATAACATTTTCTCTTCATGTTTTAAAAATATATATATGAATCATGCAAAGAGAAGAATAAATATGAGCGAAATTCTAATGACTTCAAATTATGTAATAATCGAGAAGCGTCAAATAAACTTACGTTTAAAACAATTGCTGATCAATTCCCTTATATTTTCCTTCATTTCTGTTTTATATGGCTTGTTTATTTATCTTCACTTGCTTGAAATTTGGATTTGAATGAAAATCTTTTTTTCTCAAAAGAATTAATTCTGAACGTGATTTGGAAGGGATATGTGCCTACAAAGATTATTGAGGTGAAGTGGCAAGCAACTCGTGTTTACAGAACATGAGTTCTGCAAAGAATCCTAACGTGGCATCAGCTGATTTATCATAACAGTTTGACATGAAATGAAATGGACCTCTATTTTTGCAAGGCATGAGTTCACTACTACGTGATGTCAAGGTTCTTAGCCCATTTAAATTTCCTTTTGTTCCACCGAACCTAACCATCTCCGAGAAACATTATTCTTCCTTCATAAATGATTTATCCTTCTAGGAAAACTTCTAGTTTAAAAAGGCATCATTTTTTAGTGACATCATTTTCTACAATATCAGATATAATTGATATTGTTCTTCGTGGTTAAGATAAATCTACACGATGCTTTGTGCAAGGCATCCTCTTTTGGTGGCATCTAGATTTCCGTTTGGGCCTTTCGAGAAACTTCTTGCTCTATTATTTAGGTCCAACCGAACACCCTTTGAGAAATGTTGTTGAGCTTTTTCCTTTGTGTTTTGTACTGACGTGTTTCTTTTATGTTTATCTGTCATTTTGGTATCCTATATTATAGAAGGCATCTCCTTTTGGTGGCAATATCTACTAGTCTCATGTTCTAAGATATGCAGTACATATCAAAAGCTTCAGATAATTTTTGGAGTTGTTTTCGCCACTATAAGTTATTTACAAAAATATGTTTGTTAGTTTTCAATATATTTTTATTTGAAAACATTTTGTGTAATACCCCAAATTTTGACCAGTGACTAAAATGTAAGTTTGAAAGTTTAGTGGCTAAAGTATAAACTTTGAAAAGTGTAGGGACCAAAATTGTAATTTTTAAAATTTATATTTTTGTTTATCCTATAAATGAACAATTTGGATTAAAATAGATATTTTAGTAGGAATCATATTTTTTGTACGAGAATTGTGTTAAAAGCTATAAAGCAGTAAAGTTCGATATTGAAATTGAATATTTGGATCGAATTGGAATTTTATGAAAATTTGAAGGATGTTATAAAATTGTTGGAAATATTATTTATATAATTTAGAAAAGTAAAATTTAACATGGATCAATGAAATTAAGGTCGATTTTCCATGTTAAGCAAAAAAAATTGGAATTAGGTAACTAAATTGCAATTTTCAAAAAGTTGCAAGGACAAATATGAAAAATCAGAATTTATGATATTTTTATGGATATGATGAGGTAAGGGATGATGTCATAGAGTGGTAAAGTTGTAGTTATGAAGTTTTATTAAGGGTAATTTTGACTTTTGAGTTAAAATGAATTTTTAATTCCTTTTTAATGATTGTTAATCAAGTGTAAAGGAGTTATAATTGTAGAAAATTCAGGAAAAGAAAGCCTTCATCCTCCTTGCTGCCGTGAGACTCCATTAATAAGGTGAGAAACTTTGTTTTTAATTTTTGGTCCATTTCTACTAGAATTCTAAGTTAGGTTATTAAGGATAAGATAACCTACATGAAATTCTCTTTCATTTGGTATAAAAATCTTCATGTTTCATGCTCAAGTTGGTAAGATTTTGATGAAGGGGAAGTGTGATTAAAGATCAATTCTTGATATTATAAGTGTTGTAAAAGTTGATGAAGAACCTAAGGATGCAAATTAATGAAAAACAGTTTAGATTTTGAATCTAGCAGTGAGTTTGAAAATTCACCAGAAATTATATGAAAATGATTTGGAGGTGATTTTTATATATTTGTGTTCGTATATCAATATAGTTTTGTTTAAAACAAACGAGGATCAATTTCAAGGCATATATAAAAAATATAAATTTTTAACCGAGGAAAGGTCAGAAAAAACGGGGTAGCAGATTCTGCACAAAATAGATTATGTCGGTGAAATTTTGAAAATTCACCATAAATTGTAAAAAATGAATTATAAAGAGTTATTTATATGGATAGATTTGTATGCAAGTCTAGTTTTCAACAGAAGAAACAAAATTAAATTCAAATGTGTATATCAATACAGAATACTGATTCTTTAAAGGTAGTGCGAGTTGTCTGAATATGGAAATTTTAGAATTTAAGTGGAAATTTTAGAATTTAAGTGGAAATGGATTAGAAGCTGAAGAGTAATGTTTAAATGTTTGAGTATATTTCTGGATGCTTGGAATTGAATTTAAATGGCAAGAGACCATTTTGAATAAATTGGAAATGTTGAGAAGAATTTTAAAAGAATTCATTTTAATAGTTAGATGGTGGAATTTGAAGGGTCTTATAAATATTGGGGACTTGTTTGCAAGTTCTTAAATGTAGAAGTATTATTTGAGTAAATTATTGAATGCTGGAAAATTTATTATTGTGCTGAATTTTGAATTAAATATTGAGTTGAGGTTGAATTACAAATTTATAAAGTTAAGTGTTGAAAATCGAAAGTTTAAGAAAGTTTGGGTTGAAATTTATAATGTTTTGAATATTGAAGATTTGATTTGGGTATCTTATTCAAGTGCTGGAATTTTAGTAATTAATGTACAATGATCATAATGGTGAATGACCATTATAAATTAAATGAAAAGGTTGAGGTGAATTCTAAAAAGAATTCATAATTTGTGGCTTATTTGTGTAATTTAGCAAAAATGAAGGGTTAAAGATGAAAATAAATATTCATGAATTTTGAAGAGTATTTTTGTGAAGTTGGAAATTATAATGGAAATGTGATTTAGTTGATATCGATTTAATCTCGATTTTTATATATTTTCGAATGTTAAAATCAGCTTATGCTAGTACGATACTAATATGTAGTTCGAACATTTTATGTTATAATTTGGTATTGTCAGACTACGATAAATCTAGAAATCTGAACGATTCGAAAGGAAATGAAAAAGCTCGTGACTAGGACTATTGTATAAAAGTTCTATAGTGAGGCAAATGTGAGTGCAATTTATTTATTTTATTATTTTGATCGAGGACGACTTACGATAAGTCAACCTCACCTTGTTTATTTCAAAGATATGAATTATGTTTTGATTATGAAATTATATCCATAATATTTTTAATAAGTTTTATGAATGATTTTGGGTATGAACTGCCCATGTCACATTTTACGAATGTGAATTAAATAATTTCTGATTCTGATATGATTTTTATCAAATGATTACGAAATGAACTAAAAAAACCACTAGTATATATATTCTGATCTGAATGCACTTTGTGTGCATATTGTTATTTCTGATATGATAACACTGTGTGTGATTATCCGTTCCGACTCTGATGATCTGAGATTTGTATTGCGTACACTCGTCTGACTCACGTACCTTATATTATCTTAAAATATACTTTGGGCTATAAAAATGAAATACGAAAGTTCTGAAAAGTGTCTGATTACAAAAGAATATGGACTGATTATTCTGTATGATCTGATTTATTATGATTTTGTGAAAATCATCATATGATTCTTTTCAGGTTTCTAATAAAATTCAGCATGAGATATCTAGTTTGAACATTCTAAAAATTTAGTCTGCTTTATTTTTAATGATTTTATATATTTCGAATATTTTATTTATTTATTCTCACCTTTAGTATTACTGCCTCACCAAGTTATACTTAGCGCGTGATGACTTTCATGCGTAGGGTCTGATTTAGATACGGACGTTTTGCGAGGAGCTTTCCAAACATCATGTTCAGATCATCTATAATACCAGTATCAATAAGACGTCATTGAAATTTCTTTTGACTAGTAGTGGCATGTATAATTATGTCAGTAGTTTTTATTTATATTATTTATTTTAAATAATTTTTAATAGTAAACTAGAACTAGTTTAGTTTATTTTACTTAGTTTAGTTTTATCAGTATCTATACGTGAAAATATTTTATTACATTATTATGTTTTTAAAAGATTTCATGAAAAGACATGGTTTAGAAAAATTGCTGATTAACAAATGAATTTATTTTCCTGTGACAAAGAAATAAATTGTAGTTGAGATATACTTCAAAAGAGATTTTTAAAGTTAAAATAAGAGTGTTTTCAAATGAAACAAAATTTTAGTTCAGTAAATTTTTTAAGTTGATGTGACATCTTTGACTCATATATTGAGTTGTATACATGTTAAGGGTGTTACATTTATTGGTATCAGAGCTGCAAGTTTAGTCGATTCTCGGCTTAAACCGAGCCTATGTTATATCAGAAATATGTACATGCCACTAGGATGTCGAAATTACTGATATGGTATGGTCTGATGATTTTATTTATGATGCTGCTCCTTATTAGCGTAAATTTGTGATTGTATTATATGTCAGGTTCAGAAGGCATATGACAATCCACTGAACAAAAGGGAATAGTAACGAGGTAGAATATGCACCTCAATAATAGGGAACACAGACACATCAGGGAGTGTCGACTCTAGATTAGGGAATGTTTTACAAGCTCTAGGGGCTATCATGGCTTGATATCAGCTAGTTGCAGTACCTCCCATTCCTATGCCTCCACCTCCTCATTCAATTTCGAGAATATCGGTTCCAAAAGAATCAAAAAGTTTAGGAGTTGTAGAATTTGAAGGCGAAGCAAATGAAGGCCCAGTAGTGGCAAATATGTTGCTGAATGATGTGGAAATAATGTTGGGCAATCTTCACTGTTCTGATGATGAAAGATGGGATGAATAATTTCATTGTTACAAGGCCAGGCTCGTATATGGTGGACGAACATGAAGACACATGTTCCTCCAGATCAGATCACTTGGTGGTTTTTACTAGAAGTATTTTAGAAAAAATATATCAATGAGCAGTTATTACCCATATGAAGCAGGATTTCTTTAATTTGATTCAGGGTGGTAAATATGTATACGAGTATAAATGTGAGTTTAATAAACTTGCTCGATATGCCTCGGAGACGGTTCTCATTGAAAGAGACATATGTCAGAAATTTATTTGAGGCCTCCACCCTAGACTCGTGGAACTGTTGTTGACTGCAAATTTGACCACTTTTCAGGAAGTGGTGAATAAAAAAAAGATTTGAAAATGGCGCAAAATGAGAGTTATATTATAGAGCGGAGATGACAAGCTAAAAGATCAGGAGCGTCATCCTCATTTTAGTCTAAAAGAGGTCAAGGTTTTGGTTATCAGTACCAAAATAAATTTGAAAGTGGTATTTTCTATCTTTATGACGAGTATGTACTTGTTTTGATTGATTCAAGTTCTATGCATTCCTATGTTAGTTCAAAATTAGTTAAAAATAAGAATATCCCATTAGAACTCATCAATAGTAATAAGATAGATGTAAATCGATTGGGTCATAGTGCTAGAGTTACACGGATTAGTAGAAATTGTCTGATAAAGATTCAAGGGGTTATATTTCCAGCGAATCTTTTGGAGTTATCGTTTAACGAGCTTGAGATTATATTAGGCATGGATTGGTTATCTAGGTATTATGGTTGGGATTGATTGTCGCATGAAGCGATTATTTATAAAGGATGTAAAGGGTATTGAGATAATAGTAATTGGAGAAAAAGGCAAAATATTTGCCTAATGTGATATTAGCAGTGACAATAACGAAAATGATGAAAAAAGTTGTTTAATTTTCTTAGCAAATGTGATTGATACCCGAATATTTGAAATTCAATTAGAGGATATTCCAATAGTTCGAGAATTTCCTGATGTATTTCATGATGAATTATTCGGATTATCTCCTGATCGAGAAGTGGAGTTTGAAATTGATGTTTTTCCAGGTACTGCACCTATTTTCAATGGCTCCAACGAAACTTGGAGAATAAAAGGTATAACTACAGGAGCTATTTGATTGAGGTTTTATTAGACCAAGTGTATCTCTGTGAGGTGCACAAGTAATTTTTATTAAAAAGAAAGATAGATCGATGCGATTATGTATAAATTATCATAAACTGAATAAAGTGATGGTGAAGAATAAATACACTCTTCCGAGGATCGATGATTTGTTTGATCAACTCAAGGGTACTTCAGTATTTTCGAAGATCGATCTTCGGTCAGGGTATCATCATCTAAAGATAAAAGAGGAAGATATTCAAAAGACGACTTTCAGAACCTGATATGGTCATTATGAGTTTGTTTATCCAGAACCATTTATGGATTAGATGAATCAGGTGTTTTAGCCGTATTTAGATCAATTTGTGGTCGTTTTAATTGATGATATTTTGGTGTATTCTAAGACTAGGGAATAACACGATGCATATTTTCGTATTATACTTCAGACATTGCGATATAAAAAGTTATATGCTAAATTATCAAAATGTGAATTTTGGCTGTCAGAGGTTACCTTTCTGGGCCACATGATTTCTGCAGAAGCAATTATAGTAGATTCTAAGAAAGTACAAGCAATAGTGGAGTGGAAACCTCCGCAAAATGTTTTGGAAGTCTGAAGTTTCTTAGGGTTAGCTGGATATTATTGGAGATTTGTAAAGATTTTTTCAATAATTGCATCTCCACTTACCAAGTTACTTCGGAAGGATATACCATTTGTCTGGACCGAAAAATGTCAAGAAAGCTTTTATATGTTTAAAAACAAATTTGACAGAGGCCCCAATATTAGTATAGCCAGAGTCAGGAAAGGATTATGTGAACTACAGTGATGTGTCCCATAATGGTTTGGGATGTGTTCTAATGCAAGAAGGTAAAGTGGTAGCCTATGCTTCAAGGTAGTTAAAGACACAAGAACGGAATTATCCGACGCATGAATTAGAGTTATTAGCTACGGTGTTTCCTCTGAAGATATGATGTCATTACTTGTATGGTGAGCGTTGCTACATTTATACAGATCATAAGAGTTTAAAATATTTGCTCACTCAAAAAGAATTAAATCTAAGGCAAATAAGATGGATTGAGTTTCTCAAGGACTATGATATCATTATTGATTACTATTCAGGAAAGGTTAATGTGATAGCTGATGCACTTAGCTGAAAAATCTTTACTACTATGAGAGCGTTAGATGCACGACTATTAATGGAAGAAGATGGTGCATTAATTGCATAATTAAGATTGAGATCTTCCCTATTAGATTTAATCAAGGATCTTCAGAATAAAGATAAGAGGTGTCTAGATATAATGGATCAAGCAAAGAAAGGAAAAATGATAGAGTTTAAAATTAAGTCTAATGGATGTGTGTATTATTGGAATCGAATTTGCATACCAGATGACGAATAACTAAAGAAATATTTTCTTTCGGAAGCTCATTATAGTCCTTTGGCTATGCATCTATGAAGAAACAAAATGTATCAAGATTTAAACAGTCGATATTGGCGGGCAAGTGTGAAAAGAACTATCACTGAGTTTGTTTCTAAATGTCTATCCTGAGACAGCAAGTAAAAGAAGAACATCAAGTACCTCCGGGGTTGTTGCAACCTATCTCCATTATTCAGTGGAAATGGGAACGAGTTACCATGGACTTCGTGACAGGTTTACCTCTGACACTCAACTAGAAAGATTCAATTTAGATGATCGTAGATAGAATGACGAAGGTAACACTTTATTCCTGTTTGAGAAGATTACTCTATGGACAAGTATGTTGAGTAAATATATCAGAGAAATAGTACTGCTTCATGGATTACTTATTTCGATAATACAGACAGAGATCCGAGATTCACTTTGAGATCTTGGAAGTTTTTACATGAGGCATTGGGAACTCGATTGAATTTCATTACGTCTTATCATCCTCAGACAGATGATCAATATGAGCGAACTATTCAGATACTTGAAAACATGCTAAGGGCATGTGTTATTGATTTCAAAAGGATCATGGGAAAAGTATTTACCTTTATCAGAGTCTGATTATAACAACATCTATCAGTCAAGTTTTAAAATGACTCCTTTTGAAGCACTGTATGAAAGAAAATGCAGAACACCATTGAATTGGTATGAACTAAAAGATCGAGATATAATTGGTCCAGACTTGATTAAAGAGGTGGAAGACAAGGTGAAGGTAATCCAAGATAATCTCAAGATAGCAGCCGATAGACATAAATCTTATGCTGATTTAAAAATAAAAGAGATTGAATATCAAGTAGGTCATAAGGTATTTCTTAAAGTGTCACCTTGGAAAAAAATTCTGAGATTTGGAAGGAAAGGGAAATTGAGTCCAAGATTTATCGGGACATATGAGATTGTAAAGACAGTTGGACCAGTAGCTTATCATTTGGCGTTATCTCCAGAGATGAATAAGTTACATAATTTATTTCATGTATCGATGCTTCAAAGGTATCGATCAGATCCTTCACATGTAATTACACCGGTGAAATAAGATGATACCATTGGTAAAAGTTCATTGGCGGAACCATAAAGTTGAGGAAGCAACTTGGGAATGAATTTTCTCATCTATTTAATTCAGGTATGTAGATACGCACAGAAAATTCGAGGAAAAATTTTCTTTAAGGGGGAGGAATTGTAATACCCTAAATTTTGACTAATGACTAAAATGTAAGTTTGAAAGTTTAGTGGCTAAAGTATAAACTTTGAAAAGTGTATGGACCGAAATTATAATTTTTAAAATTTATATATATTTTTATCTTGTAAATGAACAATTTGGATTAAAACAGATATTTTAGTAGGAATCATATTTTTTGTACGAGAATTGTGTTAAAAGTTATAAAGCATTAAAGTTCGATATTGAAATCGAATATTTGGATCAAATTGGAATTTTACGAAAATTTGAAGGATGTTATAAAATGGTTGGGAATATTATTTATATATTTTAGAAAAGTGAAATTTAACATGGATCAATGGAATTAAGGTCGATTTTTCGTGTTAAGCAAAAAATTTGGAATTAAGTGACTAAATTGCAATTTTCAAAAAATTGCAATGAAAAATCATAATATATGATATTTTTGTTATGGATATGATGATATAAGGGAAGATGTCATAGAGTGACAAAGTTATAATTATGAAGTTTCATTAAGGGTAATTTTGACTTTTAGGTTAAAATGAATTTTTAATTCCTTCTTAAGGGTTGTTAAACAAGTGTAAAGGAGTTATAAATGTAGAAAATTCAGGAAAAGAAAGCCTTCATCCTCTTTGCTGCCGTGAGACTCCATTAATAAGGTGAGAAACTTTGTTTTTAATTTTTGGTCCATTTTTACAAGAATTCTAAGTTAGGTTATTAAGGATAAAATAACCTACATGAAATTCTCTTTCATTTGTTATAAAAATCTTCATGTTTCATGCTCAAGTTGGTAAGATGTTGATGAAGGGGAAATGTGATTTTTATGATTAAAGA
Source organism: Hibiscus syriacus (assembly GCF_006381635.1). Taxonomy (NCBI): domain Eukaryota; kingdom Viridiplantae; phylum Streptophyta; class Magnoliopsida; order Malvales; family Malvaceae; genus Hibiscus; species Hibiscus syriacus. The sequence continues at coordinate 201,941 of NW_024063188.1, read as the reverse complement.
TCGATTCTTGATATTAGAAGTGTTGTAAGAATTGATGAAGAGCCTAAGGATGCAAATTAATGAAAAACAGTTTAGATTTTGAATCTGGCAGTGAGTTTGAAAATTCACCAGAAATTCTATAAAAATGATTTTGGAGTTGATTTTTATGTATTTGTGTTCTTATATAAATATAGTTTTGTTTAAAACAAACGGGGATCAATTTCAAGGCATATACAAAAAGATATGAATTTTTAACCGAGGAAAGGTCAGAAAAAAGGGGCAGCAGATTCTGCACAACAGATTCTGTCAGTCAACTTTAAAATTTCACCATAAATTGTAAAAAATGAATTAGAAGGAGTTATTTATATGGATAGATTCGTATTCGAGTATAGTTTTTAACCGAAGAAACAGAATTAAATTCTAGCATGTATATCAATACATAATATTGATTCTTTAAAGATAGTGCAAGTTGTCTGAATATGTAAATTTTAGAATTTAAGTGGAAATGAATTAGAAGATGAAGAGTACTGTTTAAATGTTTGAGTATATTTTTGGATGATTGGAATTGAATTGAAATGGTAAGAGACCATTTTGAATAAGTTGGAAATGTTGAGAAGAATTCTAAAAGAATTCATTTTAATGGTTAGAGGGTGGAATTCGAAGGGTCTTATAAATATTTGGGACTTGTTTGCAAGTTCTTAAATGTAGAAGTATTATTTAATTAAATTATTGAATGCTGGAAAATTTATTAGTATGCTGAATTTTGGATTAAATATTGAGTTGGGGTTGAATTACAAATTTATAAAGTTAAGTGTTGAAAATCGATAGTTTAGGAAAGTTTGGGTTGAAATTTATAATGTTTTGATTATTGAAGATTTGATTTGAGTATTTTATTCAAGTGCTGTAATTTTAGTAATTAATGTACAATGATCATAACGGTGAAGGACCATTATGAACTAAATGGAAATGTTGAGGTGAATTCTAAAAAGAATTCACAATTTGTGGCTTATTTGTGTAATTTAGCAAAGATGAAGGGTTAAAGATGAAAATAAATATTCATGAATCTAGAAGATTATTTTTGAGAAATTGGCAATTATAATGGAAATGTTATTTAGTTGATATCGATTTAATCTCGATTTTTATATATTTTCGAATGTTAAATCAGCTTATGCTAGTACGATACTAATATGTAGTTCAAACATTTTGTGTTATAATTTGGTATTGTCAGAATACGATAAATCTAGAAATCCGAACGATTCGAAAGGAAAGGACAAAGCTCGTGACTAGGAATATTGTATAAAAGTTCTGTAGTGAGGCAAAGGTGAGTGCAGTTTATTTATTTTATTATTTTGATCGAGGACAACTTGCGATAAGTCAACCTCACCTTATTTATTTCAAAGATATGAATTATGTTTTGATTATGAAATTATATCCATAATATTTTTAATAAGTTTTATGAATGATTTTGGGTATGAACTGCCCATGTCACATTTTACGAATGTGAATTAAATATTTTTCTGATTCTGATATGATTTTTATCAAATGATTACGAAATGAACTAAAAAGCCCACTGTATGTTATATGGAGAGTCATAGGTACAATTGGCATGGCATGAGGTGGAGTGATTATCTGTTCTGATTCTGATATACTGTAGTGTACCGGAGTGTACCCTAGTATATATATTCTGATTTGAATGCACTTTGTGTGCGTATTGTTATTTCCGATATGATAGCATTGTGTGTGCTTATCTGTTCCAACTCTGATGATCTGAGATCTGTATCGCGCACACTCATCTGACTCACGTACCATATATTCTCTTAAAATATACTTTGGGCTATAAAAATGAAATATGAAAGTTCTGAAAAGTGATTACAAAAGAATATGGACTGATTATTCTGTTGATGTGATTTATTATGATTTTGTGAAAATCATCAGATGATTCTTTTCATGTTTCTGATAAAGTTCGGAATGAGATATCCGATTTGAACATTCTCAAAATTCAGTTTGCTTTATTTTTAATGATTTTATATATTTCAATATTTTATTTATTTATTCTCACCTTTAGTATTACTACATCACTAAGTTATACTTAGCGCATGATGATTTTCATGCGTAAGGTCTGATTTAGATACAAACATTTTACGAGGAGCTTTCCAAACATCATGTGCAGATCATCTATAATAAGAGTATCAGTAAGACATCATTGAAGTTTCTTTTGACTAGTAGTGACATTTATAATTATGTCAGTAGTTTCTATTTATGGTGTTTATTTTAAATAAGTTGTAATAGTAAACTAGAACTATTTTAATTTATTTTACTTAGTTTAATTTTATCAGTATCTATGCATGAAAATATTATATTACATTATTATGTTTTTAAAAGATTTCATGAAAAGACATGGTTTAGAAAAATTACTGATTAACAAATGAATTTATTTTCATGTGACAAAGAAATAAATTATAGTTGAGATATACTTTAAAAGAGATTTTTAAAGTTAGAATAAGAGTGTTTTCAAATGAAACAAATTTTTAGGAAATTTTAGTTCAGTAAATGTTTTTAAGTTAATGTGACATCTTTGACTCATATATCGAGACATATAAGGGTTAAGGCTATTACATTTTGAACGCGAATTTACCTCGATTACAATTTCTTGTATGTGCCCATATCAACTTCAATTGAATGATAAGTTGTAATATACACCTCTAAGCTCAAACATTAAACACATGTTTTTATTAACTTCCCAAAAATACTCAATGAACATGTCTATCAATCCATTTTAGGTTATTCTTCATGCACAAAGCAAGCTTTGGTACCATTTTGAACACGATTTTTACCCCACTTATAATGTCTTGTATGTTTTGAAATTAGACTAAACTAGAATATAAATTCAAATATTACACATTAATATTATAAATTACAAGAATTTTACAATTTATGACCTCGCGTTTTACAACCAGCGAGGTCAATTATGTCACGTTTGATTTTATTCGATTCAAATTCAACGTACCTTACATCATGTGTAACTCGAGTTCTTTTTTGACATGTTGGATATTATTCGATTTAAAGCGTCACACCTTTCCAAAGTGCCTCGCGTTTTGGAAAACGCAAGTTCCATTGATTCCTCGCTTCGGGACGGGTGCAAGGACTATTATAAATAGGGGTTGTAATACCTATAACCCATATTTATTTCGTAATACGAGCCATTGATGTCACATCAACTCAACTGACATTTGTTGAATTTAATTGCTTAAAAATTTTGTTTTATTTAATAATTTTTTTAACTTTAAGAACTTTTTCCTTAATCATATAAATTTATAAAGTATAGTTTGATCATTGAAAACTATTCTGATTTCTGTCAGTAATTTGGCAGATCAATGTTGTTTTATATCTGAACACAATTGCCTAATACCGCTTGATTTTAATAATTTAAATTATAACATTTATAATATTCACTCATAAATATGATAAATACTAAAATTAGACAAAACTAAAGAAAATAACCTTAATTACTATTACAAACCCTTTTTAGAATAAATTTGATAAAGCAACCCAACAAATATAATGTACATGCTACTAATAAGTTAAAGTTAGGATGTCTTACTGATATTGTCGGTAGGTTTGATTTTGCATAAGATGCTAGCAATCTCCTTACTTCACGTCCTCTACTTTATTCGAACCTACACATGAAAATCATCACACATTAAGTAAAACTTAATGAGGCAGAAATATAACTAAAGTGATATAAAACCATAAATTTCATAAAATATAGGAAACAAACTGAAATTTAAATAAAAACGTTAAACTTCAAACCGAGCTAGTCAAGTCATTTTTCCTTCTGAAAACCTGAAAAATCATCGTCTCATGATTTTATCAAAAATCATGTAAGTCAACACCGAATATCATAAATAACCTTTATTCTTTTCATTCGAACATATTTCAAACTTTCTTTTCAATTCTATATTCCTTTCTTTTATATACTGTCATAATTTTTACATTTATTGTTATAACTCAATGTATATGTAAGAGAATATAAGGTATATGAGTTTAAGGTGCGCATTAGGTACAAACAGTGTCGAATCATAATTGAAACTATGATATGATGCACTTCAGTGCAATCATAACCTTATAACTGAAACTGCGATATGATGCACTTCAGTGTAATCATAACCTAAGCACCAACGATACTGGACATTGGTACACGAATGTACCAAAGTTGAACTGATAACTGATAAGCACTCACTTAATGGCATGCCAAATGTACCTATGACTCTCAGTGTAACATACAATGAGCTTATATTTATCATCATAGAATCATTTATTAATATGTGTCTGATAACTGTAAAAGGTCTGATATCTGTAAATATATGATAATTGTAATCATATGATATATAAATATTTGGTAACCAAAAATCATCTAATATCTATAAATATCTGATAATTAAAAATCATTGATATCTATAAATATCTGATAATTGAAAATCATCTAATAACTGTAAACATTTAGAATTCATCATTACAAATATCAAACTTGGACAGTTCATACCCAAAATCATTCATAGAACTTGATGAAAACTTTTATAGAAATATTTCATACTAAAAATTTATAAATCATACTAGAAAATAAAATGAGTCTGACTTATCGCAAGTCGTCATCGACTATAATAATCAAATAAACCAACTGCACTCACTTTAACACTTTATTATTACTATTTTTAAATCAAAATATAAGTCTCACTAAGCTCTATATTTAAATTCTTTGCCTTCCACTACTTTCCATACACAATTTATCAAAATTCCATACTCTAGCAGTTTGCATTACCTTCAAACAATATTATTCTGTTTTAATTTATATACTAAATTTTTTTATGTTTGAACCAATGAAAATAACTCTAATACAAATCTAAACACATAAAGCACTCCGTCTAATTCCACCTGTACAATTTCAATTTATAGCAAATTTTCAAAGTTGACTGATAAAAGTTGTTTCGGGCAGAATCTGTTGCTATGTTTCTGACCTATCACCGATTAAAAAATTATATCTTTTTGTGTACACCTCAAAATCAGTCACCGTCTGTTTTGAATGAAGATAGACTGATATACTAATCTAACAGTATAGAGATCATCCTCTAATCAATTTTGTATAATTTATGGTAAATTTCTAAACTAACTATTCGAATTCTAATTTCTAGACAACTTTCCTTAATTAGTTTTCTTAGCTTAATTTCATAATTATGTAAGCTTAATAAATGAACCTTTAGGCTAGAGTTACAATTCACATAACATTAGGAGTCACTTCTTACCGTAGTAACTCCGTCACTGGCTCATCGCAAGTTAATGTTTGTACGATAACACAAACATGAATTAAATGCACTCACCTTTGCCTTCTTGTCGAATCTCCTCCTCGATAATCTTCTCGATCCTATACTTTTTCCTTCCCTTCAAGCTACTTGAATCACTAAATTTACCTTGGACTAACAACGTCATATAATAACATAAAATTTTCAAACTATATGTTAGTATCAAACTAACATAATCTAAACGAAATTATAAAATTCGATAGAAATAACATAATGCTTGAATCGATATAAAATTAAATCATATTTCCTTCATAATTTCAAACTTCTCAAAATGCTTATTCAATCCCATGAATATTTATTTCCACTATCAACCCTTCAACTTTTGCCAACTACACAATCAAACCACTAATTATGAATTCTTTCTAGAATTCACCTTAACTTTTCTATTAACTTCATAATGATCATTCACCATTATGATTATTTCACATGAATAACATAAAATTTCCAGCACCTCGATAAAATATTCAAATCAATACTTAAACATTCAAAAGCTTGCAAATTCATCCTAAACTTTCTTAAACTTTGTCAATTCAACTTCCAATCTCTCTAAAGTTGTAATTTGATTCAAACTTAATAATTAAACAGAAATTTCAGCAAGCTTCCAGATTTTCCATAATTGTTCTAATTTACCCAAATGATACTTCTACATTTACTAACTTGCAAACAAGTCCCCATTTTCTTATGACCATTCAAATTCCAACCCAAACTTTTACCAAATTTGCAATTTGGTTCCAAATAATTTTCCAACTTAATTTTCCAGCATCTCAATACTAAATATTATCATTGAATACTCCAAATATCACATTTATACAGTAATGTCCCAAAATCTGTAAAACTTGTAAACTAGCCATTTTTCACTTTGAAGGTTCCAAATTGATCCAAAACAATCTCCATTTCACCTAGAATACTTCTAATATCAATCCTAGACCATAAGAATTTTTTCAACATTTTCCCATAATTTTCTTCATGTGGTCGAACCTATCCAAGTACATAAGGCTTGATTCCATTCAATTTCAAGCATGAATTCAACTTCCTTAGATTAAATTCATTTTGTTCTAACCATAACAACATCAAATTATATCAAAATCTCAATATTTCCAAAAACCCTAATTAGGCCAAAGCATGTACACATCAAATTAATCATCATACATGCCTTAGAATTAATCTCCAACATCAAAAACGCAAAAATCTTTCATCAATTCTTCAATCTCCATAAACCCTACATAAAACCTAACTTTCAATCTCAAAATTTAAGCATATTCACCATGAAATATTTATACCAAATGATAGAGAATTTCATGTAGATTAATTCTCTATCTAATAGCTTAATCCAAAAATCAAGTATGTAACTTCAAAAATAAAAAAATAAATCTCTTACCTTGTAGCAATGAAAGTTTCGGCCAAGCTTAAAGATGAGCTGAAAATATGTGTTTTCTTGACTATTCTTGTATTTATCAACTAATACACTTTGCTTAATAATATACAATTAATGAAAAATCCCAAAAATATCATTAATGAAACTTGATAATTACTAAGTGTCATTGCATTATTTTCTATTAAAATATTCTTTGGTCAAAGATGAATCAACTTGGCTTTGAATTTCTAATTTAGCCATGCAAATTTTAAAAATTACATTTTAGTCACTAAAATTCCACTGTTCGGTCAAATCTGAAAAATTGCACTGTTCTGAGCCAAATTTCTATATTCTAAAATATGAAAAATAATATTTCCAACCATTTTCTAACATCCATCAATTTTTTTGTAAAATTTCGGTTCGATCTGATTATCTGATTTCAATACCAAACTTTATCACTTTATAACTTTTAACACAAATCTCATATCGAAAATCTAATTCCCACGAAAATCATTGTTTTAAGTCAAACTGTTCATTTACGAACTAAAATATATAACTTTTAAAAATTATATTTTTAGTCCCTAAACTTTTCAAAGTTTACACTTTAAACACTAAACTTTCATAACTTACATTTTAATCACTAGTCAAAATTTAGGGTATTGCATGGGCCCATTTTGGAAGGTTTCATAAATATATTTCAAAGAAAAATGGCAAAGAAAATATGTTTTAATATTGTGGAGTTATTCCAAAGAAAAGTGTTAAAAAAATTCTTGTGCATATGGCTTCTAATTCTATTGTCAATTTCGTCAACACGTAGTTGAGTTGCAAGTCATTTCATGAAGCTACGAATCACAATTACATTTTTCAAAACGTTTCAATGAAAAATTTCGACGTCATGTCGTGGAATCAAGCCAAGACAACATTTCATGGAAGATGTGTTGATGCTAATAATCATGAAGCTTTATATAGAAACGACATGTATAATTATTTTAGTGGAAAGAACTCGGAGTTCGGTCAGAAAGCAGCAAAGGTAATATCAATGTCATATATGTCTATGGTCTTATTTTAATTTGTTCTTGTGGTGAATTAAGAGATGATGGACTTCAAATCGTGAAAGCTCTCGATCTCGCCAATTTAGAAGTTATTCGTTCGGAGATGAATATGTTTTTAGGCTTAATGTCATGAAATCGTCACAATATTACCTTCATAGAATAAATCAAAGCCTAAGATTGTCCTAACAACTGTCCGCGTAATCCATACCACCAAGTTTGACAAATGGACTATACTAATCTATGTACTTATTATGATTCTTGTTTTTGGAACCATAAAGCAATTTTGTTTTGTAACATTTTACATAGATGTTGTATTTTAATTTTAATTAATATTTTCTATTTATAACTATATAGTTTTTTGTTATTTTATTATATATTATACAATAAAAATATAATTATTAAATTAAATTCGAAAAGGATCAATGACCTCATATTTCACAAACAGCGAGATCCGTTCAAAAGACATAATATTTGAAATTTTTTGGGACGTTTCAATTTCTCGGGGACCTCGAGATTTGTATAACGCGAGTCATTAATTGAAATATTAAATTACATTCTTTCAAAAGTGTTTCCATGTTAGAGAAAACTCGCGACCCGTATAACGCAAGGCATTTATTCGCTTTTTTCAGGTTTGGGGTATTGTTCTAAAAAAATAAAATTTTTGGGTTTTGTTAACTAATAACACCATGTTTTTTACTTTAATCAAATGACGATATTGCCCCTATAGCTTTGGTTTTTTTCTTTACACCGTTGATGATGATGATGCTTCGTTTTTAAGTTATTATAATCATAACATCATAAGTTTAAGCATATTTTTGGCCAATATTTAAGATGGATTTTGACATAGTAATGGAGAGTTTTATTAAAGTTGGGACAGCCTCAACATTTCATGTGTTATATGAGCAGCTTAACGTGAAACATCATAGTTGACATCTAGTATGAATTTGGATGGGTGCATGGGTAGTGTCGTCAATTCGTTACCTTCACCCCTCGTGGAGCTCGTTCGTCTTTGAGTGTTAATTTGAGCTTTTGCTTATTTACGCATGTAATAATTATGGCTTTGAATTCAATTGGCTGATTGCTGCTTTAATTACTCTTTTACCCTTATCGACTCAGTCTTTATCCTTCCAATGATTGAAAATCTTGACGCCGTTTTGAAATTAAACGAACCGTAAAATGATAAGGGTGTGATTCTTCATATATTTTTAGGGCTAAAAGACATTAATGTCCTCAGGTTTGGAGTAATATATATAAAATATGATGTTTAATTTATTAGTTGAAAAATACGTTATACATAGAATATGCTTATATTATATAATTCAATTTATATTTAATTTAATATTAACAAAAAAATCCAATAATTTATCTTAGTGATAAAGAGAATGTTATTCCCCTTAGAGTTTTAGGTTTGAGAAACTGTGTATGCAGTGTGTGTGCGCATTGTCAATAAGTTAATAAAATTTTGAACATATACTACATTTTAATCATCCTACACTATTAAAAAATGTTATTAAAAACAATTTTATAATTAATTACATGTTTGAAACATCAACATCTCCATCTAACTCAGTCTTTAAAGTTCGAAATAAACTCATCCCCGAGTCATTTAGGGAAACATGACTCTTATCTCGAGCCTCGAGGCTACGCACGAAATCACTAGGCATTTCTGGAATCCTAAAATAATAAGAATAAGGGAAATACCATCAAAATTCCAATCTTAGAGGAGTACAATCGACTCTAAGGATATGTATCCATAGACACTCACTTAACACTAACTTATTGATCCTAAGATCAACTCAACATAATTTCTGATATCACTAAATATAATACCCTAAATCTAACCCGTAATAGCGACGGGCTTACAATGTCACATTTAGATCTAAAAGCGATCACTTTGCTATAAAGTGTCAATAAGATAAGAATAAAATCTTATCTTAGAGACTTGATTTTAGCAATCATACAACTCAAGAAGAAAGAAGAGACATTGAATAAGGGAAGCCGAAAAGATAAGTTTTGGAAAAAACTAGGAGTGATCACTTTGTTATATTTTATCTAAAAGCCACAACACCTTAATATTTTACAAAGAGATATATATTTTTATTTGTCAAAGGGTAACTACTCACTAAGTCCTTCCCTATTTGCTCTTTTAACCAAAATATCCATTTGACCTAAGAATTGGGGCCATAATCAAATTCTACAAAGTCACATCCCCACTAGATTAATCCAATTCATTAGAATTCATCTGTCATTATTCGTTATACATCTTAAATTAATTAACATCCATGTAGTAGGATGTTAGTTATACTTTTATCCATGAAAAAGTAGAATTAATTTTTCATATTTTTAATATTAGAGTTACTTAGGCCCAAATAATTTTAAATTATTGAACTTTAGAATAAATTTTCTGAATTTTTTATGTTGTATTGTTTTGATTTAATATAAAAATAAGTGCTCAGATTATATTTCTTTGTCCATATATGCGCCTAATTTTTTTTTTCAATTTAGGTATTTAACGTTTTTAATGTTATCATTTAGGTGTCTTGACCGCTACAAACGTTAAATAAAATCTTTCAATCACTCAGAACGTAATATATGGTGCCTTTATAAAAAAGTAAAATTTTATTTAAAATTATTACTATTTAAATAAACTCAAAAATATTTATAAAATCTCAAAAAAGTTTCAAAATCTTTAATTTCAAAGCATCCACCCCATCTGTCGGTCGGTCACTGCCGTTGTCATCCCACCGGTTGCCAACCCACCTGTCGTTGACTACCCATTCATCATCAACCGTCAATCATATCATTAAACTCCCAAAACCCCTAAACTAAAAAATTCCTAAATCTTTAGATCCTAACACATCATCCAATTCAACATGTGAATGGTCGGAGGCTGCTTGATGAGTCAGTGACAGAAGAGTGATTGGGTGGTCGCTGGTGGTGGCCAGTTGATGAATTGAAAGTCTTGGCGTATTTTATGCAAAATAGGAAAAGTTAAGGGTTTTTAAAAATTTACGATTTCTTAAAAAAATTGATGGAAATAAAAATCAAGACACGTGTCAAATACTGATTGATTATTTATTTTAACTATTTTTTAACGTCGTTACATCATAGGCACCTAAATGATAACACTAGAAATGTAAGATACTTAAATTGACAAAAACAATTAAACACCTAAATAGAAAAGGATGTATAATTTGTGTACTTATTTTTATATTCAGTCTATTATTTTTAATCAAATTAAACTAACAAAAAATGAATTTGGATAAACTGAACACTACTTTCCTGGCTTTAACACTGAATTACCATGGATAGGTTACATAGGTAGAAATGCAATATGTGGTGGTGGAAGTTCAAAGCCAAATATGCTATTCAAAGCATATGATGCAGTCAACCAAGAAGCATAGAGGGGGGACAAAAAAGGTCTGGCCAAAGATATACACGTAGAGTTTTTAAGTCTGTTTCTGAGACACCCAATGATGGCAAACCCCCCATAATAATTGTCACACTCCCCCTTATGATTTTCTTTTAAACCCCTTTAATGAACTCTTTACCTTTTATGTTATTTTTCAGTAATACAGGGTTCATATATATTTAAACATTTCTATGGCAATGCTCAAGAGATTTTGCATGCACAGACAGACATTGGGTATTAACATTCTTTAAATAACACATTGATTAATTTAAAAAAACTTAAATTAATTAAAATTATTGATGGAACTTGAACATTGGTTAAGAAAGATTTGAATCAATTAGAGTATAAGGGAGAGTTAATGTTACATGACTATTAAGAAGTGTACAAATATGATTGGGCATACCTCACCTACACACGTGAAAGCTATAAAAAAATCTTTGTTTATCATGGTCTCATTTCTCTTTTCATATTCCTGCATGATGATTTTCTTTTATTTTTCTCTCTACCTTTGGCTTTTGTTTTTTATGATGTCTTCGCTTTAATTATTGGATGCTGTTTTATTAGAATTCCAATCAACCGAACCCATAAATTATATAAAAGAAACCATTGATACTCACAACAGAAATCTATAATTTAATTGACCTACAAATAATAATTTTCGCGTTGTTCTCAGAAGACTGAATGAAAACAATGTTATGTAGAAAAATCTTAGAAAATCAGAGTCTTGTTGTGTATAGCAAACACTTCAAACTTTTTTTTTGTGAGGTCATAGCTAATGATTTGTCATGATGCCAATCCCCTGCATGGCTAATGATGAGAAATTCAACATGATCATGCTTAGCAACTGCATCCAACCCTACACGTGAGCTTAGTAGTAGGGTTTTTCCATGCACTACATTTTCAACTTTTGAGTGGTGAGATTTTAGGGACCACCCCAAAATGATCATCTCACACAGGGACAATGGTTTAGTTAGTGCCACTGGGCTTTATTATTTTGAGATTTCATCTTTACTACTAAAATCTTTCTTTTTGATGTTGATTTTCCACTAATTTGATGCTTTGTGAAACCCCACAAAATCCAATCCCAACAGCAGCAATTACTCTTTCTTTGGAATTTTTATTTTATTTTATACATTCAGCACTACTGAGAAGGGCTGGACCAATTGTTCCAAGCCCAAACTGATTGCTTTCCATTTTAACTCTTTTTTTCAAAAAAAAAAAAAACTTTGTACCTTTTTTAGGTTAGTGTTCCATCTCATATTCATGTCACACCATTATTTTTTTTCATATTTTAGCACTGATTTTTAGCAATTTTACCAAATCATTAACAACCAAATCAAAATGATGTTGTTTTGGTGAGGTGTCTATGTCGTTAGTAGTCAGCCATATCGGCAGTCGTTAGCCACGTCATCATTTCGTTAACGATTTAGGTTTAGTGGTATAACTGAAACAAAAATCAAAGTTTAGTGCCATAATTGATAAATTGAAAGCTTAGTAGTATAAATAATATAATATCTAAAGTTTGATGGTATATTTTGTAGTTTATTCTTTGTTTTATAAGAACACATGACAATCTTTTACGTTGTTTGTAATTTTTTTTAATTATTGATATTGTATATAATAATCTTATTTTTATAGTAATATATATAATATTTTTAATAAAATATTATTGCTTGTGATGTATATCAAATAATTATGTGAGTGTGTGAGAGAGAGCAACATTGAAAAAATTTGCAAAAAATGAAAAAGGAGTGGTAATTACCCATACATCTAAGTGTGCATTTATTTTATTGAATGATATTTTTGAGTTTTTTATTTTTATAAGATAAAATAAAATCGGTCATTATAGATGATTTTACAATCCATTGAAAAATATTTATTTTTTGTAAAATGATTTATATCTTATGAATACATAAATTATTTTTCACCTTTTTCACTTTAAAGTATAACATCTTAAATAAAAATATTAGTATAATACTTTAAAATTATATTTAAATTATTTAACATATATTTTCTAATAGTTTTTTAATAATACAATATTTATTTTAATAATTAATATAATTAACATATTTATTATTTTAATAAAATATACTATTCTAAAGTATTGAAATATTTTCCTTAAGACTAGGTCATATGGATATGTAAAAGCATACACTTCAATTTTATATGAAATTCCTCACGGCCTCACATAGTTTCAGACATTATACAATTACATAACAAGACAACAAAAGGAAACATATGAGAATACGATACTAAAAAGGAACACAAGCATGAGCCGACGTTGGTAATTATCCAGGTTTATGCTTTATCCACACACACAAAATCATGAACATCGAGAAAGAAAGAAGCGTTTTCACTCACTTGAGAAAATATAGCAGCAGCTAAAAGGAAACAAGACAATGTTAGCCACCAAATTTGACTAATAAACATTGTTGTGGATACAAAAGACAAGCTAACTAATATCTAATATGTATTAGAATTTTAGAAATAAAAAAACCTTCAAATTCGGAAATTCTATTTATTTTATTCTAAATCTAAATAATATATTTATATATATATTGAATATATATTTAATAGATTCTGTATGAAATTATGTTTATGAAAAGATCTTTGTTCGTGATACTGACGAGTTCTATAAGTTTCTTTTTATTAGTAGTCTGAAATGATTATAATGTAGTATATGTTTGAAAAACTCTCAATCAATGGATATTCAAATATCTTTACAAATGTGTACTCAAACTCAGGATTTCTCGAAATAACAATCATCTTTTTAATCGTTGGGATTCACTTGATTTGTACATGAATCTAGAAGTTTGATGCGATAGAAGAGCAAGGTTGGTAATTGTAACAAGACTTCATCTAGTCCACACTAGGCTTGTTGATGGGCTGTGCTATAAAGGCAAACCCCATGAGCTGTAGTTACAATTTTCAGCTTAAATTACTTGGGACATTATCCAATGTATACAGTTGCAGTTGCCTGCGAACTAATGGAGTTGTTAACCTGGGTCATAAAAGGGCAAAATGAATAGATTCAGAACCTAGAAGCAACAAAGGGCTGATCCCCAAGGAAAAATGGAAGTATAAAATCATCATAGGTTTTCAGTTTAGTCCATAGCAACTGATTGAGCTTTAGCAAGTGGAGCAGTCTTTTTTAAAAAAATGGAGAAAATCTGAGAATGAGATATTGAAATGATTGTGTATGAAATTACAATATAAGGCAACTTAGAGAGAATGGATCATGTTGCAGCCAAGGTAAATTGTTTGCGATCTGGATTCTGCTTGCTCATCATCCTTCCTTACTGCTGTTCCATATGTAAAAGCAAAAGGGGACAAAAGACACAATTGTTTTGAATTTAAGATGCCCACTGCAGGCCGCTCTCCGTTTTTATTTCAAAAAACAAGTTGATGGCTTGGCAGGGGAGCCCCTTTGCTTACCCCTCCCACTTCCGGCTTCTCCAAATATGAGAGAAAAATATAAGATATGCCATTGGGGGGATCGAACACGGGGTCACCCGCGTGACAGGCGGGTACATTCACCACTACACTACACTACAACGAATACTTAATTAAAAAAAGAGTAAAGTATAGTAATGGTCACTGAACATTTCTGAAGCTTGCATTTAGGTCCCCAACTTTTAAAACTTGCAATACAGTCCCCCAACATTTATTCCGTTTGCAATATGGTCCCTCAACTTAAACCACTTAGAAAATTAGGGTAACGGTCATTGAACTTTTTGGGCACTTGAATTTAGGTCTCCCAACTTTTAAAACTTGTAAAATAGTCCCAATTTCATTCTAAACCCCAATTTCCAAAGTAATTCAATTTTATTCTAAACCCTAAATTCCAAAATAATTCAATTAAATTATAAACCCCAAATTCTAAAATACTTCAATTTAAGGTTTAGAATGTAATTGAATTATTTTGGAATTTAGGGTTTAGAATGAAAGTAAGGTGTTTTGAAATTTTGAACATGAATTTACTATTTGACAATATTTATTTCAATATAAATTTGAGGTTTGTTTAACTATTTATATCAATTTTGAATAACAATATGCATTGATTAAACATCCCGAATAGCAAAATGGAAGCACTCTATTCGGTATTTCAACTTCTCATAAATTCTGCTCATTTCTTCAACTTTTGACTATATGAAATTCGGAACACTCATTTGGAGCATTATGATTTAAGTACCACTATGTTCTTGCATGCTATTTTTTTTATCAGGTTTGAGTACCTAACCCTTCAGTGCTTTACAGTGCGATCATTTATGATTCACCTGAATTTGCTCATACAGTGATAATTTATGATTTAGTAGAATCAATGGTTTAGAAGGAAGTTGAATTACTTTGGAAATTGGGGTTTATAATGAAATTAAGGACTGTTTTACAAGTTTTAAAAGTTGGGAGACCTAAATCCAAGTGTCTAAAAGTTTAATGTCCGATTATATAATTTACCCTAATTTGCTAACAGTGGTTTAAGTTGGGAGACCATATTACAAACGGAATAAATATTAGGGGACTGTATTGCAAGTTTTAAAAGTTAGGGACCTAAATGAAAGCTTCAAAAATGTTCAGTGACCATTACTATACTTTACCCTTAAAAAAATCAATTAAACACTCGAATTTGGGACCCTGGTCAATTTTTCCTCATTTTACAACAATGGAATGGTCTCGAAAGTAGAAATAAGGCATGAGAAAAAGAAACATCAGTGTAACAAAAACAACATTTCCTTATTTGCTTACACCATTACACGTAGTCATCAATCAAATAATAACACTTCTTCCAAAAAATTCGTTGGCTTAATTCCACAAACAATATCCTTGCCAACATCTGCAACTATTGGTTCTCTCGTTATACAAATCAGGCCGTGTTAAAGGGAACAGAAGCCAAGCAAAGGTCAACATTCCAGCTATAAATGCCACACTATCCCTACAAATACAACGAACAAGAAATGTCATCGAATTGTCCAGGCATGCTAGCATATTATGAAAGTGAATAACAAAAACACATGGGGGTGTATTTGTGTACCTTCCCTCTGTACAAAAAGTACAGGCAATCCCATGTAGTTGCAAAATACATGAGCAACTAAAGGTGAGGCAAGGGTTCCTACCGAGAATTTGAAAGATACATTGTAATGAGGCTGACAAACTAAAACCATGGCGACCAGCTGACCAATGAGTTATATATCAGCAAAAAGCATATACCACAAGAAAAATAAGACAGTAAAAGATGTTTCCTACATCTACTTGACTGGTTCTGGTTTAAATGTCAGGTTATCATTTTTATCTGTGCGTATATACACAAAAGACTGAACTCCAGTGAAAATTTATCATAGAGATGATAGGATTTATTAACAAATAATTACCAACATGTTCGAATGAAGAGAAATGAAGCATATGAATCAAAGATCAGAGTGTAACCCAGCTGGAGGCATAAGAAACCCAGATATATTCCAATAAGGCATGACATATGAGCAAAAAATAGAATCAAATATAAGTCTTATTCCTCAAACAAAAGTGTGAACATTTTCGAGACATAAAATTTTATACCTAAATTTAATAAACAGAACCCTATTCAACAAAAAATGCAGCTGCTAGTTCAAGGAGGAAAACCCAGTTTTTACCTACAACCATAGAGGCTTCAAGCAAGCTGTAATTGTGGCGGTTGTAGATCTCCACAATATGGTTCAAATGTGCTGCAAGACATTGAAAAAACATAGTTAAAACGTTACATGTCATTCAAGTCATAATGCAATGGGTAAATGTTTAGCATGATGCTCAGCAATTCCTATATATACAAGCACGTGTAAATGCACCAAAAACTGCCAGTACGGACATTTACGAAGATGGAAAATAAGATTTCAACAAAGCATCCACTTTGTGCCAACCGTGTCCCTTTAATTGCTTTACACTGTGGAAAACAAAACAATTACAAATTGTGACACAGGAACAACATCAATATGTAATGTAAGTAGTGGCATGTAATCAAGCTAATAGATGTAAACAACAGATACACATATAATATTAGTGCTTAGCACCAGAAAAATAAGATAATCAAATCCACTCAACATGAATGTTCCATCTGTTTTAAAGAAAAAAAGACTCACCTAAAGGGCAGAGAAAAATGACAACGTAAGCTTTAAATCCCCCACAAAGAAGTAAAGAAATCATACATGCTCTAAACACCAACTCCTCTGTTAATGGTGCCTGTTCATTTAAGTACCATCAAGGACTGAAGACTGAAGCAGCAGGAAACTATTTCAATTGGCCTTCGAATGGTCAATCATTCTTATTCTCCAAAGGACCGTGAAAGATTCGGAAAAGGAGCGGAACACATGACACAATAAAACCTCTATCACAAAAACTATTTTACAAAATAAGGAACCAAAAGCCATCTTCTCAATCTCAACAATTCAAAAAAGAACATAGACATAAGCAATTTACCTATTAACAGGATTTAAAACAATTGTAAACTTTGCATTCCCCTCAAAGATGAAGAAAATCAAATGATAAGCTTACTAACTACAACTAAAGCCCGCCAGAATAAACATCGGAAGCAACAGATGACATTTGGCTGGGGAACCTAAGAAGGGTGCTTTTGATACAACCTAACAATGGCCTTCTGTCTTGATCCCTATGCTCCATCCAATTATTTACCAATAACATCAATGATCCAGCATACATAAGAGAAGTCAAGAAAAGCGGGAAGAGTACTACTTGCCACTGTTTCATACATAAAATAGCATTTAAGTCACCAATTTCTGTATCTGCAGATCATACAAGAATATGAATAATAATAATCCCCGTAACTACGATGTACAAGATTTAACTGAAATGGAAGAAAAATTTAACTTACAATATGATCCGATTGAATGCCATAAACCCCAAACAAATAAGATGCCTCCCCACTTATTATCTAGCATAATCAAACATGTTTAGAATCCAGGTTAGAAGGGGAAACTAATAACAGTGTTTGGATATAAAAAGATGCCGAGTTATTAACAAATTAAGCATTCTCTAATAAAAAGAGTAAAAATAAGCTCATAACATGAAGAGAAAAAAAACTAGAATAGCGGTTAACGGAAATGGAAAAGAGGAAAGCAGGGAAGGGGAAAGGCTTTACTGGGAGGAGAAGAGCACATATGATGAAGGAAGCGACGGAGGAAACGGAAGCGCAAATAAAACCGCCGGATCATGAAATTGTCGAAGGAGTGTGGAGGCGGAGGGTGAGAGTAGGAGCTTTGAGTGTTGCAACATAAAATAATGTCATGGAGATGCAGGCGATAACTGCCACCGGCTTCGACAAGCTTCCTTTTATCTCTTCCATGTTCGGATTGACGGTGGCGGGAAATAAAATCTGCTTAGGCTTCTCCAGGGCTTTGGGGTTTCGGATCGGGGAATGGTGGGTTCGGAATCCGACTATTCTTTGTTTGAGGGTTTTTGGATTTCGGTTCCTTTTGGATAGGGTAGTGGGCTCCAACTAACACCACTTGGAAAAGTTGAACCAGCAGAGGTATCCAACACACTTTCAGTTTTTCTTTTTGTTCAACCGATCCCATTGATTCATTCCGATGATTGGTGATCTAATAATAAGATGATATGGGATTCAACAAAATAATTGTATCTTTATTTAACCTTCTTATATTAGATCCGCAACATTCTTTGATATTTCATCCATCTACCTGCTATACAGTACTGTTCTTTGTGTCTAAGAATGATGATGATATCATTTCTCAGAAAATGAATCTCAACGCTCGTCATAACTTTTACTGTAACACCCTAATTTAGGGTTAAATTTTAAAAATTTAAAGTGGTATATTTAATTGGTATTTTGAGAAGAAAATTAAGAATTAAATTAAAAAATTTCAAAGTTGGTAGATTTTATAAAGTACAGAAAATTTAGTGTCTAAACTCATAGTTTAACCATTTTTATTTTTGAGACAATTATAAGTCTCTCCCCATGTAATTCTGCAGAAAAAATTCTCATTTTTCCTCTCCCCGGCCAACGACTTTGATCTCTGATCTACTCGTCGTTCGGCCTCCGTTCGACGAATCGAAATCACCATCGTGTTCGTTGTCGACCGATGAACAAATCCCCTCAAGCCTCTCGTCGTGAATCGGCGTCGTTCGTCGTTAATTTCAATCGGAAGTATCGTCGGTTTTAATCAATTTTCGTTGGTTTTCCGTCGATTCACGTCGATCCGACCACCCATTTTCGACACCTCCCACACCATCGTGTCCTTGCATTATTCCGAGTCTACCGATGATCTTCGGGTCTCCGTCGTCGCCGGTGCGTGGAGGGGTGAGAAAGTTAAAGTTTTCGATGTTTCGGAATCGAGCTCTCCGCCGTTCAAAATTGTGAACCGAGCTTGGTAAGTGTCTCAAAATGCCTTAAAATAATTTTTAGAAATTTTTCCGGAATTTATAGGGGCTCCGAGGACGCCACACGCGCCACCCCCTCCGCGTGGGGATTGTTCTGTACCGGTTAAAAGAAAAAAAAGAACTCGAGTGCTAGTTTTGTAAATATTTTTAAAATGGTGCCTAAAATGTAATTAATTTATGTTAGGGTGATATTTGTGTAAAACCGTTGACCACCGTTGACTATAACTTTGACCGGGTTGACCGACCATTAAATGGCCGTTGACTTTTTTTTGGTATACCTATCCTGACGTTTTCGACGTCCTGAATCCAAATCCGATTTTCTTTTCGCCAAATTTGAACCCGATAAGCTGTTTTTCACTGATTTATTACCTGATTCGATCCGTTTTTCGCAATTAAGCTCCGTTTATGATGTAATTTCTGTTGATATGTATCTGAGGAATTGTTGGAAGTTGATTTCGAGATCGATGGCGTTTGAATGGAATTTTTATGGTCGATCAGTATGACACAAAAATCAGGTAATACATTATTACCTCTTTATGCTTTATGGAACATGTTGATAAGGGATAAATGCATGGACATATATATGATTGGTCTATTATGTCTGTTTGATTATGGATGGATTCGAACCAAATACGGTTTAAGTGATAAATTAGTTAAAACTCTATTGACTTATAAGTTCTGTGATTGAGTGATAAAGGGATCAGTCCTGCATATGTGAATTATAATTTATCTTATTAAAGGTACTTGGATGATAAATTATATGAATACTTCGATTTGGTAAAATTACGAAGATACCCTTATGTTATAAAAAGACAAGAATTGACCCTGGAAGTTGGATAAGAAGTTGTAAATACATATTGATATGATGAAATTACAAATGTGCATAAGAAATACTAGTTTTGCTTAGAAGATTTGGATAATTAGTTTTTAACCCCTGAGGGTTTGTGCAAGATGCTAGAAGTCTGTTAAGGGAATCATTTCAAGATCAGAGAATGTTCGGGAAAGTAATTAACCATAGGATCTCTAAATTATAATTATTTTCATTAAGAGTTAATACTGAAGTTATCTGGTTAAGAAAATTACAAAAATACCCTTGAGAGGTAAAAATAGTCCGAGTTGACCCTGAATGAGAAAGTACTTGAGAATTCGTACTTAACTCGATAAATTACAGATTTAATTGTTAAAATCATGTTTTTGTACAAAAAAGTCCCGATAACCTGTTTGTAACATCTGAGAAGGCAGTGGACCTGAAAATCTCCAAGTTAAGAGTATATACTTGAAGAATAAATTATTGAGAGTGCCCTTTATAAGGATTGTTCGAAAGAACTAGAATAGATGTTAAGTTTAAATTAAATGATAAAGACAGACGGAAGGAAATAATTTAAATATCCTGAATCTATAAAATGACCAGAATACCCCTGGAATAAATGACCCAAGAATATCACCAAGCTCAGGAATGATTGGATATCTTCGAGCTCTGAAATGAATGGAAAAACATTGAGCACCAAAATGACCAAAATACCCTTATGGCCTATACTAAGTAAATGTTTTGGATTAATTAAGGAATCCAAATAAACATGTGTGTTGAACTACCCTTAAAAGTTATGTAATTCAGTTTAAGTGAGTTGACCAACGCTAATGATATGTCAGTACCTGAATGACATAGGTATCATTTGAATGTGTGTTCATCTTCTCAAGTTTGGTTCGATGATAATTTTGGAGCTCAGCTCAATTCTAGATCAAATTCAGTACTAAGAATTAGATATTTGTTCAACAAGTTAACCACGAAGATCGAACTGAACTGAAAGGAAGTATAATATGTATATGAAATTCAGAAACGTTCGAATTACTCTAGGAGACTCCGAAGTAACTGGAATGGATTTGACTATTAAATAAACTAAGTAAACTCAATGACTAAGGATTAAATAAGTGATTTGGATGAGTCTGGAAACGTTAATGAACATACATGATGTAATGTTCTTATGGGTCATGAACTATAAATTAAGCACGTCAGCATTTCATGATATCGTAGAAGCGTGGAAATGAAATAAAGAGCATTAAAATATCTGTTAGTTTCCTTAAGATCTATTCAGTGATGATTTCGAAGATGATCTATTCAGTGATGATTTCGAAGATGATCTATGGATAAGAATTTTTGGTATTAAAGAGTAAATACCCTGGAAAGACAATGAATTAACCAGTCGACAAGCATAAGTTATGAGAGTTGTTCGATAATCTGATCAATCGACATAGATTGAATCTTCGTTTCTTCCGTATCAGCTGAAATCACATTCTGCATAGCTGATGATTTTGTTAGTTAATGAACTCTTCCAATAGTGATTCTAACTTCTGGCATTCTCTCGGTACACGGAAGATCCTTGTTTCTCTGCCTGATAAGATTATCCAGTATCTCTAAATAATATATGTAAACACTAGTGTGTTCCCTAATCACATAAATATTTTATCTGATTTCTGACTTGAATTCTGTTATGATACATGACCTAAATTATGTTCTGATTTCTTATCTGGATTTTGTTATGATATCTGATCT
This sequence comes from Hibiscus syriacus, assembly GCF_006381635.1. Lineage (NCBI taxonomy): Eukaryota > Viridiplantae > Streptophyta > Magnoliopsida > Malvales > Malvaceae > Hibiscus > Hibiscus syriacus. The sequence goes on along the minus strand of NW_024063188.1, from coordinate 179,854 downwards.
GAATTCTGATTTGATTTCTGATATCTTCATTTACTGACGGAGAAATGTTTTATATGGGGGTTTATTATTGGAGGAAGTATATCTGCAGGCTTCCCGGCTGTGTGCTCAGGGCCTTACTGGTTGTGCGGGTGTATGTTTCTGGGGAACCTACACAAAAAGATTGTGAAAGGATGGGGGCAGTGCTCATGTTTTAAATATATATATATATATATGTTTTAAAAGATCTGTATTTTTTACTGGTTTTACGGGAACACACTAGATAACCTATTCTAATCTCCTGAACTCAGTCATCCGAAATATTTCTCTGAACTGAAAGCTCACTGTCTGTTACTACCTGAAATACTAGTAGGATCTCTGCTCAATATAAAGATCTGTAGATGTATGGATCAATAAAGAAATATAGGTTTATCTGTATCTGCACATTCTTCAGCATCATCTGGTAGTTCTGTATTACTGAGCTTTCCAAAGCTCACTCTATTACTCTCCATTGCAGGTTAAAAGAATTGTACCAGTGTAACTATCGACTTCAGTAAGGGAGTTCTTCCGGTGTTGTTTACAGAGTATGGTACATGTGATTAGGGGGCATGTAATTGTATTTTGTTTTATATACGAGTTTGAAAATCTCTTTTATTTCTGCATACTGATAAATCATGTTATAATTTACATGTTTTAATAAAAGTTTTAAATTTTCTGCTATTTTTATAGTGGGTCACTCCAGTTGGGAGATGTATTCATAGATTTCCCTCACAATGAAATTTTCCCATTTACATATTTTAGAAAACAAAATCAAATATAAAAAATAAGGTGGAAGCAATAACACCAATGTGCACATAAATAAGGTACTAAATCACAAACGAGAAAACATTACCGATCAAATTACAAACAACAAAAATAAGTACATTCGATAATTTAAGGGATCAAAATAGTATAACAGAAACTTGAAGGATCAAAATAAACTTACAAATATACCAAAGTCACAATCGCATATATTAAACAAATAAAGTACTAGAAATGAAAATAATCCAAAAACAAATTAAGGACTGAAATAAATTAAATAAGAAAGATGTGGAGATAATTTAAAAAAATACATAAATACATTTATACAAAATAATGGTCAAAATGAAATATTCATAAATGTCATGGCTAGATTCGAACATCAAAGAAAATAACATAACACATAAGGTCAGTGAGTTAAAAATAAATATAGGAAACTAGGTGCTCAAAGTAAAATATCAGTAGATTTAAATTAATGGCTTCATAAATGAAATTACAAAACATGGGGACCTAAACTGCTATTATCCCTTAAAAATTAAAAAACACGGGTGAGATTTGAAAGCAACAGAGACCTAAACAACTATTAAACCAAAAATATATAGCATGCATTAGAAATGGGTAAACTACAAAAACGGTCCCTGTAGGTGACCATTTTGCAAAAACACGTTAAACTTAGGAGGACCTAAGTGAAATATCCCCCTAAAGTTTTCTATAAATATCATCCTATTTATTTTTTTCATTTAAAATAGTTTTTAGAGAGAGAGAGAGGGTCTCCTCTCTCTAGAAAATCGGTCAGTTACTGGTGGGTTACCTTGGCCGGCTGCCATGTCATCCGCCGCCATCCGTTGACGCATCGCCACACTACCACTGCTGTCGGTGGCCGATGGCCACCAAATTATACCGAGAGATCCGTCTTGGCCTCCCCGTCTATGATATGGGGTCTATTTCGCGAGAATCGACCCTAAGCTCAACGAAAAGACATGAAACCGTTTGACCTTTCTCTCTTTGATATGTCGTCGTCCGTCGTCTGATCGTATCCATTTTGGAGTATGTAGCTCTTCTCATCCTCCTCCTTCATTTTACCGTTCAGATCTTCGAACGGAGGTCCCGGTCGCCGTCTCTCTCGCTAGCCGAATGATAACCCCTCTTATCTTCTCTCTTTTGCTTCGATTTTGTTTGGGATATTTACAGTGTATTTTTTGTATGGTGATTGTGATGTCAAGATGTTGATGGAAGAGAGTGGCCTAGAGGCCTTTGCTTATTTTTTTTCTCCGTTTTGCATTCGAATATACCATCTTCTTCGATGAGACCACGAATAGCTAGGTAACAAAACCAAAACTCTTTCTTTTTATTTTATTTAGCTTTGAACAGAAAGCAAAATAATAAAAATAATAATAAAAAACTAGAAACGAGATTGAGAAACCTTTGAAATTTTTGTTGTATTGTTTCTTGAATGGGGATCGAGAAACCCCTCCTACAAATGGTTTCTTCCTCTTACATTGTTTTACAGTAAAATCGAGAGCCCCTTATTATTTTTCAAAACCGAGACCCTTTTTACAATATGTTTTTGCTTTGATTTTTTCTCTTTCTCATCTTTTTTTCTAATCGGGGTCCTTTTTTTTACATTGCCCTCTTTTTTTATACCCATTACCAATGTTAATATAAATTTGCTTACTGATTCTGTTGATGCATTTGGCTTGCCGTGATTTGAGGGAGATAGTGGCCTTGTTACTGCTGCCGGGTATGGCATTGGCAGGGCATGGGTGTGGAGTTGACAGGGTATGGTGACTGAGGCAGCAGGGTATGGTGAATGGGGTGAAGAAGTCCACCCGGGTCTTGGGCTCACCAACGGGTTTGGACCGGGTCAGACCTTGGGCATGGTACTGGGCTTCGGGTGGGTCCTCTGTAATCTGGTTTGGGTTTCGTTTGGCCTACAAAAATGCATAATATAATAATAATAATAATAATAAATAATAATAATAATAACAACAACAAACAACAACAACAACGAACGTAGAACCCGGACAAAAATGGGTGTCCACAGCTGCCTCTCTTTGCACATTATTATGTTAACAAGAATAGGGCAAAGACGAAAAGACAACAAGTTTTTGTCCGGTTCTCTTTTTTTTCTTTGAAATTTGATAGTTTGTTATTGAGGACGACACTGCTCATACGTGATGAAGAGTTCTGGTCATTTTTAGGTAAATTTGGAGATAACACAGTTCTTACGTGATGAGGAAGTCTGGCTATCTAAGGGTGACATGGCTCCTACGTGATGAGGAGATCTGGCCAGTGGATGACACAGTTCCTACGTGATGAGTACGACTATTTATCTAGGGGTGATGCGTCTCCTACGTGATGAGGAGATCTGGTCGGTGTATGACATGGTTCCTATGTAATGAGGACGGCTGGCCATCTTTAGGGATGATGATAACATGATTCTTACATGATGAGGATGGTTGGTTATCTAAGGTTGAAGCGGCTTCTACGTGATGAGGAGATCTGGTCGGTGGATGACACGGTTCATACGTGATGAGGATGGTTGGCCATCTTTAGGGATAATGTTTCAAGGGAAACAAACTCAAAGATGTGTTTCAAGAGAAATTATCTCAAGAAAGACAAAATTTTGTTTCAAGGGAAATAAACTCAAAGATTTTTATTTCAAGAGAAACTATCTCAAGAGAGTCAAAATTTGTTTCGAGAGAAACAATCTCAATGGTTTATCAATTTTGTTTCAAGAGAAACAATTTTGAAATTTGTATTCCGATGGGAACTGTCTCAAGTGAGACAAAATTTGTTTTTAAGAAAAACAATATCAAATGTTTGTGTCTTAAGGAAGACTATCTCAAGTGAGACGGAATAAAACAATATCAAATGTCAGCAATTTTGTTTCAAGCGAAACAATTTCAATATTTTTTTCCTAAGGAAGCTGTCTCAAGAGACGAAGTTTGTTTTGAAAGAAACAATCTCAAGTGAGATCAATTTGTTCCAAAAATTTCAAAATTTGCGGAAAATTGTCTCAAGTGAGACAAAATTTGTTTTTAGAAAACAATCTCAAAGGCTTATAGACCGTCTATTTGTTCCTGCATGTTGAGGAAATGCCTCTAGGAAATCTGATCGTTGACTTCAGGATGTCAAATATGTGGATGACATTGTTCCTTCGTGTTGAGGACGTCTAATCATCACTGAACTTTTACTTCCTGAAATATCAATATAAAAAATAATGCATTTATGAATGTTTATCTTGTATGTTTTCCTGGATGTCAAGATAAAGTTTGTTCATGTGTTTGATTTGATGGATTTTTGAATTGTCCTCGTGAGAGGGGAAAATGTCTTTAAGAAAGAAAAAATTTCAAGTGAAAAATTTAAAAGTATCCCCATGAGAGGGAAAATCAAAGTCTCTATTGCATATGATGATGAATGTTTGATGCAAAGATGCAAATTTCATGTAACATGTATACATGTGTTGATGTATGTTTTCTTGATCAATGGTGGGAATGATTGCATAGATCTTCATTCTATGTTTGCATCAGCGTGCATACTGGCAAATCTTGACTTGTGACAATTTCTTCTTGCCCCTACAAATTTTGCCCCTGATGAATTTGCTTCATTTGTCTGGACTTGTATAGAAATCCAGTAGAGCTTTCCTCTTGATACCATCATCATCTCTGCTAGATGGTTTGAAAAGAGAATCTATCATTTCAAGCTTTGGATATTGTGTACGCACATGTGCCTTATAGCAGGAAATCAAAGATCATTACTTGGAGCTAACCACCACAGTAATTCAGTCCTCCAAGCTTTGCATTGATTTGGAGGAGAAAATTTGTAAGGTACTGATCATTGACCCTAGTTGGAGCATATACTGTGTGACTATACCAAACTCGATAAGACTTTCTGAAGCAACTATGGTGGTAATGTCCGAGCTTTATGAAGTGAGTTTCATTTGATTTTTTCAAGTCAAAGACTTTTTAACACTTGAATCCTTAAATTAAGGTATTCCACTAAAGTAATGGGCAATGTTAAGTTCCATAACTTTATGAATACGAGTACATTCAGATCATGACACTAGTCTCTATGTGTCGAGATGAATCTCCCAGCAAAATCTAAAGCGAGGACATTAAGTTTAACAAAGTATAATTTAAAGGAAGACGATAAGGCCTAAAATAAACGAGATTTGAAATTAAATTTTGATGAAAGATGGATTAAGGGAGTTAGTAAACATCTGTTATAATTAACTACACAAAAGAAGTCAGAGGTTTTGTTTTTAGATCGATATTTTGGCGCTATCTCTACTCAAGGAGTTTACGAAAATTGAACAAATGAAAGATTCCTGAGAAATTAAATATAAATGTTCTTTAAAGGGCCTTACAGTGGAATTTATCAGTTGCACTATTTTGTTTACATCTTATTTGAAAATAATGAAAATCAAAACCAAATCGCATTGCCTTCTCATATCACCCATGGATCTTGACACTTGTCAAAGGGCTATAACTTTTGAAAATAACTTGTGTGATTTGTTTATTTGATATTCAGTGAACTGATACTTTGTTTCAATTGCTCTGACATTATTTTTATACCAAACCTTTGTTTAAAAAAAGAGATATATCTCATACAAGACATTGTTTCTCGAAAAATTGGTTGAAGAAACTGAAACGATGTGGGGCATCTCCAGGTTTCTAGTCTCTTCTCTGTCCACCACTCATGCCTTCTGACGTGGTTCCTATCAAAATAGAGCTTGACGTTGTGAAGAATAAGGCAGTGTTACTATCCATGACTAGACGTGATACTAGATCAAAGGAACAAAAAATAACCATTCTAACCAATCATTTCAAAGTGAGTATGAGTAATACGGATGGTTTCTTTATCCAACACAACGTCTCTCTTTACTATGAAGATGGTCTTCAAGTAAGATGCAAGAGAAATACAATAATGAGTTGGTCGTAAAGAGTTTAGCTCCCAATGATTATAAATTAATTCACTATCGGGTCCCTCTTAAAGCATGAGTTTACTATTGTATTTAAGGATACCATATCAAAGAGAAACAACATGAATGCAAGCCCTGATGATAATGACAGCCCAAATGAGCGTGAAATGAAGAAAGCGAGACACTTATAACTCAACGATGTTTAGAGTAAAGATAAGATTTGTTGCTGAGATTCCCATGCAAGAAATTCAAAGTACTCTGCAAGTACAAGAAGTTGAGAACTCACAAGAAACACTGAGGTTGCTTGATATTATTTCAAGGTAGCATGCCTTCTTGTTCGTCAGTCTTTTTTCATGACAATCGGAGAAATTTTATGGACACTAGAGGAGTTAGCTTTCTAAAACTTCGATTTAAGCCATGGATTTAGATATGGATAATTGATGTAGGTACTCCATGTAGTCTCACTATATCCTGAACATAAAGTATAGCCAATATCTTAAGGTTGAAATCGATATAAACTAGTAGAAAATGAGCAGAATTGGTCAATTCGATCGACTACTACCCAAAAAACCATCGTGCTTCTTTTGTGTCATCGATAATCTAGTCATAAAATCCATCATCACTCTATCCCATTTCTACTGTGGAATTAGGATAGGCTGAAGCAACCCTGACAAAACCTGGTGTTCCACTTTAACTTGATGACAAGCCAAGCATCTAGATACAAACTCAGTTATTTCCTTCTTCATACATGTCCACCAATACAATTGAAGAAGATCTTTGTACATATTATTTCCTCTCGGATTAATCGAATATGGGTTATTGTGCGCCTCCCCAAGGATCTTAGAGCACAATTTGTTGATCAAATGGAACATAAAAGAATCCCTAAAAGTACAACACATCACCACTCTTTAGATTAGAACCCGACGCGTTACCTTGACGGGTCTGTTCCACTTTAGCCATTAAGTGGGTGTCGGTCCTATGAAGTTTCGTTATGTCCTTAACTAACTTGGGCTCCACATACAACTCTGCCAGTAACCCATAATCAGTGGTCAAACTCAAACGTAAAAGCAAAGCTCACAGATCAAACACAAGTTTTTGGCTTAAAGCATTGGCAACTATATTCACTTTACCCGGATGGTAATCGATAACACAATCACAATCCTTTAGCAACTCCGCCCAATGACATTGCCTTAAATTTAATTCCTTTTTTCGAGAGCAAATACTTCAAACTCTTGTGGTTATTGAAGATGTAGCATTTCTCTCTGAAGAATTAGTGTCTCCAAATCTTCAAGGCAAACACTACAACAACAAGTTCCAAGTCATGAGTAGGATAATTGTGCTCATGCGATTTTAACTATCGGGACGCATATGCAACCACCTTACCTTCTTACATCAAAACACAACCCAAGACATTAGTGAATCATCACTAAATACTATGTAATCCTTACCCGATTCCGGATGAGTCAACACTGGCACATGAATCAAAATTTCCATAAGCCTCTCAAACCTCTGCTAGCACTTTTATCCCAAAAAAAATAGTACTCCCTTTTGCAACAGCTTTTTCATCAAGGTGACAATCATATAAAACCCTTTTACAAAGCATCGGTAGTAACCAACATGTCCTATAAAACTATGCACTTCAGTGATATTCTTTGGTGGCATCCACTTAACCATGGATCGAATCTTTAAGGATTAACACGGATACCCTTAGTAGACACCACATGGCCCAAAAATGACACCTCTGATAACCAAAACTCGCATTTACTAAACTTGGAGTACAATTGATGTTACTTTAGGATCTATAACACAATCCAAAGATAATGATCATGCTTATATTTCGAGTGCAGGTATACCAAGATGTCATAGATGAACACCACCACAAGCTGATCCAGATACTGATGAAAAACCTTATTCATTAAATCCATGAATACATTTGGGGCATTCGTGAGGTCGAAAGGCATCACAAGGAACTTGTAGTGTCCATATTGGGTCTTAAATACGGTCTTTGCTATATCTTCATCTTCAACTTTCAACTGGTAGTAACCTAGCCTCAATTCGATTTTAGAAAAAACTCTAGCTCCCTTAAGTTGGTCAAACAAGTTATTGATCCTCAAAAGAGGGTACCGTTTCTTCAATGTTAACTTGTTTAACTAGTGGTAGTCAATACACAACCTCATTGACTCACCTTTTTTTACGAATAACATCGGTGCTTTCTATAGTGAAACACTTGCTCAGATGAACCCTTTCTTCAGAAGTTCTTGAATTTGTGTCTTAAGTTCCTTCAGCTCTGTTGGTGCCATGTGGTAGGGAGCAATGGACACCGGAGCTGAACCTAACATAACCTCGATACTAAACTCTTCTTTATTGGGTGATAAACCCGATAAATCTTTCAGAACACACAGCAGAAAAGTCCTTTATTGTACATATTCCTTTGAGCTCTTGACTTGGAACACAAGTATCCACTACATGAGCTAAGAACGCCTCGCAAGTTATCATCTCGTAGGCTTCCAAGGCCGAAACGATCCTTGAGGTATAGCTGAGCTCCCTATCATCCATCACAACATTAGTCCCATCGAATTTCGAAGTTTGATTTGTCTAGCTCCGGATCTCAAACATGCATCATGCTCATATAGCCAATGCATCCCAAGGATTGCATCAAACTCTCGAAATGGTAGTTCCATCAAGTCGACAGCTAAATATATGAGAATATCTATATGGAGGCCTTCCCTAAACCTCCTATAATGGTGTTCCTAATAAGAAATCAGCTTTGGTACGTAACGGCTCAAGCACATAAACTCACTCTCATACTCGAACACAAGGCGATCACCCTGGTTCAAGTGCAGGAATCTATCTCTCAGGTCATCGGTGTTGGAATCTCCAATGCATTTCAATCAAAACTCTAACAAAAATAACTACTAGGTCAGTTGCTCATTCTCTAGTTCCAGCTCCACGGTTTCCCACCAATCTATGGCATCACCCGTTAGAAGGCGATGATGCATTTTAGCTTACCCTCAGGGGTAAAATAAAGTTGTTACAATGTGCAAAATATCTTGTGAAGCCACTAATCTATGACTACTGGGTCATCATCCTTAGAACCCAAAAAGTCATTCGTCTTGTAATGGCGGAGTCTCTTGATCAGGACTCCTAAGGGGTTGCTGGGAGTGGAAATGGTGGAACGGGTGCAACGGGTGTCCTAGGGAGAGCTCTCGCGATCTATCTCAATGTTTGTGTGAGGTCTCTAAAGAAGGTGGCCTCGTCTATCCCGACCTCCTTTAGGATATCCATCTCCTCAAAATTGGGAGCAAACTCATTCTCCGAGTCTCCAACTAAGGAGGCATAGCTCTCCACTTACCCTCCTGAGTAGTAGTTGGGTCGTCAGTAATAACCTATAAATTTCCAAAGAAAGAGATAAGTTCTCATCTCTAATTTCCAAACACCAAGTACACTTGATACTATAAGGCATGTACTTCATTGGCACCTAACGAATCTAACCTACGAGTCCTATAACTGATTGAAGCTGATACTATGATACCACTAAATAACATCTAAACCCGATCCAACCCTAAGTTTATATAATTAGAGCGTTACACAGAACTACGTACGTACGTAACTAACAATTTGATTTTAAAATCGATGAATAATTTAACCTTAAAATGTAACATAAAATAATCAATTAAAAAAGCGTAACAATTATAAGTATTTAAATATGAGGGAGCTCCAAAAAATATTCTCCAAAATATACTAGTACAAAATAGATTTACGACTCATTTAAAATAACTAGGATCTATGATAATACATGCCCTCTATAATATACGAGACGTACTCTAGAGAAGTAATTGAGTATGAAATCTAAAGTCTGGCGAAGAGCTCCTCGGAATTGGCACCTAAGAATATGCACACTGAAACATTCCATAATCTGAGCTCACAAGCTCAGTGCCACACAAATAACCCTACTGCACTATATGCATTCAACACATATAAGCATGATACAAGTGTATAGTAATGAAAACATCATACACTAGAACAACCAACAAGAGTAAGCATCATAGTGTATCTCTGGTGTTACATAGCCTCATGGAATTCACACCCCTCTTTTCTTAATAAACCTTAGGAAAACCTGGGTAAAAAAAATCAATTTCTCCCTAAGCATCGGGCTAAGTCTGGGTCATATAGCTTCGGTGCCTTATCCGGCTAGTCTACTCCTATAGAGTACGTTCCAGGTTACATAGCATTGACACAATGTCCAACTACCATTCACAGTGCCTAAGAACTACAATAGATATATTTGGATAATCTTTACTCAACAACACTAGCATCTTACACAAGTAACTCGGTGTCCACACCATTTCCGAAGCATCCAACAAACATAAGTCTTATGAAATCTTACCTCATTAAAATCTTATATTATCATGAAGTTTATTAAGGTATTTCTCTTGTAATATTATTAGAAGTTTCCCCTCACCAATCCCCTTTAATGTCACATTTCTAGTTCAAGATAGGCTTACAACCTTCAAGATCAAGTTGGTACCGATACTCCTACCTAGGTATCGGTACTCCCTTCCTATGGTATCGATACTTTACTGAGTATAGATACCAAATTTGTATTCGATGATTGGAAAAATAGCTTCAATATCGATACTGACTAGAAGTATCAGTACTAGTATCAGTGCCAAATTTGGCTTCGATTTTTCAAACTATCGATACTAGACCTCGAGTATCGATACCACTAGAACAATATTGATACACCATGAAGAAGTATTAATACCCCTCTCACAAACTCTTTAAATTTTTTCTTCCCTTGACGGGCAGTATCGAACTGTTCTTACAATATCGATACCCTCGGCCTAGAACATTATATCTTTCTCTACAAAAATACCCCAAATATCTCTAAAAGTACCCCCAAGTCCCCCCATTTGGTATTTAAAGCTTATTTAACATTAAAGGAACATGAAAAGTCATAATTTTACATAACAATAATATTAAATCCATTTTTCATGCTTTAAACTCCCTAGTGCACACAAAAGCTCAACCATCCATACAAACACCAAAATAAACACATGATGACTTACAAGCAATAAGGAAAGGTTAGATTTAGGTTACCTTGCAACTAAGAGATGCAACAACCACCTCAAGCTCACTCTAACACTTCTTTCTCATTGCCCTTCACTTTATAGCTTTAATCCATTCTTCACTAATCAGAAGTAAAAGAATGAATTACTAACTTACTTGGAGGCTTTAAGAAGGTAAAAACATGACTCTAAACTCTTTGGGACATATTTGAAATACCCAATAGCCCTTGAATCTTAAACCCCTATAAAACCCCATATTGGCTTCCATGGCCAAACTTTAAGAGAGTGGATTTGAAATGGAGCTATAAATACATAGATTACCTTTATTACCTTGTTGAATGTAACAAGGAATCTATCTCTTACAAGTTATCACTTTTTTTAAAAAACTGAAAAAGAAAAGAGAGAATATGGACTTTGAAATGGAGGGAGGAAGAGGAGAACGTGTGGATGAAAATAAGTTTCCCTTTTCATTGTTTCTTCCTGGGTGACGTCACAAAAATTAAATGAGATTCAACCTTTAAAAAGTTAGGGGTCAAATAGCTCTTTTAGTCCTCCTTAGTTTCCCAAATCTAAAACACCCATTTTTAACCCCATAATGGGCTCAAGCCTAACTATAATAAGCCCAAAACACTTTATAATTGGACAAGGCTCCCTGATAGTCTAATGGGTTTACTTAGACTTCCTCTCGGGTTAACCCAAAACTTTTTAACCTGAAAATCAGGGCGTTACATTTTATGGAATTTAGGTATGCTTTCCTTTAGCCTTGGCATGTACATCATATTTGAATGTTTAGTTATTCACTAAGCTTTATAGCTCACACTCTTTGTTTAATAATTTTCAAATCTTTATTTGTTGATTCAAGAGCTTGAGGGGCAAGGCACTTGGTGGTGATCAAAGAAAGGGAGTTTTGCAAAGTTATTTTGAACATTGGTTTTATTTTGAGGCAGTATGGGATCCTTAATTGAGCTTTAATTTGATTTTTTCTTGTGACACTTGCTAATGCATAAGTGACCTATAATAACCTAGGTTGTACTTTGCTCATTGAATGAATAATAAAACGATGAATGTTAATGTTAGATTATAACTTATGCAATATTAATATATTCCCAACTTCATAAAAGTATGATCTATGCTTTAAATACATGTCTTGATCACCTAGACAAGTTATAATAAGATGATATAATATGTGAGAGTCATAGGAAGCAAGAAACGACCAATAATGCACAAAATGGTTAGGTGACTTTCTATTCAAAATTTGACTTTGGATGATAAATACTTGTATGTTATGTTTAATGATGATATGAAGTATGCTACATGTGTATTACATGTTCTAAGTGGTTTAAGAGTGTCCAAGCATGTTGGTAGTCCCTAGGATCGATTACATGACCAATTAGATGAATGTTCTTGCACATTAATATGCATTTTTAAAAATATGGTATTGTTGGATCCATTTGACTTTGTTCATTTTTAATCTATTGAGTTACTGGATTTTTCGCACTCGATATTCTGATTTTGTGTATAACTTGTAATGTCACACAAATTTTTGCACTCATATGGTATTATTGGATTGATTTGTTATGGTTTAAAATATTTACATGATATGTAAGTGTTACTTGTTTGATTCGCCATTCCAGTTGAGTATAGTGACATCATTATGGTCATGTCGATGTCTTGGTATTAGTGCTTAGTTGATCAAGTGAGTAAGATGTGTTCATAGATGCTATTAAGTGTTGTGTTTTTTTATTAGTTGTTTGAAATCCCATTCTGGAGTATAAAATAATTTAATGTATGGATAATGATGTGATCATTCGATGCATTTGAATTTTGGATTATTGTGTGTAAGTGTGTTGGTTTCTAATTGATTTTAGTTTTGTAGTTACCAATATTTTATCTAAATTCTTTTCATATGTTGATTCGATGGTGGAAAGCAAGATCGAGTTGATGGATTGTAAAATGTGCGTAGCTTGGTTGTTTAGTTTGATTGATAATGAGTCGTGTGTACGAGATATTCAGATAGTTGAGAGATTTTTTATGTCTTCCCATAAGCATTTTATGTTTTCATCAGCTTAGGAAGTTGAATTTTGTATTGAGAAGTGTTGTCATGGCTCCGATATCTATTTCTATTACTCGCGTGTATCAAGTGAGTTAGAAGGAAATGAGGTTTGAATTACAAAAATTTTATTGGATCATAGTTTCATTTGTTAAGTATCACTTGAAGTTATTTTCGTGAAAAGGGTTATAGTCAATATTTTGTTGTGGTTGCGAGGTGCTTTTATGTTGATATAAAGGAATAGGGTTATGTAATATATAAGTGTGTTGATTTTCATCAGTGGGGTAAGTTTGTGGTCATGAATCTGTACCCTTGTTGAGGACCAAGAACTAGTTTGATCCAGTTTTGGGAACCCGAGGTGTTATTGAAGATTGATTTGTTGATCAATTTGTTAATAGTTTAAGGTTTGTAAGTTATATGTGATGAAGATTGTCTTAGAACTAATTGGTGATGTTGTTTCATTTTGGCAAATGTTCTTGTTGTTCTAAGGGCTTGATAAGTTGTGTGTTCGGTAAATCCACTTACTTTGTGTTAAAATTCGTTGATGATTATCTAGTGAGTTTTAGACCGAAAAATAATGGATATATGTTTTCTGAGATCTTGTTCAAGTTAAATTGGAAGTGGTTAGATATAAAGTTTTGAATTGTAAGTGTTGGTCTCATGTAGTGGTGTTTCTAGGTAATGGTATTGCAATAGAAGGTAATTATGTGGGTTTAAAAGAGATTTAAGCTATTGTGGGCTAGAGTTCAGTGGGGAGTGCTATCAAAGTTTGTGTTTAGTTAGAGTTCACCGATAATGGTAGTTGGGTTATCAGGGGTTTTCTTCATTGTTTCTTTCTTGTTAAATTTACTTCGGGGATCATGTTTAGTTTAAATGTGCTAACATGATTTTGAGTATCTTGAGAATTTTTAGTTCGAGTAATGTAAGTTTCGTTGTTATTTAGTTGGATTAAGAAGATTTGGGACTAAGATTTTTTTGATATATGGTTTTGTTGCATGTTGATATTAAATGGTAAGGTGATCGTGTGTGTTCAAGGTGAGTAAGGTTATACAAATTTAATTATTTGGTGCATAGTATGGAGTTAGGTGTTTTCGAATTGTTAAAGAACTGTGAGTGTTTAATTGCATACCTTTGGGAAAGTCAGTGTTGTTAATCGTTGCTTTTAGTTACGATCAATGTAAGAGTTGCATGATTTTTTTTGCTGAGTTTTTAGTTAAAAAAGTATGGTTGGCTGAATCTAGGTTGGTTGATTTTTTTGAAATATGTTCAAGTGTTGGGGTTGTGATTTTGTTTCGATGTTGGCGGTGTTTTGAGCTTTTGCGACAAATTACACGTGTTGGTAATTTTAAATTGGGATGTGAGTTTGAGCTGAAGTACTCATGGTTCGTTGCTAAGATTCATTGTGGAGTTCTTCAGATATCAGAGTGTCTCAGCAGAAGCATGGTATTCTGAGTTAGGTTGGGTATTTTGAGATTTTGCGTTAGTATGGTGCTTCATTTTTTATTGTTTCATATCATAAATTGTGTCATGTTAATATTGGGTAATGTTTTTGAGAGGTTTTGTGCATAACTTCAAACTCGATTTGGGTTATATCACATTGAATGATGGTTAGTTCAAGTCTATGGTGAAGGTGTTGGAAGGTAGGCTTGAGTTGTGTTAAGAATTTTAGTGGTTTATGATATGATGCTTAAGAAGTTATGCTCTTGTGTGATATGGTAAAAAGTTTTGTGTTATGTTATTCTGGGTTGAGCGTTAGTGTGGTATGTTGTTGGTTTCAATTTGGATTTGCGAGGTTGAATATAAGTGAAGTTGTTTTTAACCTAGTTAAAGTTGTGGTTGGGTGTCGATAATTGTTCAATGAATTATGGTGTTGTGGGATTACGTGTCAAATTGGTTGTTTTGTTTTCTTGAAGGTTTTTGTTGTGAAAATAAGTTTGAGATGCAATTCTTTAGGTGGATTAGACAAGAGGATATTTGGTTCATATGTGGTTGTTGTGTGCATTGGTTTGTTGATTGTCATTTATGTAGGTCTTTTGAGTTCGAGTGTATATATGATATTTTCATGAATCGATGTTGGTAGGAAATTGTTTTGATTGTTTGTATGGTTACTTTGTGAATGTGATAAAGGGTTGTGTCTATAATTACTTTGTTAAAGAGTTGTTGTGGTTTAACTCACTTAAGGGAGTCCTTATGAAAGGTTATTTGATGTGTTATTGTGGTGTATCCACAACTCCAGGTAAGTTGTTAGTGAATCTGAACAAGTGTGGTAGTTGTAATATTTGTGCATGTTCTCTAAGTTAATTTCGATGATGAAATTCTTTTTAGGGAGAGAGTTGTAACGTCCCAAAGTTTGGGTCGATTTCTGGATTTTTGGTAAAAATATTAATATCGGTATTTTTAATTGATAAATATTTTATAAAATGATTTAAATGGTTTTGAATTATTGATTTCTACTTTTGGGAATTTATATTAGTTTTACAAAGTGACTAAATTGAATGAATGTAGAATGTGTTTTTATTTACTAAATTGTAAAATATCACAAATCGAAAATCTATGAAGCTTATTTTACCAAGGCTTAGGTTTAGTGTTTTTCCCTCAAAGTTTAACCATATCTTTAATCTCCTTTTTGCAAGTTTTCCATCTAGATTCATTTTTTTAATCTTTTCTCATTTTCATTTCTCATTTTCATTAAACGTTCCTTTCATTTTCTATTATCCAAACACTATTGTCTTTTCTCTTAAATCTCTCAAAACTCTCTCATGGCTGAAACTCTTCTTCTTCATTTTCTATTCCTATGTTATTGATTCTTGTTCATTTCTTCTTAATTTTCTCTCTTCAATCAAGATTGTTTCTCTTTTTTTCTTTCTTATTTTCTAATTTTCCTTGATCTCTTTGGTGTTTCCATTGTTGATCTTCTTCTTTCTTCCATTTACAACAATGTAACTCTTTTTCCTTGGTTCCTTTTGTGCTTCATAATTAATGATTCAGTGTGATTAATTATTTTAATTAAGCAATTCTTTTAAAGAGAAGTTTGTGAATCAAAATTGATTTTCGAAGGTATTTAATGTGTTATTTTTTATTGATCACTTTTTAAGGTTTTCTTGTGTTGATTAATATTTTTTGCTGGTATTATTATCGTACTAAATCAGTTTTTCACTCCTATTTGATTTGGATAAGGGATTCTTTAAAACAAGGTTGATTTTGATGTTTTTAAGAAATCCATGAATTAGGATTTATTGAGGTTAATTATGAGGTTTTAGTTGAGTTTAGTTGTTGATATTAATTGTTCTTGATCAGATATTATTGAGGAGAAGTAGTGTTCATCGGATCGGAAGCTCAGTGAGTCGTTTCGGTAAGGTTTTTGGCAATTTTGATATTTTCATTCTGTTTTAGAAGCACAATTTTCTACTCTATTTTAGATTTTTTGTGACATGTTGAATTTCTTTATAATGTGCATAAGGTGTGTATGATTGAGGGAAAATGGTGCATCAGTTGTTGAAGTCTTTTGGTTAGTGTTTGGGGTTGAATCACATGGTTGTGCCATCAAGGTGAGTGATTGACCATTCAATTGTTATGAATATGTTCAATGTTGAATGAAGGTTTAGTTATGTGGGAAATCTAAATCTTAGGTTCCAAAGTAGGTATACTTGTTGTTGGTAGTTGATTATATGGGTTCATGTTGTGTGCATAAAAATATGTGACTAAAGTAAGCATCTATCTTATGACATGACTTATGGAACATTGAAAGTGAATTGTCATTATGAGCATGTGCATAAAAGTATGTTGATTATGAGTTAAGAGTATATTGAAAGAATGCGATTGAGATAATCATATGAGTTGTGATGTATTAATTATGGTTCGTGATACATTGTGTGCAAGCATTATATGCAATCATGAGTGTTAAAGCCTGTTGAATATGAGTTATGATGTAATGGAAGCATGTGATCATTGTTAGTGCATATATGACATGACATGGTGACTATGAGTTATGGTGTATTGAAATATTGTGATTCATGGAATATGAATGGAAATGTGCAATTGATATGGAATGTAATATGAAATGTGGATGTGTTATGTGAATTGTGTTTGTGTTGTAAATGATGCATAGAGATTTCAAAAGTGTATTTCAAAGTGTATATATGAGAGTTTACATGGATGGTTGAGCAACTCACTGTCCGTATAAGGTTGATCATGACAATCATCTCTTATAGTGTTTTAAAGTGAAATTTGAAAGTGTATATATTAAAAACTATGCATAATTGGCAACCACTCTTGATGAACTTGGATTAATTGGCTATTTCTTCTTAATGGGAGCTTTGGATATGAAAGGAATGCCTTGAAAAGAGTACTCTATGTGTTTTGTGTAAGTTTATGTGATATCAAGTTGTACGGGGAAATGTTGGTGCGTTGAGCAATGCTCTAAGAAGATTACGAGGTAAGGTTGGTATGTTGAGCTTACTCTAAAATACGTGGTTTTGGACCTAAGTGAGCCACAAATAAAGGGGAGTTTTATAGAGTCCATTTATCCAATGAGTGAGCCTGTTTTGAACAAAAGGCCATTGATCTTAAATGGAAATAATATATGTGTTCTACATGACTTTTTCAAAAAGGTAATTGTACATGTGTAGATATCATTCACTGTAAGGTATATGATGATGTACATTCATGTTTATAATCTGAATTTTCTATGCATTTATGATGCATTAAGTGAACATTGAATCATGACATTATGGTATGATCATTGAGATAAAAACAAGTAAGGTTTCATGGCATTTAGGTATGTTTTCCTTTAGCTTTAGCATGTACATTATATTTGAATGTTTAGTCATTCACTGAGCTTTATAGCTCACACTCGTTGTTTAATATTTTTCAAATCTTTACTTGTTGATTCAAGAGCTTGAGGGTTAAGGAACTTGGTGGTGATCAAATAAAGGGAGCTTTTGTAAAGTTATTTTGAACCTTGGTTTTATTTTGAGGCAACATGAGATCCTTAATTGAGCTTTAAGTGTATTTGTTCTTATGACACTTGGTAGTGCATAAGTGACCTATAATAACCTAGGTTTTACTTTTATCCTTGAATAAATAATGAAATATGAATGTTGATGTTAGATTAGAACTTATTCAATATTACTAAGTAAGGCTAACTTCTTCAAAGTATGATCTATGCCTTAAATACATGTCTTGATCACCTATAAAAGTTATAACAAGATGATATAATATGTGAGACTCATATGAAATAAGAAATGACCAATAATTCACAAAATGGTTTGGTGACTTGTGTTTTAGTTGACTTTATATGCAAAAATTGACTTTGGATAAATACTTGTATGTTATGATAAATGATGATATGAAGTATGCTACATATGTATTATGGCATGTTCCAAATGGTTTAAAGGTGTCCAATCATGTTCGTAGCCCCTAGGATCGATTTCATGACCAATTAGAAGCATGTTCTTTCACATTAATATGAATTTTCTTCATTTTCGAGAAAAAATAATCCCATGCTAAAAAGGATTGATCTCTTCAGGGAAAGGATCGATCCCTTCCCTAAAGGATCAATGCCAAACTCACTCTTTTGCAAAGGACCGATCCTCCATGAAAAAGGATCGATCCCTTAATTTTTTTTCTATCGATTAAAATAGGTTAAATTGCATTCACTAAACACCTAAAGTGTACCTTTAGTCCTTGAATGATCCCTAAACTTTAAATTATATTCAAATTGGTCAAAAAACATGAATTTGAAATTAAAGATTTGTTTTAAGTCAAATTCAATTGAAATTTGTTCTATGGATTTATAATAATAATAATTTCATAATGGAACATTCAATTTCATATTTTTTTGTTTATTTTAATATTATGAAAAGTTTACATTTTAGTCCCTAAATTGAGCATGTTCAATCAGGTCTATGTTTGATATCTGATTAATATGGAAATTTGCATGTCACTAATTAGGGATTATTAATGAGTATTGTTAAACTTAATTTGGTAGTTTACCTTTGAAATATATGGTTATGCGAAATGAATGATTTACCTCTAATTGATTAGTTGCGATTACCATTCATTATTCCAATTGTAACGAGACTTAAATTGTTCGTTTGTTATTCGTTGCCACATATTGCATGATGTATGATTTAAATTTTTATGCTTATGCACATTATACATGTTTTAGGGTTTCTATTTTATCTGATATGATAAAAATCTAATATACACTCAGGTACCCGGGTATTTATTCGTGATCGGGTATGGGGTGTTATAGGCTTGAGCCCATTAAGGCATAAAAAGGGGTGTTCTTGAATTGGGATTGAAAGGTGGAGGACTAAGATAGTAAATAACCCTTAAAATTATCCAAAATTATGATTTCCAATTAATATTGGCGATGTCAACGGGTAGAGAACTCTCATTCCTTTTTTCTTCTTCTTCATATTTGTCTTCTTCCTTTCTTCTTTCAAACACCATTTCTTCTTCATCCTAAACGCTTGAACAAAGGTGAAAGTTTTGAGTTTACATTTCCTTGTTTGAAGACTCAAGGTAAGAAATAGAATCCTCAATCCTTTAGCTCCCTTTCAAGCTCATTATTTTAGTTTTGGCCATAAAAATCATAAATGTAGGTTTAAGGTAGGTTTTGGGTTTTAAGGTTTCGTAGTGTTTCCAATCCATTTTTAGATATTACTATTCATATTTCTAACCTTATTAATCCTCTATATGAGTTATAACTCATTTCATTGCTTTTGATTAGTGAAAGAGGTGGGGGAATCTCCAAGGACAAGGGCAAGGAGAAGCTTGTTCTTGGGTGAACTCAAGGTGTTAAATTGAAACTTAGGACAAAGCTAACACACCTATGACTCTTTATACCATATGTAGATTATTCCTTGTGTTTGGTTGCTTGCATGTGTTCATTGAGCATGTTTTGTGAATTGCAATTGATCATGGATTTAGAAGTTTTTAGGGCAAATGAAGCATGTTAAATGACATATTATGGTCCCCTACAACACTTATAAGCTTTAAATAATGTTTAATACCTTCGAATAATAACTGATAGGGTTAGGAATTCTATTTTTTTGGAAAATAGAGGTTTTCTAGGCTCGAGTATTGGTACTGGATGAAAAATATCGATAGTGTTCTTCATGTAGCTTAAAAAAGGTTTTTTTAGCTGATAGTATCGATACCCGTACATGTGATATCGATATTATCCTGCAAATTTTGATACTTTGGTCTTAGTATCGATAATGATATAGTCATTCTGATTCTAGTAGCCATTTTTGGAATTGATACTCATGGAGTATCGATACTATAGGTTGAGCATCGATACTCCCCATATGAGAACCGATATTGAGGAATTTTTCTAAAATATAGAACCCATTTTTAGTATCGATACTCGAGGTAGTATCGATACCCTAAGGTCAATATCAATACTGAATGACCAGTATTAGTACCATCATCGTTGTTTGGGTAGGAAGCCCAATTATATGTCAAAAGGTTCGGAAGGGAGTTTTGAGTCATAGGAACCTCTCTAATAAGACTAAAGTAGAAATATTTAATAAACTCCAATAATTATATTAAGGAGTCATAATTTAAGACGACATAATTTTTTCCCTTGAGTGACGTTCGGGAAGAGATAAGGAAACTCGAACTACTTTAGATATATGATAATCGTCTCATATAATTAGTCAATTCTAGGTGACCCTAGAGGCGTTCCAAGCACTCTGAGGAGTAAACTAACGGGACATAGGCTCCGATGCTATGTGATTCCAGAGGTGTCCTAGGTATTAAAAAATTAGCATTCTTAGATGAAGATTCTAATGCTAAGTGACACAGGTCTTATCTGGGTACCTTAAGTAGAATAGAGGGGTGTGAGTCCCGATATATTATGTGACCCTCCGACTACACCATGATGCCTACTTGTTGTGAGTTGGATTGATTGCATGTTCATGGTTATACTTGTTTGTATGACCAATTGATGAATGCATATAGTATGTTAGAGTTATTTGAGTGGCATTGAGCTTGTGAGCTTAGCGTTCGAATTGTGTTTCTGTTTGCAGGTTCTTAGGAGGACAGATCGAAGAGCTATCGCCAAGTATGACTTCCAACTTAGATTGTTCTGACTAGAGTATGTCTTAGATACTATATAATGGGCATTTACTTCACAGGGACATTATTTCTATTTGAGTCATAAACTCTATTTACTGAACTTATACATTTGAATTTATGATAGAGTTCTTATTTTGTAAACACTAAATTCGTATGTTTTAAAACCATGTTTATTTTTATGAGTTTGATTAAACCATGTTGATGTCGTTTTAAACGAAACTTTTGGGCTAGCCACCTCAGTGGTCATGTGTGATGTTCTAATTTGTCAATTTTTGGTTGGTCCAGATTAGGTTTAGTCTTTCCTGGGACCCATGGGTTAGAGGTAATAAGTGTCGATGAGTACATGCCTCTAGAGTGTCAAGAGGACATAAAATATGGAATGGCGATACTAACATCTTCCTTTTTAATTTTAGAGAAGTGATGGCTGGCAATAATGCTCATAGTAACAAAAGTAGATAAGAGAGTCGTGCGTCATTAGCAGAAGACTTGGGGTGATGAGTTTGTCCTGAACTCGGTGGAGTTTGAGGTCTCAACTGATGTGGGGGTCGATGAGAAAACCTTCTTCTGTGAATTGGCCCAGGCCCTAAGCACATAGTTTATGCCATTTTGAGAGTCCCCTCCCCTCCAATCCACCTATACCTCTCATGGCACCCTCATCAGATTCACTGGTCGAAAGGCTCATCCAGTAAAAGACAACAAATTTTTATGGTTCTGATAAGGATGACCCCATAGCTACAGACCAATGGCTGAGAGAGACCATGCGTACCCTTCGCAGCTTTACCTCACTCTCAAAGGAAACTTTGATTGCATCAATGCCCTATTAAAGGGTGATGCAATTGATTGATGGAAGACAATGGAGTTAGCCTTGGAGCTCGAGCTTCCCACCTCGGGTATTTCATGTTTAAGTTTCGACAGAAGTACATTGGAGAGGCCCACACTATGATCTTAGGATGCAATTTGCCCAGCTGACTCAGGGTGACAGATTAGTAATGGAGTACAATGATTTCATAATGCAATTACCCAACTGACTCAGGGTGACAGATCAGTAATGGAGTACAAGAGAGACTTTCTTCATTTGAGTTAGTATGCATGTGAGCTGATAGCTATCAAGGATTTAAGGTGTCATAATTTCATGGAGGGCCTCAATCTGAATATTCACACCTAGTTGGTTGCCAATCCCCCAAGAGTTTTTGTCGAGCTCACCTACCAAGCTAAAAAAGTTGAAAGGGTTCAAAGGATGAGAGCCAGGGCAATGATCAGTTCTACAGGGCAGATTCGAAAGACGTCTGAGCCAACTAGGTCACATCAGGCTTCGGCCAAAAGAGCCCGAGATTATTAGGGGCCTTAGAGATCCCCCGCTGCAGACACCCAAAAGTTGGGTCATACCTCATACCTTGGGGGTAGGTCAGAGTTCAGGAGGAGGCCATTAGCTTCAGCTTCGGTGGCAAGTGCTAGTGGACCAATAAGAAGCGTAGTCACCCTAGATGTGAGCACTATGGTAAAAGGCATCTAGCATAATGTCACCAGTGACGAATGCTTTCTATGGTTTCAGATCACTCAACTATTTTATCCAAGATTACCCTACGATTTAGAGTGAGGCTCTAGTATCAACTTAGAGATTGACACCATATATTCAAAGAGGTTTGAGACATTTGAGAGGTGGCGGTTTAGTTTCTAGCCAACATAGTCGAGCTATTGGTAGGTCTGCTGTCTGGCCTACATCGAGAGTGGTTTTGAGACAGTATGTTGTGAGAGCTTAGGAGGAGTACGACGCTGCCAATGTGATATCAGGTATTTTTACAATTTTTTTTTCCTCTCACTGCATTAGTAGATTTGGGATTTACTCATTCTTACATATGTAGCAACCTTGCTCATGAGAGAGGTATACTAGGTGATAACTTAGAGATAGGGGTCCGAATCTCTAACCCTTTAGGGTTACACGCCTTTATGATAAGATCCATCGTCGTTATCCTATAGAAGTTCAAGGTGAAACCTTCCTAGTCGATTTAA
Organism: Hibiscus syriacus; assembly: GCF_006381635.1. Lineage (NCBI taxonomy): Eukaryota > Viridiplantae > Streptophyta > Magnoliopsida > Malvales > Malvaceae > Hibiscus > Hibiscus syriacus. The sequence goes on along the minus strand of NW_024063188.1, from coordinate 156,939 downwards.
TGAAGTTATCTTTCAAAGAATTCGATGTAATTCTAGGTATTTATTGGCTAAGAGAACACGATGCAAGCTTGAGGTGTAGAGCGAGGTAACTCAAACAAAGAAAGGTTGATGGGAAAAAGGTGGTAATATTGAGTAAGGATCTTGAGGGTACATCCTAAATCATTTTTTCATTTACAACTCGGAAGTTGTTGCATCAGAGTTGTGAATAATTGTTAGCTAACATCGTCACTCAAGAGTTCAAGGCCCAATACAAGGAGATACTCGAGTTGTACGTGATTTTTTGGTTATGTTTCCAGAAGAGTTGTTGGGATTACCGTCGAATCGAGAATTGGAATTCATAATAGAAGTTTTACCAAGATCGACATCGGTGTCCATTGCTCCTTATCGCATAGAACAAATAATGTTATTCGGTCGAGCAACTCTCCATGGGGTGCGTCGTTCTTATTTTTGAAGAAGATAAATGGATCTATGAGGTTGTGCGTTGATTATCGACAATTAAACAAGATGACTGTGAAGAACTGATGTCCCCTCCCAAGGATGAACGACCTCTTTGAACAGCTCAAAGGAGCATGAATATTTTTTAAGATTTATTTGAAGTTCGGGTATTACCAGTTGAAAGTAAAGGATATCGACGTAGTAAAGACATCTTTTAGGACTCGTTATAGACCCTATAAATTCCTAGTAATGTTGTTTATGCTCACTAACATATTGATGGAATTCATGCACTTAATGAATCGTGTCTTTCATCCGTATCTCGACTAGTTTGTAGTAGTGTTCATTGACGATATTATTGTTCAATCCTGGTCAGAAGATGAGAGCGACCATCACCTCCAGATTGTGTTACAAAGGCTTGGAGAGCGTTAATGCCAAGTTTAACATATGTGAGTTCTGGTTGTCGGAAGTGAGCTTTCTAGGCCATATAGTAGCTACAAACAACATTAGAGTGGATTCCCAAAAGAATCGGACCATAGTGGAGTGGGAACCACCTAGGAATGTGTTGAAAACATTTTGATGTTTCGATATAAGAAATTAAGTTAAATGAATTTTAAGATTTTACAAATAATTTTATAAGTATATTCGATACAACTATTCGAATATCAAAATATTACTCCAAGTTTTACAAAATGTCTATTTCAAATCCTTACTCAAGTGTAAAAATATGTTTTAATCTTTTAAACATATTTACAAAGTATTTCGATCCTTAATCGAGTCAAAAATCATTTCTTAATAAATCTCAAACTAAATTGGGCAGATTTCCCAGAGGGAACCGATTCCCCCTAAAGAGGGAACTGATTCCCCTGAATAGTTTTTGCTCCGAGAAATAACAGATTGCTCGGAAAAAACCGATTCCCCCTGTGTAACGGTCGAAATATTTGAAATTTTACACTACAGGAATCGATTCCCTATGAAGGGGTACCGATTCCCCCCACACTCCAAGCTGTTTTATTAATTGTTTTCACACAAAAACGACTCTATTACTCCACTAATGATCCCCAATTCAGAATCAATTGAAGGAGTATTTAAACAAGTTTAGAAGCCATTGATCAACAACAATTAAGAAGAAAAGCTAGAGAATCAAAGAGAAAGCATCAAACCTCAAATTTGAGTAATTTCAAGCCTATTTCATTCAATATTCATTTTTGCTTTCAAGAACACTTATTGTGCTCAATTGTATTATTCTTGAGTGTTCTTTATTTGTTCTATAATTGTGCAAACATCTTTCCTTGTGAGAATTTTCTTGTAAGTTTGCAAAATTTGTATTGTTTCTTTGGGAGAGAGTGTTATCAAGAATTTGGGGTATAATTCTTGAGGGAGTTGTAAGGTTACTCTTTGTCCTCAAAAGAAAGATAAATTTGTGAATTTGTGAAAAATCCTTAGTGTGGATAGCTAAGGTAGTGGACGTAGACTTTGGTTGAGAAATTCAAACCACTCTAAATCGATGTGAAAATATTTTCAATTTTCTGCAAAAGCTTCCACCAAAATTTTTATTGCCAATTCACCCCCCTCTTGGCCTATTCCATCGATAGATTAACTCAACAATTGATATCAGAGCCTCACTCATTTGAAGGTTTAATCACCTCTTGAGTTAATTTGGGAAGAGTTACATCAATATTCAAGTCATCAATGGCTGGCGCTTTAAACTCTGACTTCGTTCTCGATTCAATGCCTGTTAACAAGCCTCCTTTCTTCAATGGAGCTAACTATTCTTATTAGAAGAATATAATGATGTACTTTATTCAAGCAAGTGACATGGGATCATGGAATGTCATAGAAGATGGATACATCAAACCCTCCACTCACCTGAGATTGTGGAGTGAATGAGAGACAAAAATGTTTCAGCTCAACTCCAAAGTTATCCATATTATCTTTTGTGTTCTTGGACCGGATGAATACGGGAGAGTTTCATCTTGTACAACTACCAAGAAGATATGGGACAAACTACAAGTCACTCATGAAGGCACAAACGAGGTAAAAGAATCTAAAATTAGTCTTATAACTCATAGCTATGAAAATTTCAGAATGAAACCGGATGAAGATGTCAAAGCTATAACTGATAGATTCTCCACGATTGTTAATAGTCTCAAATCATATGGAGAAATTATTCCAAATGACAAGCTTGTAAGGAAGTTAGTTTACTCTCTTCCAAAAGCTTGGCAATCAAAGAAGACGACGATCATCGAGGCTAAGAACTTAAAATCATTGACCCTCGATAAGCTTATTGGCTCTCTCCTCACGCATGAAATGATGCTTAAAGAAGAGGAAGAACTTGAGAGAAGAGACGAACCAAAGAAGGAGCCGGAGAAGAAGAAAAACTTTGGAAGAACTAAAGAATTAAAGTGATTCAGATGAATATGACGATGACGAGGAAATGGCATTGTTTGCCAAACGGTTCAGAAAATTAATGAGGCCAAACCGAGGAAGAAAATTCAAACGAAATGAAGGCTTCAAGAATGAACCAAAAAAGAAGGACCCGATCATTTGCTATGAATGCAAAAAGTTGGGGCATGACAAATATGATTGCCTACAATTGAAAAGAAAGGGTCAATCAAAAATTAAGCACAAGGCTCACGTGGCTACATGGAGCGATGAAGAAGGTTCCGATGAAGAGGAACAAGAAGTAGCAAACTTGTGCTTGATGGCATTCGGGGAAGATTATCAGGTAACCTCTAGCTCATTTAATTTTGAAGATTATTCATTTCATGAGCTATTAGAGGAATATGATGGGTTGGCTTCGGATTATGAGAAATTGTTTTTAAAATAAAAAATGATATTTCAAATTGAAAAATGAAAATAATCTCATATCCAAGACCAACAATGATTTTAAAGTAAAATAAAAAATTTGCAAATCAAACTAGAAGAGTTTGAAAAGAAAATTTCTTATTTGAATAATTTACTTTCAAAGGCCAATGATGATCATCAAAAGAAAATTGATGATTGTTGAACTATGTTTTGATATAACAATTTAAGGCAAAATGGTTTTTGGACTTGAATTGAATTTACAAAATGTATTTGGGCTTAATTGAATTTATTCAAAATTTACAAAAATAATTCAAAGTTCTTTTAATTTAAAATTGAGCACAAAAATGTTTTATGAACAGTAAATCACTGTTTGAACAGTACCCTGAGGCTCAAAAAATCTAGTATGTAAAAGGGGAACCGATTCCCCCCAAGGGGTTACCGATTCCCTCACTATTCATCAGCCCAACGGTCATAATATTTGAATATTATGAAGGGGTATCGATTTCCTATGAAGGGGTACCGATTCCCCCCATTCTGGGCAACCTATTTTTGCAGGAAAAATCATTCCCAAACGGCTCCAGAACATCCCCAAAGGCTAGATATGACTTCAAACACATTCCAAGCTATAAATACAAGCTAAGGACACTTAAGAAGAAAGAGAACAACTATCCAAGCAATCAAACACAAGAAGAGAGTTTTTCATTCTTATTTCATCTTTCTCTTGTAAATATTTTGTTCTTGTGAGCTCAATCTTGTAAACACCTACCTTATAGAGGTTTTCTTGTTTACATCTTTTATCCTATTGTAAAGGGGAAAGGTTCTAGCTTATCCCGTGTAAAAGCTAGGGAAAGGTTCTAGTTTAGCCCGGAAAAACTAGGGAGTTGTAAGGTTATCTCTTTGTCCTCAAAAGAAATAACAAATTAGTGAATTTGTTGGAAAATCCTTGGTGAGGAGCTAAGGTAGTGGATGTAGACTTTGGTTGAGAAAGTCGAACCACTCTAAATCGCTGTGCAATTTTCTATCTTTCAATCTCTTACTCCCTAAACACAAAACCGTTCCGACCCCTCTTTACAAATCGTTCCGGTTGTAGTTTCGAGCTTCCGAAAATCCTAACAATGATCTTAAAGCTTCTTTTGATAAAGTTGGAACAAAACGTTTTGAAAATGGAGAAAATTCAAAATTCAACTTTGTTAGAAAAAGTTTTAAAAACTACAATCATAGAGGTCCTCAACGAACCTTAAATGGTAAAATCGTTAGGAGTATGTGAGTTCCTAAAGAACTCATTACTACTAAAGATAAGGATATCCTACATAAATGGATATCCAAGGGGACTAGGATTTTGAGTACTAATGAATATGGACCCAAAAGAATTTGGGTACCAAAAATAAAAACTTAATCTATGTTTGTAGGGAAAGGAGCATTGATACAAGGAAAGGGAAACAAATTCAAATTCATGGTACCTTGATAGTGGATGCTCAAGACACATGATCGGAGACAAGAGCCGGTTCATAGAGCTTAATGCCAAAAATGGAGGAGAGGTGACTTTTGGTGATAATTCAAAAGGTCACATTGAAGGTATAGATACTATAGGTAATACCTCTTCCATACAAATTAAAAATGTGTTATATGTGAATGGTTTAAAGCATAATCTATTGAGTATTAGTCAATTATGCGATAAGGAATACAATGCCTTGCTTGAAACAAATGGTTGTAAAGTCATTGACATTGCATCTAATCGGATTATGATTATTGGTCATAGAATAGGAAATATATACATGGTGCATTTAGATTCTTTTGATATGACTAATTTATGCATAGTTGCTAAGGATGAACATGATAGTTGGTTATGGCATAGGAGACTAGGACATGCTAGTATGAGTGTTTTGCAACGGTTAATTCAAGGAGATTTAGTTCGAGGGTTGCCTAAACTAAAATTTGATAATGATAAAATCTGTGATGTTGTGCTAAAGGAAAACAAAAGCAAATTTCTTTTAAATCCATTAATGACGTATCCACTAGTAGAGTGTTACAATTGATCCATTTAGATCTTTTTGGGCTATCTAAGACTACTAGCTTGGGTGGAAAACAATATGTATTTGTATTGGTAGATGATTATTCTAGATATACTTGGGTTCTATTCTTAAGTACTAAAGATGAAGCATTAGAAAAATTCATCACGTTTTCAAAAGTAATCCAAAATGAAAAAAGTTACTCTATAACTAGTGTTAGGAGTGATCATGGAACTAAATTTGAAAATCTTGGATTTACTGAATTTTTTAATTCTAATGGTATTAGCCATAATTTCTCAGTACCTAGAACCCCTCAACAAAATGGAGTTGTTGAGAGGAAAAATCGAACTTTATAAGAAATGGCTAGAACCATGCTTTGTGAAAATAATTTGCCAAAATATTTTTGGACGAAAGCCACAAATATCGCTTGTTATGTATTAATCGAGTAATGATTAGGCTTATTTTAAAGAAAACTCCATACGAACTTTTTAAAAATAAAAAGCCTAACATTAGCTAATTTCATCCTTTTGGATGTAAATGTTTTGTTTTAAACAACGGTAAAGACAGTCTTGGAAAATTTGATGCTAAAAATGATGAAGGAATTTTTCTGGGTTATTCCATAAATTGTAAAGCTTATCGAGTATTTAATAAAAGAACTTTAGTTGTAGAAGAGTCTATACATGTTATTTTCGATGATAATCCCCTTCCGAGGAAGGATTCTTGTGTGAATGATGATGTAGGTATTATAAACATAAATGAAAAACCATCATCAAAGGAAGAAACGAAAGATGAGAAAACTCAAGATCCTCTCGAGAATCCAACCATTGAAGAAAGGGAAGTCTCTTACCCAAGGGAATACAACTATGTCAATGATGGTGAAATAATAGGTGATCCATCTAAAGGGGTAACAACTCGATCTTCTCTTAGAAAGATATGTAATTATGTTGCATTTATTTCATGCATAAAGCCTAATAATATTAAAGAAGAATTAAATGATGAACATTGGATTATGGCTATGCAAGAAGAGTTAAATCAATTTAAGAGAAGTAGAGTATGGACATTAGTTGAAAGGCCTAGTAATAAATCTACTGTAGTACTAGATAGGTATTCAGGAATAAGCTTGATGAAAGTGATAATATAGTGAGAAACAAGGCTAGACTTGTTGCTCAATGGTATACTCAAGAAGAGGGCATAGACTATGATGAAACATACGCTCCCGTAGCTAGAATGGAAGCAATTAAAATATTATTAACATTTACATGTTTCAATGAGTTTAAATTATATCAAATGGATGTTAAAAGTGCATTTTAAATGGTTTTATAAAAGAATAAGTGTATGTGGAACAACCTCTGGTTTTGAAGATTTATAATTTCCAAATCATGTTTTAAATTGACAAAAGCACTTTATGGTCTAAAACATGAAATATTTTTCAAATTTTTTAATTGAAAAAGGTTTTTCAAAAGGGAAGGTTGACGCTACATTATTTTTAAAGCATAAAGGTAAAGATTTATTAGTAGTTCAAATTTATGTTGATGATATAATATTTGGTTCTACTAATGATGTTTTTTGCCAAGAATTTTCTAAACTAATGCAAAGTGAATTCGAGATGAGCATGATGGGGGAGCTCTCATTTTTCTTGGGACTCCAAATCAACCAAATAAAAGATAACATCTTCATCAATCAAGCTAAGTACATCAAGGATATGCTCAATAAGTTTGGACTGGAAAATGGGAAACCTCATGACACTCCAATGAGCTCATCAACAAAGCTTGACAAAGATGAAGGAGGTAAATTTGTGGATGTTAAATTATATAGGTCAATGATTGGCTCTTTACTTTATCTAACCACAAGTAGACCGAAAATTATGTTTAGTGTTTTCTTATGTGCTAGATTTCAATCATGTCCTAAGGAATCACATTTACTAGCTGTTAAGAGAATCTTTAGATACCTTAAGGACACTCCTAGTTTAGGACTTTGGTATCCTAGAGACTCTAGCTTTAGCTTGCATGCCTTCTCTGATGTGGATTATGGAGGATGAAAATTAGATAGGAAAAACACCTTCGGTACTTGCCAATTCCTTGGAAATATGTTGATTTCGTGGTTTTCAAAGAAACAAAATTGTGTTGCATTATCTACCACTGAAGCGGAATACATTTCAGCTGGTAGTTGTTGTGCACAAGTTTTATGGATGAAACAACAACTTTTTGATTATGGAATTGAAGTATGTACCATTCCTATCAAGTGTGACAATACTAGTGTTATTTGTCTCACTAAAAATCCCATCCAACACTCTAGAACTAAGCACATTGAAATTAGACATCATTTCATTAGAGATCATGTCACTAAAGAAGATATTGTTCTAGAGTATGTTGATACTTTGCACCAATTAGCGGATATCTTTACAAAACCTTTAGATAAAGAAAGATTTTGGAAACTTAGGAGAGAATTAGGTTTGTCCAACCTACCTTGACTTAGTGTTTAAAATAAGTTTAGCACTTTAATTAGTTTTGGAAAATGCTTATAAAAATAACACTTTTAATTGCATTCATTGCTATTAGTTAGGGGGAGTCTATGATTCTTTGTAAAAAAATTAATTATATGTTTTAAGATAGAATTAATTGTTTGAACATAGTTAATCTTCTTAATATGAGCTGCCAATACCACTAGAGCAAATTAATTTAGCATTTTGAGTGTTTAAATTACAGATTTTTTTCCTGGCAGGAGCAATCGATACCCCCTTAAAGGGGAACCGATTCCCCCTTTGAATGGGAACTGATTCCCCCCTTTAGGGAATCGATACCCCCACGGGGTCTGGTTTATTACGTCCAAATAAACCATTTTTTCTAAAAACCCTTCCTTATCTTCTCTCTCGTCGTTCACTCTCTTTCTCTCCTCAAATCTCTACATTGCTTCAAAACAACGTTTTCTAGTCGAAATTACTTCAATTATCATCTCCTAAACCTGCTAGCATCATTAATTAAGTGCAAACAACATCAAAATCTACTCAATCTTCAATTTTCAAGGTAATTTTTCTAAACCCACTATTTTATTGATTTTAAACATAGGACTAGTTTTAATTAGTTCTAGGTTGAAATAAGTATTGGGAATTGCTTATATATTGATTTATAACTATAATCTACAACTAATTTCATCAAAAACACAAAATTGATCAAAATTTTGAGATTTTGAGATTTTCGAAATTTAAACAAAATGATTGTTTTGTTTTTCAAATTGTTGTGTTTTTATTTAATTATGTTGTTATTATGAAAACTATACGTATATTGACTTTCAAACCTTGTTTTCAAACTTAGTTTTCAAAATTGCCCATTAGGATTATTTTAGAGAACCTTGAAATATTGCTGACTCAATTGAGTTTTGGGATTGATTATATTGCAAACATGTGTTTAAAATTGCAGGTTACTCTTTCTATTCTGATTCCCTTAAGTCATGTCTCACAAACGCCCTAGGTCATCCTCTAGTCGATCAAACCAACCACCAAATCCACCTCCTATCCAACAAATTCCTAATCCCAATCCCGATGATCCAAATATGACCATTCGTAATTCATTCTTCAATGAACCAGGTCGTAGACAAAATCTCTTCTTTAGGTATTCTCAAAATTTTGAATCCTACAAAATTCGGGAAGAAAGAATCCCATCTCTTCAAGCTATGTTAGACATAAATTTTCGATATCTTCCTACCCTACGAGAGTGGAAATTTGATAAATTATTTGAACTTGAACCAATAGTTTATCATCAACTCATTCGAATCTTCTATTCTAATGTCGTTTGCATTCAAAACCAGGCTAAAACCGTAACCATAGTAATTCAATCCTATCTTCTAGGAAATTTCTTTTATATTAACCCAGAATACATAGGCAACGCATTAGGATTAGATAATGAAGGCTTAGACAATGAAAAAATGGTAGGTTCTCATTATAAAAGAAGGGATAGTGCGAGTGTATTAGATCTCCATGATCGTTTCCTTCATATAATGATCTCTTGGTGGTTTCGACCATCCGAAGGCAGATACTCCACTCTTCGAGTCTTGGATCTTTTTTTGCTACATTGTATCCAAAATGATCTTAAAATAAACATACCTCAGATTATTTTTGCTAAAATTGTTGAAACCGTAAACCTAGTTCCTAATAAGAAACTCTGTTCATCTCTAGTTTACGGTTGTATTCTGAGTAATCTGTTTTCTAAAGCTGAGTTAGGGTTGGCCTTGATGCCTCTTTTCCACTCAAAAATCAAATCAATCTCTTTTCCTTAACAAGGAAGATAAGTGACGAAATTGGCCAATGGGTTCGTACCAGTGAGCAAGCTCCGGGAGCTGACGAAGTCGACGATGAGCCGGAGCAGCATGAGGAACAAACACAACAAGAAGATCAAATGCCTCCATATTTTTAATCTTTTATGGAGACATTTGATTTCGGTATGCATCCATGGAGTCACGATTTTCTTCCATAGAATCCCATTTGTCCACTTTGGGAGCTCAACAATTGGAAATTCTCCGGGAGATGCGCGCGAACAATGCAACAATGAATGAATGTATTAATGCTCTCACACATGAATGGCCACAATACGAGCTCATTTTCCTCCTTCTGATCCACCTACGGATGCTTGATTCTTGTCGTGCTTTAGTTCTCTTAGATGGGACTTAGAAATTATTGTTTTAACATTTTGAATGTTTTGGATGTTTGAATTTGATATGAATGTTGGATTTTTATGTTTTGGATATTTTTGAATGTTTGAACTTATTATGTATTTTTGGTCATTTTGAATTTTATTTTTGAGCTTAATGTTTCTTATTTTGTGCATCATTTACATCATGTTAGATATATGACCAATTTTGCCATGTCACATTGATTATGAATGTTGATTTTGAAACTAATGGCTAACATTTCTCTTTATTGTGATCTTAGCTGCTTACGTTTTATCAATTGGCTTAACTATCAAAATTTATTGTTTAATAAACGTTTTATAAAGTCTTTTTGATTTAAGAAAAAAGGGGTAGAAGTGTTAAAGTAAGGGGGAGTAATTTCAAAACTTGATTTCAAAAATTTATTTTCAATTAGAAAATTTTAAAATTACTAAAATGTTTTGTTATATCAAAAAGGGGGAGATTGTTGAAAACATTTTGATGTTTCGATATAAAAAATTAAGTTAAATGAATTTTAAGATTTTACAAATAATTTTCTAAGTATATTCAATACAACTATTTGAATATCAAAATATTACTCCAAGTTTTACAAAATGTTTATTCCAAATCCTTACTCAAGTGTAAAAATATGTTTTAATCTTTTAAACATATTTACAAAGTATTTCGAGCCTTAATCGAGTCAAAAATCATTTTTTAATAAATCTCAAACTAAAATGGGAAGATTGCCCAGAGGGAACCGATTCCCCCCTGTGTAATGGTCAAAATATTTGATATTTTACACTGCAGGAATCGAATCCCTATGAAGGGGTACCGATTCCCCCACGCTCCAAGCTATTTTATTAATTGTTTTCACATAAAAATGGCTCTATTGACTCCACTAATGATCCCCAACGTTCAGAATCAATTGAAGGAGTATTTAAACAAACTTAAAACCATTGATCAACAACAATTAAGAAGAAAAGCTATAGAATCAAAGAGAAAGCATCAAACCTCAAATTTGAGTAATTTCAAGCCTATTTCATTCAATATTCATTTTTGCTTTCAAGAACACTTATTGTGCGCAATTGTATTATTCTTGAGTGTTCTTTCTTTGTTCTAGAATTGTGCAAACATCTTTCCTTGTGAGGATTTTCTTGTAAGTTTGCAAAATTTGTATTGTTCTTTTGGGAGAGAGTGTTCTCAAGAATTTGGGGTATAATTCTTGAGGGAGTTGTAAGGTTACTCTTTGTCCTTAAAAGAAAGACAAATTAGTGAATTTGTGGAAGATCCTTAGTGTGGATAGCTAAGGTAGTGGACGTAGACTCTGGTTGAGAAAGTTGAACCACTCTAAATCGATGTGCAAATATTTTCAATTTTCTGCAAAAGCTTCCACCAAACTTTTTATTGCCAATTCACCCCCCACTTGGCCTATTCCGTCGATCGATTAACTCAACATAATGTATATGAAGTATGTAACTTCTTAGGCCTTGCTAGTTATTATAGTCATTTTGACAAAGGATTCTCTATGATAGCAGTCCCATAAATAAGTTGTTTTAAAAATAGGTTTTGTTTGTATGGGACGATAAACGTCAGAAAAGTTTCAATCGGTTAAAGGCTATCTTAAGTGAAGAACTTGTTTTAACCCAACCAGAGTCTGGTAAGGATTACACCATGATTAGTGATGAATCGTTAAATGGCTTAGAGTGTGTCCTAATGCAAGAAGGGAAGGTTGTGGCCTATGCATCTCGATAACTCAAGCCATATTAACGTAAGTATCCCACCTATGATTTGGAACTTGCTATAATAGTTTTCACCTTAAAGATTTTGAGGCAATACCTATTCGAGGAAAATACTACATCTTCACCGACCACAAAAGCCTAAAGTACCTACTCACGCAAATAGAGTTAAATTTTAAATAATGTAGATGGGTAGAGCTTTTGAAGGACTACGACTATGTTATCAACTACCATCTCGGAAAAGCAAATATGGTAGGTGATGCACTAAGTTAAAAGTCAATAATAGAGTTGTGAGCCTTTCTAGCACATTTGAGATTGACTAAGGAGGGATCTCTACTAGTAGAATTGAGGGTAAAGCCCATGTTGGTGAGCATAGTGAAAGGATTGAAGAGTTCAAATGACAAGTTAAAGGGGCATATAGAGTAGGTCCGTAAAGGTTTAACGCCTATTTTTTGAGTTGAAAAATGGGAATGTGTTGTATTTTATGGGTCATTTGTGCATCCCATCAGATGAAAAATTGCATAGTAAGATCTTGCACAACGCATATTATCCCTTTGTCATCCACCCTGAGAGTAACAAGATGTATCAGGAACTCTGAAACTTATTTTAGTGGTCGGGTATGAAAAGAGAGGTGTCTGAGTTTGTCTCCAAGTGTTTGGCTTGCCAACAAGTGAAAGTGGAACATTGGGTTCCCTCAGGTCTACACTAATCTATTCAGATTTCGTAGTGGAAGTGGGATAGGGTAACAATGAACTTTGTGTCGATTTACCGTTAACACGATGAAAGAATGATATTGTTTGGTTTATAGTGGATACACTAACCATGACCAATTATAATGGACTTCACCTTGGAGAAGTTGACTCATCTTAATGTAGAGGAAATAGTGTGGTTTCATGGGGTACTAACGTCAATCATTTTCTATAGAGATCTATGTTTTACCTCAAGATTCTGGAAAGCACTTCATGAGGCCTTAGGTACTCGACTGCATTTTAGTATCACTTTCCGAGGGATGTAGACTGATGGTCAATCCGAAAGGGTAATTCAGATCCTTGAGAACATTGCTTAGGGGTTGTGTCTTGGATTTCGAGGGTAGTTGGGAAGATCACATTCTGTTGGTAGAGTTTGCCTATAACAACAGTTATCAATCTAGCATCCAAATGGCTCCCTACGAAGCCTTGTATTGTTTAAAGAGTAGGACTCTCTTATGTTGGACGAAGCTGAGTGAGAAAAAGTTGGTCGGCCCATATTTGAGCAGGCAAGCGGAAGAAAGAGTTAGGTTTATTCAAAAGAGACTTAAGAAGGCTTTCGACAAACAAAGGTCAGATGTAGACTTGAAGCATAAGGATATAGAGTTTCAAATGAGAGACAAGGTGTTTCTCAAGGTATCATCGTGGGAAAGGGTGCTTAGATTTGGTTAGAAAGGAAAATTGACTCTGTACTTTATTGGGCCCTATGAGATTTTAGAAATGGTTAGAATTGTGGCCTATCGACTAGCCCTCCCACCAGAGATGAAGTGCATCCATAATGTTTTTCATGTTTCGATACTTAGGAGGTATTGTTTCGACCCGTCCCACATCATTCTGTTAGAGCATATAAAGGTGAGCTAAGATTTGACCTATGAATATGAACCGATAAGGATTTTGGATCGAAAGGTGAAGGAGCTGAGAAAAAAGTGGACCCCATTAGTGAAGGCATTGTAGAGGAACCATGGTATGGAAGAGGCAACTTGAGAAATCGAGGAAGATATACAACTTCAATATCCACATCTTTTCTATTCATGTAAATTTCAAGGACGAAATTTCTTTAAGGAGAGAGAGTTGTAACTCCTCAATTTCCAAGTTAGTAGTTTCGGGTAAACTCAAGTGAGTGTTATGTGGGTCAAGAAACTATTTAAAAGTGTTGGGTTAATATTTGTTTATTTTAGTTAGGTTTGAACCTATTAAGGCATAAAAATAGGTGTTCTTGAATTGGGCTTGAAAGGTGGAGGACTAGGAGAATGAATAACACCAAAATTTATCCAAAGGTTAATTTCCAATTAAGATTGGTGATGTCAACGAGAAGGAAACTCCAATTCCTCTTTTTCTACATCTTTGTCTTCTGCTTCTCTTCTTTCAAACGCCATTTCTTCTTTTTCCTAAAAGCTTGAACAAAGGTGAAAGCTTTGTTAGTTTACATTCCTTATTAGAAGCCTCAATGTAAGAAATAGAATCCTTAGTCCTTTAGCTCCCTTTCAAGCTCATTCTTTTAAGCTTTGGCCATAGAAAACCATAAATTGGGGTTTAAGGTGGGTTTTGGGTTTTAAGGTTCCTTACAATTTCCAATCTATTTTTAGAGATTAGGAGTTCTATTTCTAACCTTCTTAAGCTGCTAGATGAGTTAGTAACTCATTTCATTGGTTGTGATTTATGGAAGAGGTGGGGAAAGCTTAAAGGGAAAGGGCAAGGAGAAGCTTGTTCTTGGGTGAACTCAAAGTGTTAAATTACAGCTTAGGACTAAGGTAACACACCTATGACTCTCTTATACCATGTGTAGATCATTCCTTGTGTTTGTTTGCCTGTTTGTGTTCATTGAGCATGTTGTGTGAATCTTGGTTGATCATGACTTTAGATGTTTTTAGGGCATATGTAACATGTTAAATGACACATTATGGTCCCATGCAGCTCCTATAAGCTTTATATAACATTTAATGACATTAGAAGGGTTAATGGTTGGGTTGGGATTGTATTTTCATGGAAACAAAGTTTTCTAGGCTCGAGTATTGGTACTAGATGAATAGTATCGATATTATTCTTCGTGTAGCTTAAAACAAAGGTGTTTTAAGCTGAGAGTATCGACACCCATACATGTGGTATTGATAATTTCATGCGAGTATCGATACTTTGGGCTTAGTATCGATAATGATATAGCCATTCCGATTCCAATAGCAATTTTTGGTATCGATACTCATAGGAGTATCAATATATAGGTGGAGAGAGCATCGACACCAAGTGATTTTCCAAAACATTGAACCCATTTTTGGTATTGATACCCGGGTAGTATCGATACCCTAAGGTCAGTATCGGTCTGAATGGTCAGTATCGGTATCATCATAATTGTTTGGGTAGAAAACCTAGTTAAATGCCAAAGGGTTCAGGAAAAGAGTTAAGAGTCGTAAGGACTTCTCTAATAAGACTAAAGTGGAAATAAGTAATAAACTATGATAATTATATTGAGGATGGAATAATTTAAGATGACATAATTTTTTCCCTTGAGAAACATTAGGAAAACGATGAGGATAGTCGAACTACTTTAGATATACAACAATCTAAGTCAGTGTATATGCACTTTAAATTCTAGTTGACGTAGGCTTTGATGCTAAGTGATCCTGGAGGCGTTCCAAGTACTTTGAAGAGTAGACTAGCAAGACATAGGCTTCGATCCTATATGACCCCAGGGTGTCCTGGGTATTAGAGCAAGATGGTCTTCCTAGATGAAGATTCCGAAGCTGAATGACTCGGGTCTTATCTAGGGTACCTTAAGTAGGATAGAGGGGTGTGAGTCCTGAGATGATATGTGACCCTCCGACTACACTATGATGCCTACTTGTTGTGAGTTGGATTGATTGCATGTTTATGATTATACTTGTTCACATGCCTATGTGATGAATGTACATAGTATGTTAGAGTTATTTGTGTTGCACTTTGCTTGTGAGCTCAACGTTTAGAATGTGTTTCCGTCCGCCAAGTGTGACTCCAGCTTGGATCGTTCTAATCAGAGTACATCTTAGATGCTATATGTGAGCATGTACTTTAGAAGGACCTTATTTGTATTTGAGTTGTAAACTCTGTTTATTGAACTTATGTATTATGTATTTGAATTTACAATGGAGCTCATATTCTGTAAACACTAAATCTGTATGTTTTAAAATCATTTTTATTTTTATGAGTTTGATTAAATCATGTTGATGTTGTTTTAAAAGAAAAAAATTTGAGTTAGCCTCTCAGTGGACCATATTAAGACGTTACAATCTAGAACTCTATCTCTACATCGAAAAACAGTCCAAAAGAATTGAAAGATCTTCATTGACTCCCCACAACATCAAAATACGAATAAATTCTCTTTTTCTTCGCGTGAGATCTCCTACAGAACCTCAAAGATGTTCACAGAAAAAGACATTACCTAAGATATACCATTGTACTCAAACATTGAGAATCTTGCACGAAGAGGCCTTGCTCGATCATCCTTTGCTCAATACCAAAAATCTTCGCATCTAAGCGTTGAGAATCCTACTTTAAGAAGCCTTCGCCTCATAATTGAAATCTCCTCAAAAAGCGTAAAGGCTCTGGACAAACACATTCGCACAAAGCATCAAGAACCTATGCTTGTTGTTGCTCATTATCAAAATTTCTTGTTAATCAGACGATCCACCTTTATCATCTAATTCGTTAATAATGATAGAGCAATAATCAAAAGTTCGGATAGATTTAAACTTAAGTTCTTCTTTGGGGAAAGAATCAAAACATCAGTTTTGAAGTTGGACTTTTATCCTTGATGCAACTAGGACTTCAAGAATATTAGATAATTCAGTCACGTCTACATCCAGTCTGTCTATGTTGACTATGTTTTATCGATGTATTACTTTTATATGTACAATCGTAAAATAAAATTGATTAAAAATTTCTTCCCTTGTTAATGTAAAATCAATACCAAATGATAGGGAATAACGAATCCCTTACTGAAGATGTGATATCTAGATGGATGAAAATGTCTACCCCTTTAAATATGCTTTATCTTAATAACGTAAGCACGAATTAACTTATCTCTATAGTTAAATAAATCATTGATGTTTTTAAAGTCTACGAGTTCAAGAACCAACAATTGCAGCATGATAATTGAGCGCTTATTTTTAAATGATTGAGAGTATTTATAACAAATACTACTTAACACTAGTAGAAATTGTTGAAACCTTGTGTATTTAACATTTGAAATTAGTTCAATAAAATGTACAGTCCAATTTATCTCTCTTACAAAGCTCCCTACTTCTTCTTTTCGACCTTCGGCCAAAAAAAAAAAAGAATTGTATGATATAAAGTTAGAGAACAATATTACTAAAATTTGAACTCTAATCATCGATTCGTGAATAAAATCTCAACCATTACTCTAAGATGATAAGTGAACTCATTCATTGTATCTGACTACAATGTCAATATTTTTTTATTTCTTTATAGATTTATAAATGGATAGATTTTGATTTAGATTATAAAATAAAATAAAATATATTAAATAATATTATGTCTGGAATTCATTGAATAATCTTAGTAATAAAAGAAAATATCGTTCACTAAATAATTTAGATTTCAGTCGACAATCTCTAAAGTAGATGATTAAAGGTTATATGTGACATCTTCACCCTCAATTGTTGTGGGTTTAATATTCATGATGAGCAAAATTTTTCTTTTTCCACTCCTAGATAGAGATTATTCAACAGATTAAGAAAAATAATCCTTCATCTATGAATTTCTCTCTCTATTCTCAGAACTAATAGAAGGGCAACGTGACACTAAATTAATTTATTTTACAGATTTTAGAATTAAAATGTTTATTTGCATATTACTACTATTATTAACATTTAATTAAAATTAATGTTAATTAAATCTAATTAATAAAGAACTATTATAATATTTTATTTTAAATATTATATAAAAGTTTATGTTTCATCATTTCACATAATTTTGAAGTAAAAATAAAATAAAAATCACTACTTAAGTTTGAACCTACAATATATAATTTACATACAAACCTCTTACCATTTTAATTATAACTTTATGTAATATATAGAAGGTTTCAATTCACCAACATCAAAACTGTGATAAAATATACATATATAATTATAAAACTTTAAACTAGATCATGATGGTACTTCTTATGCCTATAATCAGAGAAGTTAACCCTTAAACAAAACAGAAGATGTAGGATTTATACTTAACGTCTTAATGTTGTTATCATTAAAAGTAATATATTGAAATATCAATCATTATAAAATATTTAAACATTTATTATCGAAGGATTAACTATCTAGAAAATAGATATTATCGCTCATTATCGTCCTATTTTTATTAATAAAAAGAAAGTAGGGTTTCTTTGTTATTAAATAAATAGTAGCGAGCCAAACTCACTCAGGGAGTGGAGATAATGAACGTGGTCGTGATTTTCGAATTAGAGTTGGTGAGGATGATGAGCAAAAGGGGAAAGAGCACACGCGTTGAGCGAACAGCACCAAAGCAAGGCAGAGCGAGCCACCTGGGCAAACGTGGCCAGCAGAGATAGCCCTTAGCCGCCCGCAATGCATATTTTGGGACGCAGTTTTTATATTCTCAACTTCCTGTCTGCGTTAGGTTGACTATATATAGCCTTAAGCTGCTCTTTGATTGGACCCCACCCTGCAACTTATATACCTTCCCCCTTTCATCCATACAAAACCACTGCATTTTCACATCTGCAACTCATCTCTTCCTCATACGTAAATCCTATATAATTTAATGCTGGTTTTGTACAGCATTGCCAAACTAAGCTAATTTTCAGCTAAATTATCTTCTTCCTCCTTGGAACCAGGTATGTTACACATACTTATACATACATACATGCATATGATCTTTATGTCTTTTTTATGGTTTTAAATGTTAAAGCAAGATTTACAGTTTTCATAGTCCCTTCTTTGTAACATTTGTGTAGGCAGAGAATTGAGAGCTTTTCATCACCAAAAAGGCAATGGCAGTGTCCGACTCGGAGGCCTACGAGGTCGAGTCAGCGTTACAGGCGTCGGATCAGCAGCAGAAGAACCACCCATGCTCAGAACTTGGAAGACAGTCTTCAATCTATTCTCTAACACTTGATGAGTTCCAGCATACACTGTGTGAGGGTGGGAAGAACTTTGGGTCCATGAACATGGACGAGTTCCTTGCCAGTATTTGGAACGCCGAAGAAAACCAAGCCATCAACTCTAGCAATCATCAAAACAACTCGGCCAATAATAAACAACTTGGTTCCCATTTTCATTCGCCTCCGAATGAAACATCAAGTAGTAGAGGTATAGCTAAGCAGCCTAGCTTGGCAAGGCAAGCCTCGCTTACGCTTCCTGCACCGCTGTGTAGTAAGACGGTCGATGAAGTTTGGTCGGAGATACAAAGAGGGCAGCAAGGACAAGGACAGAGTAACAATAGCAATGTGCATAACGCCGATGAGGATGCCAATACTCAGCGGCAGCCTACTTTCGGTGAGATGACCTTGGAGGATTTCTTGATTAAGGCAGGGATAGTAAGGGAACAATGCATGCCATTGCCGCCGCCATCGGTACCGCCTCCACAGCATCATCAACCCCCACAATATGGGGTGTATCCAACTAGTAATAACCCTGTGGTCGGTTCAGGTTTTGTTTCCAGGCCTGCTGGCTTTAGTGGAACTGCATACCAAACAATGCCTCCACCAGGTTTGAATGATAGTAAGACTGGTGGTAGCTACCAGCCTGATGCACCACCACCACTTACGGCTGTTTGTTATAAAGGGAAGGTAGATCCTCCTGGTGGCTATGGTCCAGAAAAATCAATGGGGGCAGTGGCGCCGATGAGTCCAATCTCATCGGAAAGGATTTGTACCAATCAAATCGTTAATCCAGTTTCACAATTCGGGATGGACATCGGGGCGGTACAGGAAGGCAAAGGATCTTCGATGGTCCAATAGAGAAGGTAGTTGAGAGAAGGCAACGTAGGATGATTAAGAACAGGGAGTCTGCCGCAAGGTCTAGAGCTAGAAAACAGGTATATATCAAAACTAATAACTATTGAAGAAGTGAAACTATGAGACCCCGAAAGTACCTCTCACAAGGTTGGTTTTGGTTTTATACAGGCATACACAGTGGAACTAGAAGCTGAATTGAACCAATTGAAACAAGAAAATGCTCACCTTAAGCAGGCTCTGGTAAAAATAACTTCATTTTGTTCATTTTCATAAAATTTGATGAGTTTTCATGGTAGCTTTTATCATCTATTCTATAAAGAATTTACTTTCTTCTTACTTGTATCAATAACAGGCAGAACTGGAGAGGAAAAGAAAGCAACAGTGAAGCATTCGTGTTCTTTTTCTAAGCATATAGTTGTTACATAGCATAGAAAATGTTCGAATGGCAACAACATCTACCCATGTAACATGTATAAATTCTACATGATCCATTTTTCAGCTTTGTTCTTCCTAATCTTAGTGTATTTTTCTTGCAGTGCTTTGAGGAATGGAAATTGAAAACACAGACGAAAGCTCGGAAAGCTAAAGAAAAACTGAGAAAGATGAGAAGAAGCTTGAGTTGTCCATTGTAAAGTGAAATAAACAGCTCAAAAGATTTATAAATGAAGATAACACCAGGAATCACAATAACAGTACAAGTGGTCTGGAGTTTCAATTCTTGCAAAAATCTATTTAATATAACTTTTCTCAAGACACCTAAGACAGTCTTGTATCTTCCAATAACTTTCGTGCAACCCTCATCTGAATAGACATCATATCAGAAACACACATGAAATGAAATATACACAACAATTTTCAGATGCCGAGCTATCATGGTGACACGGCAATCCTGAATCTATATGCCACCTATCCTCATGCAATTAGTTGGCAGCAACTGCCACAAAACTAATAGCATTTACGTCTTAGTTTTATTTCGAAGGTTAAATTAGAGAGCTCCTCGGAATCAAGTAGGTTATTTCAAATCTTAGCTTATTAGAAGGGCTCCCAATATCCCTTAACTACCACCCTGTTTAGCAGCTGTTGTCATGAAAGATTCACCGCATCCACATTGACCTTTCGAGTTTGGGTTGATAAAAACGAACTCAGACCTGTGAAGGGAAAATTGAATACCAATCAAAATGCAATCAACAATAACTCTCAACAGAAATCTTTGTGATTCATGCCAAGTTATGTTTAACTCTGCTAATGTCAAAGCCTTCTACATGCTTGATGCTTTTACGTGCAACATTCCAGATTATCTAGTTAAAAGCTCTGCTAAAGAAGATACTTTTCTTCCCGACTAGAACGGCCTAAGTTCAGGAAAGTCCGCCGAGCAACAGTAAAAAGGATGCAATGAAGGTGGATGGCGACTGGTAGAATGCTATAATATGTAGCCATTGTTGGAACGAGTTATTACTAGCAAAAGAAACGATGATAGGCAATAACAGCCATGGAGTCAACACTAGTTAGAAATATTATGAACAATGTGACTCAGATTCTCAGTGTCAAAATATATATGGGTATCTTCGATTTTTTAGGTTTTTTTAAACATATTAGGAGAATCATATCTGGAATGTGAATTGTGGAACAACAGATATAGGACACGCAGCAGTGGATGCATCTTGAAATACAAATTTTCTTTACTTAATTATTTATTCTTGAAATTCAAATTTTCTTTACTAAATTATTTATTCTTGAAATTTAAATTTTTTTCAATTAATTATTTATTTTACTGATTGTATCTAAATTGTAATTTTATTTGTGTTCAAACTATAAAAAAATTTATGTAATTAATATATTCGTATTCATCTTTAAAAAAAAATATTTCTAGATTGGTTCCGGGATACAATATTCTAGGAAACATGAAGACTGGATAACATAGACTCGGAATTCAAGAAAAATGTAAAAGGTGCAGAGGTTGGAAGCGTTTATGCATTGGTGAACCAAAAATTTCTACTTTTCCACCTAAGGATAAGAAACAAACACAAACTAAATGGTACATTTACCTGACTACTGAATGGTCAAATGTTAGTGCTTTAAATCTAATTTAAGCTTCTCAATTCAATTGATCATATAAAGACACAAAATTTAGCTAGCAAATGAAACAAAATGATAGGAAAAACACATAAAATAAAGCTCCGACAAGATTAAATATGAAATACCTAAGTTTATCATCCACAAAATCCATCTTGGTTCCAATAACATGCATCAAAGCTTTAGGTTCAATCAATATTTTCACGCCCTTGTCTTCTACCAGTTCATCGAACTTTCCTTTCTCATCTATCAGTCAATTCCGTAAAATAAAAATAAATCCCCAAAACATTAAATGAATTCACAAATATAAAGATATTGAATTCAAGAGTACAATAATATAAGACTAACCGGCGTAGTTGAGGGTGTAGGACAAGCCGTTGCAACCGCGAGCCTTAACACCCAATCGAAGGAAGGGTCTATTGCGTTGTTGAAGAAGGTGACGTATTCTGGAGGCGGCTGATTCGGTTAAAGTCAAAACTTGCAGCTTCATCGCCGAGGGCCTGATTTTCTCGGCGGCAGTCGCGAATAATCGAGAAGTCATTAGCATCTCTGTAGACAACGTGGAGTGTTGGAAGACTGATGGAAAATAAGAGGCAAACAAAGAATCTTGTTTGCCGCCGGAAAGGAGGAAGGGGATTGGAGGTGAACGGATGCCTTAGATCCGGCCAAACATAAAATGAAAATGAAAAAGCCCTGGCTATGGGACATGAAATTAAAAACGCCTAACCAAGAGGATGAAAATATAATTAAACATTTCTTTAGGGGCTTATATTATTACTCTTCTCCTAAGAGACCGACAAGAATATTTTACTCCATATAATATTATCCTATGCATTGTCTTTATAAAATATTTTTCAATTTTTCTTATATAACTATTATGTTCTTAATTACTTTTATATTATTATTTTATCTTATATGTTAATTTAATTAAAATATTCATTAAAAATAAAATTTGAAAAGTTATAAAAAAATAAAAATAACAAAAAAGAAAGAAAAATAACAAGAATAAACATGAAAATAAATATATATTATTTTCAATATGAATTGTGTGTAATGTTTTCTCTAATTTTTTTAAAATAATTCATATCTAGGAGAATTTTGAACTCACGATATAAGAGAGAAGATGTAAGAGCTTTTAATCATCTACTCTAGAGATTGTTGTTAATGTTTTTTTATAAAAAAAACTTTTAGTTGCTCTCACGCTTCCTTAGGGTTTTACCCTGACTAATCTAGATTGACCCATGTCGCACACTAAGTTTTAGTGGGTGAATCTCTCAACAGAGATTTTTGCATACGAAAGGCCTCGAACTCGAGACTAACTTGAATGATATTGAGTTGCTTACCAATTGATCCAACCCGTTGATTATTTTCTCTAAATTTTATAATCAAAGATATAAGGAATAAATATCATATAAAATTATAGTCTAAGTGGGTATCAAAATCCTAATAATAAAGTACACTAAAGACTTATTTAATATATAAAATTCTGCATGAGCTAAACTATATTAAGAAATTTTTATTATTTCTTAAGATTCAAAATTTGAACACCGCATATACATAAAATATTTTTTTAACAATAACAACTAATTTTTTATTAATAATTGAATGAATCAAAATTACAACGCATCAAAATATAGAGAGAAAATTGGAGACAATAGTCACCAATATACTCATACAAAAAAATATTAAACCTATAGATACAAAGAAAAATAAAGCCTTCCATTGAGAATGACAACCAACATCAAAACCCAATAACCTTCATAAAACTCATTGTCTTTGTCAAATGAGATGTTATACGAAGTGATAAATGATTGGTGAGCGAACCAAACAATCTGGCAGGCTGCTTCACTACACAATTCTGATTACATTGGCAAAAAATCTTATACCAAAGAAGGGATCTGATATACGTGACCATCGATAAAACAATCAAAAAATAAATGTCGTGATTATTTTTATACGAGTACCAAAACGAATGCAAAGGTATGCGGAAAAACGTATCAAAAACCATAAGGATCATGCCACAAGAGTAGAGAAACGTGTCACAAGGACAGAGATTCTTATTCAAAATTCAAAAAGGCTCACGAAAAAAAGAAAATAAAAGACATAATATAAAAAAGTGAGAGAACTAATAATCACCGACGGTAGACACCCAACATTAACGTTCATGTCGCCGCCAACTAAACAAAAAAAAAAGAATACAACACAATTATTAAAATACAATTAGGTGTTTCTTTTTCTTCCATGAAATTTCGCAACAATCCCTTACATTTGTCATTTTTATAAAAACAATAATGTTTTTGAATTTCTAAAACGATAGTGAAAGATTATAGTTTGGAAGAAAATAATCACGAAGAATGCCACTAAAACAAATCAATAAATGCATCATCTCCTCAATTACCCTTAAAATCACTTTCGAAAGCAAAAAAAAATGAATGGAGAAATATATAATAATAACAATAGTAACTTCAATTTCAAAACCATCATACTTTTTCCCGTTGACATTTCTTTTATTTTCCTTCAAGTACCTCTTTCTTATGCATATCCCGAAAATAATTTCATTTTCTTCATATTGTTCAAGCATTAAATTGTTAATTCAATCACCAAGCTCAGGTGATTCATTTCCTTCAACTTCCTTCTTCATTTTCCTCGATTAGTGTTGTAGCATTTACCTTCCCATGAACAATGCAATTGACTAGTTATATACATCTTCTCTTTTTCCTTTTCTTCAACTTCTATTACTTGATTAGTATTGATGCATGATGTGAAGGTAAGTATGCCTAAGGATGATATTGTAGACGATAGTCCCTTGATTGTTAGATCTAGGAAGAAAGTAAGACAACCTGCAAACAAGATAAGGCTCAAAAGAAAGTGTATAATTGGCTTGATGTAAGGGTAAAATGGTGGGCTAGAATCAAATAAGAAATAAGATAGATTGATGATTTAAGTGGCTTGTTTTGTATAATAGTTTGGGTGTGGTGATGGTTAAATATGAATGAAATTGATGATGGATAGTATGAACAAGAACTAAGGTAGAAATAATGATATAGAAGCAAAACCCCTAGCCTTTTAAGTTCAATGTCCAAGTAGTAAACAAGGACTTGGACCCACTAGTTATAAAGGAACTAGGGAACACAAGTATCAATAGAAATAGAGAGGGGTTGACGCCATAAGCACTAGGTTTGATAAGTCAATAAAGTTCACAAAAGAACTTAAAGATAGAAATGTCTCACAAAGGATTAAATTAAGCAAAGATGAGATGCCTTATAAAGCCAAGGCATTGGTTATTTAAAAGAAACCAAAGGGAAGGGCCGAATAAACAAGTAATGGTTTGACTAGGATGCACCCTTTTGAAGTCACGTGATGTTTTAAATGAAAAATGATGTCCTTAGGTTGAATAATGATGGTGTTGATTCAACAAGCCTCTTTTGAATGCATAAGCCTTCTAATGGCTGAATAAAGATGATGGTTTTGGTTTGAATTCATCTTTGAATGATCATGTCCTTCCAAGGCCTAATGGTGATGATGGTTCGGCTATGAGGAATGAATGCTTGTGATAGTTCGACAATGATGCTTAGTGAAGACTTGGTCGAATAATGAAGATACTTGGCTTGGATGGTCACTTCCCTTAGTAAGTAACTTCTCCTTTGGCCGAAAAGGCTTGTGATGGTTTGACCAAGGGTGTGCCTTGTACATGACTTGGTCTTGGCGCCAAAGGTGATGCCTTAGGTAATTAACTAGGATAGTTGCAGCTAGATAGGCTCAAGCTAGGTTCCTAGTGTCACTCCAGCTACTCAGCTCACTCCCCTAAAGCTAGCTCCACTCTACTGGTAAGCTACTTGGTCCCCAACTCCCTCCCAGCTAAGTTCAGCTCTCATTCAGTTAGTTCAACTACCTTTTCTGCTAGTTTAGCTGCCTTAGCTTGGTGTTGAGATCTTTTACGCTTGGTGAGCTATCATTTTTTGCCCATGAGCTACCAAAGCTTCCATACTTAAGTCATGCACCTATGAGATCCATGAAAATACTAAGTTAGATAGTAAGAAGCTAAGAACAATAAAGAAATATAATGCACACCTATGCTAAGTATGCAAATGATATGTAAACATAGGTAAATGATGTGAAACATGAAATATGCATGACATAGTTAAGTTTAAAGATGTGGAACATATAATCATTCATATAACTTAGGTAATATGCATAATATAAGGACTAAGGTATAAGAACATGAGTTCTAATTTAAAATCCATATTATAAACTATGTCAATGACATGATAATGCATTATATGCAAGAAATATAAATCAAGGCATAGAATGATATGAATGACATAGATACCATAAACATGTATAATAAATAATATGTAAAGAAATAAAAGCTCCATATTCTTTCATCCTTGTGAGAAAAGATGAAAAAAATGGACAACAATAGGTGCTTGAGTAGGATCACATAATCCCCCCTTTGTTAGGTTATTTGTCCTTAAATCGAAGTTATTCCACAATAAAGACTAGCTTAATGTAGGGGTGGTCAAATCATTACACTTCCCTCTAAATGAGATGCTCAATCTTCTTGGTCAATCCTGTAAAAAAAGAATGAATTTCTCTAAAAACTCGATTAACATTAGATAAGTTGATCATAGGTTGTGTCAAGAGACATTTCCTAATCATCTCTTTTCCCGAATAGACATATGCTATTTGGGTCCCTCATTTGTTCCCTTTGGAATCATCATGCTCTTTTGTAAAGGCATTTATCTCTTGAACGCCTCCTTGGTGCTATTTGGAAACATCATGTCTTTCGGTGATAAGATATGTCCCTTGTATTTCCTCCTTGTTTGAAGCGACACAACCATTGGTAAGGGCATTTGACTTTTCAGATTCCTACTTCAATGGTTTTGAAACTTTGTGCTTATTTCTCATGGCTTCAATACTCTTCTTCATGTGTATCATATCATTCTTCACTTGTTTTAATGATAGTGGTGCTAAAATGGTCTTTTTTCCTTCACGTTTGAAAGAGTATTAGTTGGTGCAGCAATCATGGATAGTATTTTATCATATTGCCATGGCCTTCTAAGTTGTATGTGACTTGCATGCATAGGAACAACATCACATAATACCTCATCCTTGTATTTTCCAATGGAGAATGGTATTAGTACTTGTCTTGTCACATTTAACTCGCCTCTATTATTTAACCGTTGAAGTTTGTAAGGAGTTGGATGCTTTAACGTCTTTAGGCCCAATTTCTTAATCATGACGGTGCTAACAACATTAGTGCAAATCCCTCCAATAATCATAAAACATATATTTTTCATTCACGTTGCACCTTGTATGAAAGATATTTTCCCTTTAATTCTCCTTAACGGTCATTTGGTGCTTAGAAGTCTTTTAACAACAAGAAAATCTCCATCCACAGTAGCCTCGATATCTTTCTCTTCTTCTTTAATTGGATCTTCCTCTTTTTCGTCCTCATTGTCTGATACAAATTCACCATTTTCTAACAATAGCATTGTGTTCCAATTTGAGCATTGGTTCGCCATGTGACCTCTCCAAAGCACTTAAAACATTTGATGTCTCATGTTCTCTCAGTATTGGCCACTTGTTTTCCTTTTCTAGTATCCACGGTTGTTTTCTTTGGTTTTGAAGGCTTGGCACCTTCCTTGATTTCTAAAGGCACTTATCTCCTAAAGTTGTTGCCTTGAATCCACTTTGGTGTTGCATTGTTGTTACTTCTTGTTGCATATCTCTTTTTTACTTTTCTTTCAACTTTCATGGCTACGTAAACCATTTCATCAATCTCCACATAGTGTTTTAATTCTACTACATTGGCAAGTTTAGGATTCAATCTAGCCAAGAACCTTGCCATGGTTGTTTCTTTATCTTCTTCAACATTTGCACGGATCATTTCAACCTTCTTTTTTTTGTAGTAGTCCTCAACACTTTTGTTTCCTTATTTAAGATTCTGCAATCTTTGTAGTAGTCCTCAACACTTTTGCTTCCATGTGTTGATGGGTAATTCACCATTTCTTCTCCTAGTAGTTGTCAATTGATACCACCACACTAAGGCTTAGTCGATGAACTCCAATGCTGTCATTTGAATCTTTTTTGTCTCTGAGTAATTATGATATTTAAAAATGAGGTCCACTTTGCTCTCCCAATCCAAATATGCTTCAGAGTTAATTCTCCCTTGGAATGGTGGAATGGTGACTCGGATGCTGTTGAGATTGTTATCATAGAATGGACGACCTCCTTGGTACCTTGGTGCATTTCTCCTTGAGTTCTGCATAAATGCATGATAAACCTCGACTTTATCATTTTTTCTTCTTCTTTATACTCCTCTTGGTATTCTTCTTTTTTTTAAATTGGGGTTATCTTCTAGGGTTCAGATTGCCTTGACCATTACCTCGAGAGACCTTAATTCTATCAATCCTTTCATTGGGATGCTCAAGTTCTACCCTCGGTATCCTTAACATCTCTCTCGTCATGTCTTGTATTTTGAAATTAGATGCTCTAATTGGTGTAAACTTCTTGACCTTTGAGACATGGTTAGAAAAATCAAAGAAATATAAATTAAAAAGGACCTTACCAAGTTTACTCTCAGAAAGTCTCATTGATCACTCCAAAGAAAGTAATATTTCACTCTACTCTCGTGTTTGCTCTCTGAGAATTCAATGGCTTTTTACTTCCCCTTCTGATATCACACGCTCAATTGTATTTTTCCTCTATTTTATCTCTTATATAGTTCTTTATAGAACTTACTCAAGACTTAGGAAAGATTTGTGCTTTGGTGCGTCGGCTGAAAGAATGTTAGGGTTAGGAAAGAAAACAAATATAATGAAATATGTGGCTTAGAGATATGAAGAAAAGAAGAGAGGAATACTTACTAGTCAAGTTACTTAAAACCTTCCTTTCAACAACAATCAAGGTTTTGAAGAGAATGGCATCATGCTTGATATTGAAATAGATGTTGTTGTGATTTCACCCTTGTTGAACTTTTGCCTTTCTTTTTGTATTTTTCCTTTTCTTGAACTCATTTGATGATGATGGAGTTTCCTTTATTTTCTTTTTCTTTTCTTCTTTTTCCTTGATTTCTCTTTATTTATTCTTTGGCAATTTGGTTTGGGATTTACTTTGTGCACTTGCTTTCTTCCATTGAAACTTTGATTACCATATGATATGAAGATAAGCATACTTAAGGATGATGTTGTAGACAACAATCCCTTGATTGTTGGATATAGGAAGGAAGTAAGACAACCTGAAAGCAAGATAAGGCTCAAAAGAAAATGTATGGGTGGGTTGATTTAATGGTGAAATGGTGGGATAGAAATCAAATTAGAAAGAAGATAAATTGATGATTTAAATAGGTTGTTTTGTAGGATAGTTTGGGTTTGTTGATAGTTAAGTATGAATAAAAGTGGTGAAGGATAGTATGAACAAGAACTAAAGTAGAAACAATGCTATAAAAAGAAGAATCCCTAGCCTTATAAGTTCAATGTCTGAGTGGTAAACAAGGACTTGGACCCACTAGTTATAATGGAACTATGAACCATAAGTATCAATGGAAATAATAAGGGGTTAATACCACAAGAACTAGGCTTGATAAGTCGATAAAGTTCACAAAAGAACTTGAAAAGAGAAATGTCTCACAAAGGATTAAATTAAGCAAAGATGAGATGCCTTACAAAGCCAAGGCATTGGCTATTTATAATAAAACAAAGGGAAATCTCTAATAAACAAGTAATGGTTTGGCTATGATACACCATTTTAAAGTTACATGTTTTAAATAAAAAATTATGTTCTTGGGCCGAATGATGATGGTATTGATTTGGCAAGCCTCTTTTGAATGTATAAGCCTTCTAATGGTTGAATCAAGATGATGGTTTGATTTGAATTCATCTTTGAATGCTCATTGTGACACCTAAATCACACAGATTTAAATATCACACGAAATTTTAAAAGTGAAGACCAAAAAATTTTCCTCGTAAATTATACTTGCTTTAAAGTATTTATATAAAGTACAGATCGTAACAATTTATAAAAATAGGGCCCTAATTTAGAAACTTGATAAATAAAACAAATAACACATATATATACAAACTGACTCTTTTCAAATCATGACCTCTACATGCCTATTAAGCTGACATTGTCATACTCTGGTACTCTACTGAGACTCCTCTGATGATCTCGTTATCCCATCGATATCCATGAAACCTGAAACCTACGAACAGAAACACATTCGAAACGTTGAGCTCGCAAGCCCATCGTCACACAATTCATCTACCATACTACATGCATTCATCAAATGATCATGTTGACGAATGAAAATATGTGCATGCAAATACACTTAAACATCCTGAGGTAAGTCTAGTGGTGTGGTTAGAGGAATTTACGTGCATCTCAAGATGACACCCATAGCTTACCTAACATCTCATGAATATACTGAAACATATCAACAAACATGAGATAGGTCAAGCCATGAGGTCGGAGGAATTTATGTGCATCTTGGACAACATACTAGCCTATCTAAAACACAATAGCTTCAGGTAAGAATCGAAATTTATGTGCATCGGAAACTTGTAGCCCTTAGTCTACCACGGATCCTCAAGAGATCAGGGGTCCGAAATTTACGTGTATTTGAAGCTCACATCATGATCCACATATTTGGGCTCTCGAGCATAAGGTGTGATTCTGGAATTTACGTGCATCAGAATTCGTATCAATACGACCCAAAATTTATGTGCGTCGGATGCGTACCCAAACAAAAGATATCCCGATATCAACATAGCATAGCATAGCATAGCATAGCATAGCATAGCATAGCATAGCATAGCATAGCATAGCATAGCATAGCATAGCATAGCATAGCATAGCATAGCATAGCATAGCATAGCATAGCATAGCATAGCATAGCATAGCATAGCATAGCATAACATAACATAACATAACATAACATAACATAACATAACATAACATAACATAACATAACATAACATAACATAACATAACATAACATAACATAACATAACATAACATAACATAACATAACATAACATAACATAACATAACATAACATAATGCTAGAGTAACTCGGGTGTCCTAGTTGTTTCCCTAGTATCAAACAAAGACTAGTTTTATGTCACTTTATTTCATAACGTTATAAGTCGAGTTGTTCATTATTTATGATATCCAGATTAAGGGTTTAAGTATTTAAGCAAATCAATTAATGGACCAAATTGAACTCATTCAAAAATGATGAGGTCCAGACCATATTTCTCAATACCTCAGACCCCTAAAGAATGAAATTTCACCCTTTTCCATTGAGCAAAACAACGAAGTGATCAATCCTTTCTTTCGAGGGATTGATCTTTTTCCCCGAGGGATCGATCCTTTTGAAAAGGGATTGATCCTTTGCACAACAGAAAGTTTGGGATTGGTCTTTTCGGTCGAGGGATCGATCTTTTTTTTCGAGGGATCGATCCTTTTGGAAATGGATCGATCCTTTGCAAAACAAAAAGTTTGGGATCGATCATTTTGGTGGAGGGAAAAGTAATCCTTTTTCTAGGAATGACTTGATTAATCTCATAAAACACACAAAAATCAACCAAACAATTCCCCTAAGACTAGCAAACATGTTTAGCATCTTATTTAGTGTCTTAAAGGTCAAAAGGTATTAATTTTCATGCTTGCAACACACAAATACGAATCTTTCCATGGAAATTACTCTAGCATGCTTCTGAACTAAACAAACCCCCACATGTTTTTCTTACCCCATACATGCAACCATATTCACTTAGATAACATTACAAGTGGTAAGGAAGAGTTATAGTGTGTTACCTCAGCTCCTAGCAACTCAAAAACTTCTATAACTTATCCAATGATCAAATTTTCCTTGACTTAGGTTAAGGGGGTTCTTGCACCATTTTTCCATCACTCAAAAGCCACCAGTCGGTTCCAACATGAAAATCAAGGACACTAGGTGTTAAACAACAATTAAACTACATGAAAATCAAATAGAAATCATGGGAGGAAGCTCTTAAAGCTTAAACCCTCCCAAAACCTACAATGAGTTCATGGCCACCATTAAAGAAGATGGTGAGCTATTCAAAAAGCTTAAGAACCCTAGATTAAGAATCTTACCTTTAAATTTTGGATTGACGAAGGAAATGAAGAAATGTGCAAGCTTTCCCATTTATCTAGCTTGAATGAAGAAGAAAGAATGAGTAAAAAAGACAGAATGAAGAAAGAGAAGTTTTGGGTAAGATAAAGAGAAAAATGGTCAGCCTAAAGCTCCCTTACCCACGTTAAATCAGCTAAAAGTCCTCCCAAATCAGCCATGTTTTTCTTCAATGGTATAATTACACTCTTGGTCCTTCTATCTTCTTCCTAAGCTTAAAAATCCCCTTTTTAACTTCTACATGGCTAATTTCTTATTCGGTTAAACTCAAAATCGAACCAAAAGAACCTCATGATACAAATGATCTATTAAATAAATTATTGGGTTGACAAGAAACTACTAGGCCGATATTCGGGGTGTTATACTCATGTCCCTCAAAAGTCGAATGGTAATGATGGTTCAGCTATAATGAATAAATGAAGGCTTGTGATGATTCGACAATGATTCTTGGTGAAGACTTGACCAAATAATGAAGATGCTTGGCTTGGATGGCCGCCTCCATTGGTAAGTAACTTCTCCTTTGGCAGAAAAGTCTTGTGATGGTTCGGCCAAAGGTGTACCTTGCACATAACCGTGTCTTGGCACCAAAGGTGATGCCTTAGGTAGCTAACTAGGTAAGTTACAGCTAGGTAAGTCCAAGCTAGGTGTCTAGTGTCACTCCATCTACTCAGCTCACACTCCAGTTCCCCTACAGCTAGCTCCACTCCACTGGTCAACTACTTTGTCCTCAACTCCCTCCCAACTAGGTTTAGCTCCCATTCAACTAGTTCAGTTGGCTTAGCTTGGTGTTGAGCTCCTTTAAGCTTGGTGAGCTATCATTATTTTTCCATGAGCTGGCAAAGCTTTCATATTCAAGTCTTGCACCTATGAGAGTCTTGAAAACACTAAGTTAGATAACAAGAAGCTAAGAACAATAAAGAAACATAATACACGCCTATACTAAGTATGCAAATGATATGTAAACATAGGTAAATGATGTGTAACATGAAATATGCATGACATAGCTAAGTATAAAGATGTGAAACATATAATCATTCATGTAACTTAGGTAATATGCATAATATAAGGACTAAAGTATAAGAACATGAGTTCTAATATAAGATGCATATTATAAGGTATACTCATGACATGATAACGTATGATATGCAAGACATAACAATCAAGGCATAGAATAATATGAATGACATAGGTAGCATAAACATCTATAACAAAGAATATGTAAAGAAGTGTAGGTTAAGTAAAAGCTCCTCTTATTTTATCCTTGTGATAAAAGATGAAAGAATGCTGAACAACAATAAGTGCTTGAGTAGGATCACATCAATGTATCTTTCGTTCTTTGAATTTCTGATCTAGTAACGTACATATGTTATTTGAATAGTGTAATTTTATATAACCAAAACTTCTTTCTTCTTCTTTTACAGTCTACACTTCTTCTTTCTGCATGTTTTTCTTTAGGACAACCACCATGGGAAACCACTAAATATGAAACCCTTGAAGAGTTGCTAGAATTTGAAACACATCAAAAAGCAAAACAAGTGAATGAATCAACGAAATTTAATGAATCAAATGATGAATCAGAAGTAGGCACCAAGCAGATCAGAGGAACTAGTAAATCATAAATTACGTCACCAGCCAATTCAGTAAGATCTGATTAATTACATGGACGAGTTACAACAATGTCTACGATGACGAACGGAAGACTCACTAGATGTTGAGAGGCTTTAAATGGAGAGAAGTGTCACCATTATCAATGCGACCTACTTAATGCATATATGATGTAGTAGCAATGCTATAAAGGATCTTTCGTTTGAACAATCAGCAGCAATATAGAAAATAATTTCCGAAAAAGAGTAATGTAATCGTCGATAGAGGAATTATTGTTGTGAAATTTTAGATCTTTAATGTCACCCGTCTAACTGTAATTCTATAATATAACAGTAAGTCAATAAATTAAACATCCACAATATTAGGCAAGAAATGAACTTCACTGTCTGTCTAGGACACACAAGAGATGTCTTGCCATTGTGTTTATACGTCTTAGCAAATTATCTCTAACAATAAGATTGGCAGTAGGATCTCATCAATGCTTCCTCCAAGCTTATTTAGTCATTCTTGAATTTTCATTAAGTTAAATATGCAAAGTTATGTAGGATAAGGATATGCATAAGATGAACAAGTCACATTGACACTAAAGCAAACTGTTGGAATTGATAACGAAAGCCACATTAGGGTGATCATAATCATCATTAGGACACATAAATGAGGCATTTTTTTACAGACCACCAAGACCACACTCTGCAACATTCATGGTCCTCAATATGAATCATTAATTTGATGACAAACATCATCTTGGGTCTTCATTTAGGTAAGTATAACTCTGATACGCCAATCTATACAGGATTCCAATTAAGTGCAGAAGCACAAGGAGATACTGGTGTTGGAATTAGCCGGTGGCCATCCTTCAATGAAGGTGATTTGGACGTCCCCGAGTTCCTGAAGAAAGGACATTCAGGCTATCCAAGAGCTTGATTGGTTCTCTGCACAGTGTCTCAACTCTCAACCAACGCAGTTACTTATGCCTCACTCAGATTATTTTAAGAGCTCGTGTTAAGTGCCATACAACAGTTACTTCAACATACTTCAATAATCTATACTTCAATAATATATACTGTATTTTACCCTCTGTATTTATATTCGAGTTTGGGCACAAGCATATTTTAGTTAATTCATTCAAACAAAATGGCATTTATAAATTTAAAATTCAAAACCCAAAACCCATATGACCTCAATGGTGACGGAACATTGTTCTCTTTTAGAAGTCTAAGGCTCAAGCAACTGTATTTATAAGGTGTGTACATTTTCAATGGTTAAGAAAGATGTTGAATAGATATTATCTTGTAATCATCCCAGATTAATTAAAAAAAATATTTATAATATTTTCCTATTTCCTAACATCGGCTTGCTTCATAGTTATACGAACAAAAATTCATGTTTCAGATCAGTAAAAAAGAACTGGCCGCCTAAACAATCAGATTTTGACGAGAAGATGGCTAAAGTTGTCGAATTTTGCAATTATACCACAATTCTGCTCGACTATTATTGCAACCATGTTTCCTAAATATATAATTATCCACACCGCAATCATACGGATTCCCGAAATGAGAAATTTTGATCACGACAAAGTTGCCAGCTCCCACACCTTTATTGTCCCATCATCGCTAGCAGAAGCAAGGAGACGCTTTTCCTGCTATTTTCAACCATAATGAAAGCAGAAATGTTAGCCTAAGTTGAGACTCTAAGAAAAATCCATTTTAACATACACTCGCAGGTTTAGCATAACCTTTCCGTTTATTACCATTATCATTCTTTTTTATTAAGGCCTCCATTACCACAGCTCTGAAAGAAATAATCCCCGTAAAATAAAAAAACGAAGACGCCGTAGCTAACTAGAGAGAAAAATGTGAAATTATAAGAAAGTTCTAACTCAACATATACTGGTTAGGCTGCTAAGTAGACAATTGATGGGAATTACAGTTTAGAAAATTCAGATCAGATCAGTAAAGCTCTTATTCGAATGGACATTTATAATTCCAATTGTTATTTTTTGTTTTCAATAATTTCTGCATGGTTTTGCTATCATTTCAAAATCAATCATTAGGCAATAAGTTCAAGCGATGCGAAAAAACTGAGCCAACAACCAGAAACTCTACCATGCAAAAAGAAACTACGTAATTTGTGACATTCACTTCTTCCTTTGTATACTGAACATGAAAGCACATACAATAATCTTCAAGGCCTAATTAATTTTTCAAGAAAGCAAATCTTACCCCAGGGCACCATTGTACTGAATTTATGTCCATGTCATGGGCCTTCTCCTTCTTCAATAGCAATTGATATGAAGGTTCATTCATCTGAAGTAAAACCAAAATATAGATCAACAGGCTGAATTGCCACTTTTGAAACTTAAATAAGTATAAAGGGGGCAGTGGCAGGGGCAGAGATGATTATCCAGCCAAGAATTCAACATGTACAACAGGACAATTTGCCCAATCAGTTTGGCTGGTATTCAGCATTTACGTAACCAACAAACTGATACTGAAGCATGTTTTAATTCTCACGTATGAACTATAAATATGCTCACTGAATAAGATGCTAAAAGAATTACACACCAAACCATCTTTTCCCTGTACAAACAACCGTACAGCATCATCAGCAGCTCCACTGGCAATAATTCCCTCTCTGTAATAGTAACTCAAGCCATATGCAATCAGTTTCAGCTTAAAATTCAAAAGAAAATCAAGTTGTTCAGATGATAAATAAAGATTTAAATTAGACAGATCTAAATAAAATATATGACACATAATATTGTTTTTGAACCTTCAAGTTGCTATTTAAACAATTATTTATTCATCAATTAAAATCAAATGCTTCCGGAAAAAACTAGAAGATTGAATAAAAAATGGGTTATTATCCTTTTCGTTCACAAAAATAAACATAAACGTAGTCTGAACAATAAAATGGTGCCAATACCTTGACCAGTGAACTGAAAAAATTGTTCGATCATGATAACCTGAAAGAGTGCACAGATGATTCCTGAACAACAATTAAAGTGAAGGATATCAGTATGCATGAACCAAGCGAAATCAATGGTAAAGGAATTGTTGTTATTCCTTGAGGACCCGGGTTTGAGCACCAGAAATACCAAGGGTGTGAGCATTTAATGTCAAATGGTTGAGAATTATCTTTGAACAGATATCGCCTTGTACTTACCTCAGATTAATCAAAAATAAATAAATAAACGAGAATAAAAGAAAAGAAATGCCATACATCAATGTTGATAACTTAGATTTTATATTGATACTTCAAAGTTTCAAATAGCAAGAATGAGTTCCTTGGCATCAAAATATGAACATTAACAACTTTCAAATGAAGATTATAAGCCATGAATTTATCACTTATAGCCTAGCTATGGATTTGATATGATGACAACCAAGAGTTAGCAAAGGTGGAAAGTTTAAAAAAAAAAGCGACAAGTTTCTCACCAGGGTGCATAACCATCTCCTGACTGCATCGTTGGTACGTCTGCTTTCCATATCTTCAGGGTGAGATCATCACTGGAAAATCAGTTCAATTTATGTTAACACATCATACAACTTCACTTTTTTTTTCTTTTTCTGATGCCATCAGAAAATACTATAATACCAATTGCTGCAGATTAGAAAGAAAAGGCTGTTA
Source organism: Hibiscus syriacus (assembly GCF_006381635.1). Classification (NCBI taxonomy): domain Eukaryota; kingdom Viridiplantae; phylum Streptophyta; class Magnoliopsida; order Malvales; family Malvaceae; genus Hibiscus; species Hibiscus syriacus. The sequence goes on along the minus strand of NW_024063188.1, from coordinate 120,133 downwards.
TACATACCTACAAGTTACCAACTTGTCTCCCTTAGCATTAAAATCAAGTGACCAAGCGGTGGAACTGTGACCACTGACCATAAGATATGGAAACCAAAGGTTTTTAGTAGTCTATAAAATTCATAAACTAGTGGAGAAGAATCTTAAAGGTATAATAAAATTTAGGGTTAAATACCACTATGGTCGCTCAACTAAACCCTACCAAACATGTGGCCATCTAAGAATTTTTACTATCAATTTGTCCACTCAACTATACCCTATCAAACAATGAGGCCATTTAAGAGTTTATGCTATCAATTTGGCCTCCCAACTTTCTTTCCTTTAAATTCCCATTGCCGTCACCGAATGATGGTGTGGCATAAATTGACCAATAGATATGTGACAAACTTCACTTTTTACAAAACAAAATCTGATTTTTCAGCTTTTCTCCCACCAATTTATTTATTGATTTCTAGGTCCCTACTTCAGTGCTATTTTTTTTTCTCACAGCCGCCTTGGATGGATGCACCATTCCGTTTCCAGCCAATATGCCAACTTCAGTGACCAGAGCAGGGGCAAGTGACCCCCATGCGCTGCTCATATCCCATACACCCTCCCTCACATACCAGTGTATGGGAGCACAGACAATGGCTTTCCAAGGTCGTCTTTCACCTATGATGCCGGCCTGAGCTTATGGCCATACCCAGTTAATCCATTGATGCTGTCGTGGCCTTATCAGTCTACTGCCCTAATGATCTTTTGCTCAGTTACTGTTCACTTCTGAAAAAAATTGAATTTTTCAAAGTGACACATGTCACACATCTATTGGTTAATTTTGCCATGTCCTCATTCCATGAAGGCAATGTGTGATGTGGGTGAGACAAAAGCTGAGTGGCCAAATCAATAGCGAAAACTCTTAAATGGCCACATTGTTTGATAGGGTATAGTTGAGTGGCCAAAGTTGTATTTAACCCTATAATTTAAAAGACATCACCACAATACTTAATAGGTAGATACAATACAAAACTACATGTCAGGCAGTACAATAAACAAGAAAATGAGCTGAAACAGAACAGATGGAGTTCTAGGCATCATACTGGCTAGATTCACCTAAAGTCTGTACACAGCTCCAATCACCATCATCATCCTCTGACCACCAAACCTACAAGTCAAAGTGAATGTGTTACAAACTTACAATTTGATCAAATTTCTCAATCTTGTTTGCAAATAATGTTCCATGGTCATTAAAGAGATATTAGCCAATACAGTACCTTGACGGTGTTATCATAGCTACAGGAAAACAAAATATCCATGGTTGGATGCCATCGAACCATTTTCACGTCTTGAGTATGGCCTTGCAAAACTTGAATACACTCAAACTCATTCCCTGGCATGACTTCCCAAATCCATACAGTTTTATCTCTCCCACATGTCGCAAGAAGAGAACCCGATGCATTCCAAGATACACTTTTCACTTCATTTTCATGACCCTATACACAAGAGTAAAAAAAATGTTCCAATATAATCAAGAAATGAACCAGATATTAACAGAAATGTAATCTAAATATTAATAATTTCCATCTTCAAGTAATACTTCTAGCTGAATGCAAGAAGCAAGATATTGTAGATCGTTCAATCCCTTTCTACATTGTAAACCTTTTGCTTTTAGCCACCATTTCACAATATAATTATGTTTTACTAGGTTAATTGCTTTAAATGGTGTTCATATGACACCAAAACTGCCTGAAATCTCTAGAGAAAATAAAAACAAACATAACTGGATACTAAGAAGAATAAGAATAAGAGTAACACCTCTAAAGTGGAAACGCATTCAAAGTCGCCCCCAACATTTTCCCATATGGCAGTGGTAGCATCAAAGCTAGCAGTGGCCAACAATTTCCCTGAAGGTGACCAAGCACATGATCTTACCGTTCTAGTATGTGTTTCTTCTAAGACAGCCTGCAAAAGATCAAACTCCAAATTGACATGAATTCCAGCAAACATCACATAAGGTAACACTTTAAGATAGATAAACATATATGGAATCTATTTCAGTTCATGCTAAAATAAAAAATGAGACCAAAATTAAAAAATTTCAACCGAATTCAGCAAGGTTTTTTACTATCCCCTATATTAGTTAACTTAGATAAATTTAAAAGTTTCTGAAAAGAAAAAAAAGAAAAAAAAAGAAGCAATAAATATAAATTTATAAGTTTCTGAACTTAGCATGAATCAATTTCAATTCCTCTTAGCAAGATTTTCAACATAATAATAATAATAATAACAATAATAATAAGTAGAAATCAACAATAGAGGGTAACAGAGGACCTTGCAGTCCCAGAAGCGAGTGGAGGGACTCTGCTCCCAGATTCGAACGGTCTTATCTCCACTGCAAGAAGCGAAAACCGCCGGTACATCGGCGGAAGCAGTGGCGGGATTCCAAGCGAGGCTCCAAACCCTATCGGAGTGGCCTTGAAGCTTTTGAATTTCTTTGAGCTCCAAGTTTGCATCTAACAAGTCCATTCAACTAAATATCTTCCAAGGAAATTTACTGGAAAAAATCTGTTGTTTTGATTCTTCAGGATTCGATTATTCTCTTTGGGTGAGAGATCGGCGAAGTGCCCAGGTATTACTTTAACTTTACTTTTGGGTTTTTCTTTTTAATATATATTTTAAGTCTTCCTGTGAAAACTGTTTTTGACGAAAGAAGAGTTGGGTTTCACGCGCGCAGCCTTCAGACCCGCGATTACCGGGAGAACCGCGGGGCACTTGTCGCAACCTCGTTTCTCAGTTAAATTGCATTATTAATTAAACTTTATCATCAGATCTATTTTGATTTTTATATTTTATAAAATTATAATTTAAGGATGAGTATATAGTGGAAATGGCATTCATTGAAATATATCACTAATATAAAATTTGGATAAAATTCATAAATAGTCACAAATTTTTTAATTTGATTTTATTTAATATTAAATTTTTAAAAGTTACAAAATAGACATTAAATTTTAAGCTTTGTTAAAAAATAAGTAACAATCGTTAAATGTTATTAAGGGGTCACATAGCATACTATATTAATGAAAAATATCTTATTTATCCCCTTAATTATAACTAAACTTTTATTTTAATATTTTTCAATGTTTTTAAGTAATAATTCTAAAAAATTAAAAGTTTTAGAAGTTTTTTAAAATATATGAAAATAAATTATTTTTAAAATTTAAAAAAAATTAAAAAATTAGTTATCAACAATGAAATTAATTTTTTTATTAAGAAAAAATCATTTTATAACTATCTATTTATTTAATTATTTTTGTATTTTTTAAAATAAAAAAATTATAATTTACCAAAAATTTATATTATCAAATAATAATAAAATTATTAATGATGTGATTTAAGCATTTAAATTTTATTAAAAAAAATTTAAATATAATTAAAAATTCATACATCCATAATATTATAATATCATATCAAATAATGTTTAATTTATATGGTACAAATTTAATATTTATAATATAAAATTAAAATATGATATTTATTTTATTCATATCTATTTTATTTTCAATTCAATGAACCTAATAAAAACTATTTCAATTAAAATTAAGAGTAAAATTAAATTTTAGTTATAACTGAAGGGTCAAATGAAATATTTCTTAATAGTTCTGTGCCTATTTTGTAACAAAATTAAAATTTAATATTCATTATGTAACTTTTAAAAATCAAATGTTCAAAAAGTAATTTTGATATAGTTTAATGACTATTTGTAAATTTTACCCTATAAAATTAGTGGTGAATTGCCATGTTCTAGAATTTTCTCCGATTTAAAAATTAAGCTTTTTATATTAAACTTTTTTAGGGTATACCACGCAAATGGTCATTAATGTTTGGTTAAGTGTTCATTTTTACCACTTATGTTTGAAAATTCACAAATCGACCATTAATGTTATCGTTTATTATAAATTGGTCACTAACGTTATAATTTGTTATAAATTAGTCACTAACGTTATTGTTTGTTACAAATCAGTCATGCATCATTAACAACCATTAACAAATCGTTATTGTAGTAATGAAATGCTAACATGACACATTAAATTAGCTGACTCAGCATATTTGACCAATCGTTTGAGTCTTCTTCTTCTTCAACCCATGTTTCTTCCATTTGTGTACTGTGTTTTGATAATTACACAACTTTTTTAACTTACACAACTTATTTTTATTTATATTAGTATACTAACAAAGACACCAAGATTAAAGAAATATCTCTTTCGACTGGAGTTGATACAACACTTCTGATCCTGCTCATGAATCATGATCCTGAACTTTGTGGTGACAATGCTAAAGAATTCAAACCAGAGCGATTTTCTGAAGGAGCTTCAAAGGCATCGAGAGATAAATTGGCGTTTTCGCATTTGGCTGGGGCCGAGACCTGCATCGGACAATTTTACCATGATTGAAGCCAAGGTAGTTTTAGCTATGGTTCTGAAACATTTCTCATTCAAGCTCTCACCTTCCTACTCCCATGCCCCATACACAGTTATGACTCTTCAACCACGGCATGGAGCACAAATAATCATACACCAAATCTAGATGGTATGTTTGGTTTTATGTGTTCTATAAGGTGGGCTTACATTTCGAAAATAAAGTTGGGTTTCAATGGGAGAAAGAATCACCTACCGTTTTGTGTTGCATTTCATGTAGGAGTGATGTAATAAATGGATATCAGGACATATGGTTTTCGCATTGTATTATTATACAGTTATTTCTCTTATCTAGATAACTGACCTTTTTAATTGAACACTAAGCAACAAAAACTTTGCAAAATCTAATGGCCATGAACTTAAAGGTGGTAAAATGATCCAGAATTTGTAAGATCAGTAGAAATAATCCAAACTTAAAGGTGACAAAATACAGTTAAAGAAGTGATGTAATCCAAACTATTATGAAGTTAAAAAAGTTGTGAAACTGTTATGAAGCCCATATCTAGGCCTAAGCAGGAGGGGCACCTGCCCAGGGCTCCCATCAAAAAGTTAAAATTAAATTTTTCTTTTTCAGTTTTAAGTTGTAACAAATTAACGTTTATACTTAAATCTGTCTTTCTTTCTGAACATTGGTGTTGTCGTGCTGGTCATTCATTAAAAATGGCACAAAAACCAAGAAATACAGTTATAAAAGAAACCTAAAAGTACAACATCCTTTTCTGATAAAGTACATAGATTGATGGTATTATTAATAAAAATAAAAGACGGCCCGCTATAATAAAGTAGAGCCAACACTTATAATGAGCATAATGCTTGAAAAAATTATTGTTTTGTTTCAATTAAATTTCTTAAAGCTGATATTTCTCTTGTGATTTTTTTATATTAGAGATTGAACGTAAAATTTTGAAATAGAGAATTTTTTTTATTGAGTGTGAGATTATATATTCAAGTTTAAAAGTAAATCAAGTTATTGAATTTCTAGAAGAAAGTGATCAAGTTACTATTGTTTTGTGTTATTCATTTATCAAGATACAAAGGTTTGATGATATTTATGTATATTCTAAATATTCTTTTATGTTTATACTTTGTGGTTGTCAATTATATTTTCTTAATTTTTTTTGATGTTGTTAATTATAATAATGCAAGTGAGAGTATATTACATCGTCGATTAATTTATCTAAAAGTAACACAAAGCCGAAAAACTTCAACGATAAGGACTCAAGTGTTATCATTCTTTATTTTTTTTATTCATATTTTCATAGTACAATGTTGCCCCGTAAATATGCTTTCGGTAGTGAAAAAAATGGAAAGCAAACACAAGAATTAGTACAATCACAAAAAGGAGCTTTAGATAAAAAAATTCTAAACAAGTAAAAGAGTCTTTAGATGATGATAGATCGGTGTAGATGAAGATTATATTGAACTTTCTAATGAAAATGTGAATGATGAAAATTTGAATGTGACGATACAACTAATTCGAATAATGTACTTGAAGAGTCAAATATTGATGTTGGCATTGATGAGCACATAATTCCTTCTTTTGATATATATGATCCTAAAAATTGGGGTGTTCTTGATGTTAAAACTAAAGATATTTTGATTGAAAAAGGGCCCATTAGAGAATTGAATCTCATATTTCTTAAGGATAGTTTTTCTAGAAATTTTTCATATTCATATTTTTCTAGAAAGTTGAGCAATGGAGAAACTCTTGATGGAAAATGGATGATTTACTCTAAACATGTGAATAAAGTGTTTTTGTTGTAAATTGTTCACCTCAAAATAACAAAAGTCTTTTAACAAACGATGGAATGGATGACTAGAAGCATTTGAGTGAGAGACTCAAACAACATGAGAATAGTATAGAGTATATAACTAATATGAATACTTTGAATGAAAAAGATTAAGATTAGAAAAATAAATAAAGGTATTGATAAAGATTTACAAGAAGGAATTTCAAAAGAAAAAGAACGTTGGAGAAAAGTTTTAATAAGAATAATATCAGTTGTCAAATGTCTTGTCAAAAATAATTTAGCTTTTCGTGGATCTAGTGGAAAACTTTATAAGGATAGTAATGATAATTTTTTAGGTTTAATTGAAATGATAGTTGAATTTGATTTAATTGTGCAAGATCATGTTAGGCGTATCCAAAGTCAAGAAATTCATCATCACTATCTTGGTCCTAAAATTTAAAATGAGTTGATTCCTCTTTTAGTCCATAGTATTAAAACTTCTATAATAAGGATTATTAAATAGGCAAAATATTTTTATGTTATCCTTGATTGAACCACATATGAAAACCATCAAGAACAAATGAGTTTGATAATAAGATATGTAAATGTGTCAAATAATGAAATAAAAATAGATGAATTTTTTGGGAGTTCTTAAATATAAATGATACATATGGATTGGGCATTTTTAATGAATTATTAAGTGTATGCAAGTCACATGATTTAGATGTTAATGATATTAGAGGTCAATGTTATGATAATGTTATAATATGAAAGGGAAACACCAAGGGGTTCAAAAGAGGTTACCTGAAATAAATCCAAGGGCTTTATATATGTCATGTGCTTGTCATAGTTTTAATCTCACTCTATCGGACATGGCTCATTTTTATGTGAAAGCTATTTCTTTTTTTGGAATTATGCAACGCATATACACATTATTTGTAAGTTCTACTAAAAAAATGGAAGATTTTAATTGATAATGTTAAAGATTTTATAGTGAAATCTTTATGTAATACTCGATGGGAGAGTCAAATAAAAAGCGTTAAAGCTTAGATTTCAAGCACTTCAAATAAAATTAGATTTGTTGGCATTGTATAATTTTAGTGGTGAAGATGCCAAAACAAAAAGTGAAGCAGAAAGTTTAGCTAAAACTCTTACAAGTTTTGAGTTTTTACTTAGCTTGGTGATTTGGTATGAGATTTTATTTACTATTAATAAGGTGAGCAAGAAATTACAATCTAAATCTATGTGAATTGGAACTACAACTAATAAAGTGGAAAGTGTAATGTTATTCTTTGAGAAGTATAGAAATGAAGGATTTGAGTCTTGCATGGAAATTGCCAAAAGTCTAGCATTTGATATGAATATAGAACCATCACTTCCAGCAAAGCGTCTTGTGTTTAGAAGAAGACAATTTGATGAGAATGATGATGAAGAGGAAGTATAATCACCCGAAGAATCTTTTATAGTTATTTATTTTCTTGTGATTATAAATTTGGCTATAACTTCTTTTAAAAAAATATATTTGAATAATTAAAGTTATTTGATAATATTTCTGGAGTTTTTTTTTTAATTCCAAAAGATTAAAATGTTTAGAAGATGATGATTTACGAAAAACTTGCATAAATTTTAAGACTGTTTTTCTCATAATGATTTGTCTAATATTGATGCAAAAGGTCTTTTTTCAGAATTGAAAGTGTTGCAAATGACTTTTTCAAATGAGTTGATTTTGGCATTTGAAATTTTTGAGTTTGTCAAAGTTGTGGATTGTTAGCCAAATGTTTCAATTGCTTATTGAATTCTTTTTACTATGCCGGTGACAGTTGCATCTGCTGAAAGAAGTTTTTCAAAGTTAAAATTGTTGAAAACTTATTTGAGATCATTACAAGAAAGATTGAACGGTCTAGCCATTTTATGTATTGAAAAAATATGTCAGATCATATTGATGTAGACACTATTATTAGTGATTTTGCATCTCGAAATGCTTGTAAAAATTGTTTTGTGTAACTAGTTGGGTGTAAATAAAATTTTTGAAGTTTTTTTATTTAAAATTTAATATATTTTTTAAATAGTTTATTGAGTGTTCAAAAATATAATTTATAAATAAAATAATTTATTTTTGTATACTCTTCAAAAAAATTAATATTTGTTAGTAGAGACGTAATCTTTAAATCCACCCTGGGCCCATAAAATCTTAGAAACAGGCCTAGGTTGATGATGAATAAGAAGAAGAAAAGACAAACAGATGGTCAAATATACTGAGGCAACTGGTTTAACGTGCAACGCCAGCATTTTATTACTGCAGTAACGATTTGTTAACGACTGTTAATGACGTGTGACCAATTTGTAACAAACGATAACGTTAGTGATCGATTTGTGACTTTTCAAACATCAGTGGTGAAAACGAACACTTACCCAAACATTAGTGACCATTTGCTTAGTTTACCCAATTTTTTATTACTGTTCGTTAACTTTATAACAACGCTATAACGTGGTTTAAATAAAATCCTCCAATCTTTACGGTCATATTGATTTTTTCTTGATCATACTAGCTATGGTCCGTGTTGACATTTTTTTTCTTGATTGGCTCCTCTCCATTTGCATCCCTAATTGTAATGGAGCTCATGTTATGACTGTCGCTTTCATTGCCGCTACAATTTCCTCTTCTCAAAAGTTTCGACCAAAAGGTCTTGATCTAGTAGTGATTGTAACGACCCAGAAACTCGAGTCAACACCGGAGAGTTGACATGGGATGTTTTGGATCAAATGTATATTTTATTGGACAATTGGGGTTTTCTGGCCTCAATTTAAGCCCATTTGACGTTTAGAAAATGAATATTTAAGAGGGTCTTAAGTTTGAAGGATTAAAAGAGTAATTTACTCATGGAGCATATATATGTCAAATTTGGAGGGGCTGTGAGGTTGCCCGTCCCATATAATAGGATTTTATATATTTCATAAAACCACATTCATACACTTCATCTTTTCACATCTCTCTCTCTTTTTCTCCCTACAATCTTTGAACCTTCATTTGAGCTATTTAGAATTAGAATATCATCTCCTTCAAGGGAAGATTTATGATGGATTCTTCAAGAGTTTTAGATTAAGAGGTATATTGCTTGTGTTGAGAGACAAGAACCTTAAAAGGGTTTTGGTGTGGAAGATTTTAAGGAAAACTGTGGGACATGTTTGGTGTTCAAAATCCATCCCTTAATCATTCTTTGTTCATTATTTCTTATGGGCTTCCTCTCCACTTGTGCTTGCATAACAAGAGACTAAGGAGAGTCATCAAGGATAAGGAACAAGGGCGAGCTTGATGAATCTTGAGCAAAGAATTTCATTTTGGATATTTTTCTATAAGGAAATGCCTTTCTAACACTTTATAGTAGCACGACAATCATAAAACAGATATATTGTAGAATATCGAAGATTATTCAATCTAAAGTAACCAAGATAGAGTTTAAGCTTCAATATGATAAAAAAAGATACTAGTCTTCAAATACGTTGCCCAGCGAATGATATCCATCACCAAGAAAATTATAAAATCCACTTAAATAATTTAATATTAATAGGTTATGGAGTTGTAGTGTTAGAACCAAAAATCTCCTCAAGAAAGTCCTACAATCACAAGTAACAAGAAATTTTATGAAAAATAAACTAAACGAAGGTTTATCCTATACATCTTTTCAATTGAATATTAAATAAACTATACAATCAGTAAATAACTTTTTTCAAGAACAACACTAAACTAATGAGGAATTTATCTACCACCAACTTGTAAAAAATTATAATAAAAAAAACACTTGATAATTTTTTTATCAAAATCGAAAGTTGATTCATCAAAATGTAAACTTGTTTTTTTTTTTTATTAATCTGGGGTGAGTGCAAATCTAATATAATTTGGTTAGACCCAGTGACCCTTAGTTCACCGTTGCAGAAACAAAATTCCCCCAGTTCTCAGGCTTCACCATCTCTGCAAACTTCAATCGCAGATCCCGGCAAGAGAGACTACCTTTACCTAATTGAATCGCCATGGATTCTGCCACTCGAAGAAGAAGCCAAGGAGGCCTCTTCGAAGGCCTCTACAGAGTCATCATGCGCCGTAACTCCGTATACGTCACCTTCGTCATATCCGGCGTTTTCCTCGGAGAACGCGTAAATTTTTTCTCTATTTCGCATTGGATCTCATTGATTTAGACATTTGATCATTTTTTTTAAAAAAAATTGTTGTTGATTTCTAGGAAAGAGTTTAGGGTTTGTTAAGTTCTGATTGGACGCTTCTGGTCCGAGGATAATAATTGCTATTAATTGTTTGGGTTTTTATTGTAAATGGCGGGTTTCTACGTAATCTTTAAAAGATGTTTATTTGGTTTTAATTGTTAGATTTAGTCTAATGAAAAAGAAGTATGAATAATATATTATAATTGATTCAACTTTTGCAGGCTGTAGATTATGGAGTTCATAGGCTCTAGGAATACAACAATGTTGGGGTAAATTTTCTTATCTTAATTCAATTTTGTTGTGAATTTTATGGCTTGGGCAGCTTATTTTGCTGGGATTATTTGGAATATCATTGACAAATTGGGTTGTGAATTCAACGTTACACTCGTGGACTTGTATTTTTTATTGCATTGATGAGAGGATACAATATAGTTGTACCAGTCGCGATTATGGTTTTCTATGAACAGATATATATCATTGTTTCGATAGTGCTCTTAGATGCTTTGGTTGGGAAATGTGGCTTCAGAAAATTTTTGAAACTGCGGGAATATGACTGCTTGTTGCAGGCTTTATCGAGAAAGGATCTTGGAATGATTGTAATTACCTTGCAAGCCTAAATATCACAAACTTTGAATTTGACTGTTAAATGAAATACATATTACAATTCTTGTAGAAGGCTGTAACTCATGTTCAACAATTGTTGCACCTTATATTTGTACATTGTGTGCTGGTGGGTGCTACTTGATACTTATTTCATATTGAACATCTTAGGTTGTGTTCCTAATTTTATTATTATCTGGTGTCAGTTTAGTGCATAGCTATGTCATATGTATTGCAAAAAGTGAGTTATTTTTGCTTCTTTTCTTCCTTTTCCATATATTTTCCTAAACCATGTGACCTAGCTTATCCATTTTGACATGTCATTATTAGTGTAGTAACTGTAGTTGATTGATGAGTGCATGTTTGCTGATCTATGTCTGCAATAATTAATTACCTCCAGAGAGTTCGGCTTTATTGTTGTACTACAGAAACGATACGAAGACATTCCAGTGTTGGGACAGAGGCAATCAGAGGAATGAAATCACCAGACCCTTTCTTAATGTTTTGAATTTGTTCTTGAGGATTGAGCCGGAGCATATGTCTATTTAGGTAGCTATGCTCATTGTTGCAATAAAACGTTGTTTCTTTTGGTCAAACAGCTTTGTTTCATAACCATGAGTTTGTTAAAGCATCATTCAAAAAATTTTATTATACAGATTTGTTGATGGCACCATGAAGGAACTTCTACAACTGCCCTTGGATTTGTTGTTAGCTGCTCAATAAATTGGATTGCTGCGTTTTGCTCATGGCTTAGTAAAAATGTTGCTGAAATTCCACAGTGAAAAATGTGGCCCCCCAGAACACAAACTAGGCTCAAGATCGTTCATATACGGCACTGCTATAATGCCAGCTTTATCACCATAAACCTAAGATTCTATGTCAAGGAGACAAACTTTTAAAATTTTAGACGAATGTAAACTTGAAAAAATTCAACGATAAAAATAAATTATCAATAAAAAATACAAAAAAAAAGAATAAAATATATGATAATTTAAAAATTTTATGAGAATATTTGCCCTATTCGTACCTTTTGGACCATCCCTCTACATTGTTTAGTTGAATTGGATTAGAAATATGGCTAGTGAAGCATTTGAAACGTTCCACGCCATAGATGACATTGGGTAATAAAAGCAAAGCAATTACCTCGACCCTTCATTTGCCAAAATGGAGAGCTTGTCAGTCACGTACATTATTGACCACTTCGAGCTTACAACTTACCTGTATTTTTTACCACTTCAACTGATGAAAATGAAATGAAATTTCACATGGCGATAACGATAAAATATTTTATTGATATCAACCAATTACAACATCAAACTTTTTACGCAATTCGATACCAAATCCGTACTCTAGAGGTGGAAGACTCAGTCTTTTGGGTTCTTGTTTATTATACCTACCATGAAAAGGTTAAACAGTTGTAGTTATCATCAAATCTTTGAATCCTTGTTTATTACTACACTTTTAGTGCAGATTAACATATTGGACATATACTTTCTTTGATCTCCATTACTATTAAATGTTATCCCCTGGATGAAGAAATAGCCAAGCCTAAGGGACCATACAAAACATGGCACTTATGGCAGACAAGATATAAGCCATTAAGGACGGTTGATTTTCAAGCATGTTGTTCAGTAATTTCTATCCCTTTTTTTCAGTATATAGAAATTGGTTTGACATGCTTTGGGAATCAAGATGGAAAATTGGGTGATTACTCTATTAATTAATTCATGTTGGTTCCACTGTAAAACCATTTGACCAAGTTTAAAAGTATTTTAATCTTAACTTTCATTTATAAAACGTTTCCAAATGCTTTGATGAACTGAAACGATCATGTCTATGGAACTTTGAATTACATCCATCCAACACATTTCCCACCTCACCACACCTTCCAAATTCTTTTCAGACCCTTTCGGCTTTTAAGTTTAGATTTCCTGTTTTTATTATTTATTTGTTTTTGGTTCAGGGCTTCAGGCTAAAGATGATTCATGATATATTCACTAATTCACACATACACAAGTTCACTTTGAAATGTAAATTTTTGGAAAGAATGCTGTTCCTCAGGCTCAGAAGTAAATTGTGAATGACTTTGGAAATAGATAGCTAATATTTGTTAAGCATTTTCAAGAGTATCATGATTCCTCCACACACACTAAAGAAAAGCTCACTTAAGCTTTTCCTACCCCAAATAATAATGCAAATTTTACTGGCTCAAGTTGATTTGTCCTTTCTGTTTATACTAGAATTGCCTATTAATTATGAGTGATAGCACCAACACTATCATGGGTGGAGCAGTAGCCGCACCACCATAGCCCTAATGTTTTTTTTTTACATGGTATGAGTGTTGGATATAGATATGTACTCGGATATGGATATGTTTAATTTATTTTAAGTTATTTCGTATATTTAAAGGTTCGAATATATGGTAGATACAAGTGTTAGAATTACTTTTAGTATGCTTCTGGTTTGAATTTTAGCATCAGTTAGGATCTAAGGGATGGAGAAGTTGCTTTCATTATTTTTTCCCCTTTTCAAACCTTCTTTTTAAGGTGAGATGACAATCAGAAAGGCTCCCTTTTAGTGACTTGGCAGTTGATAATAAGACAGAAGCCTCAAGTTGGCCTTAGATGAATTTGGGTTCTTTGTTTTCTTAATAGTCTGGTGTGATCATAAGATATCATTTGTTCATAATCTTTCTTAGCCATTAACAACACACACATACCCTGCAACGCAACTTCTCAAACCCGAAAACTCTAAGGAGAACAACACTTCATTTTACTATTGAAGTTCTTTAAAATATGGTGAATTGTGCTCAAATACGAGGCATCATAAGCACCGTCTCTTGAGTTCCAGAACTCAAAAATATATTGGCTTTTCTATTATTCAAAGAAAAGAAGCTTTTATTGTAATTACTGTTGTATTACACACGGTTACAATCCTCTCTTACTATTTCATTTACTTAGCATGTCCTAGTGTGACTGATACTCAGTTTAATTATGTTTAATTGGGTGATAAATGCCCATTTTTGTAAACAAGGAGGTCATAGATGTTATGATTTGAATTGGAAAACCATTTAAGTGAAGACAACTGTTAGGATTTATGAAATTTGTTCGATCAATCGAAATATGTCAAGAGGGGTGAATTGACTTTTTGAAGTTTAGGGAGTAATGAGTATAGGATTTTCCAATAAATTCACTAATTTGTTCTTTATTTTTCAAAGATTAAGAGTAACTTTTACAGTTTCCTAATTTTTTACTTGACTAAACTAGAACCAAAACCCATTAACAAAGGATAAAAAATATATAAACAAGAAGACCTCTAGGTAGGTGTTTACAAAGATTTAGCTCACAAAAACAAAACCTAAGGATATACAATCGAGCTCAGAACACAAATATTTACAAGAGAAAGAAAATAAAGATTGAAATTTTTTTCTCTTGTGTTTGGTTGCTTGGATATGTATTGGTCACCTTGATTCTTCAAGTGTCATTTGGTTGTTTTTATAAGTTGAAATGAGTTACTAGCCATTGGGAATGTTTCAGAGCCGTTGGGAATCAAAATAATCATTACCTGCAACTTTTAAGGCACAAGAAATCGATCCTTATACCAAAGGGATCAATCCTTTTTCAAGGGGATCGATCCTTTAGTCAAAGAGATCGATCCTTTGAGCCAGAGAAGCTTGGAAACATGACTTTAAAGCGCGAAAACGATCGATTATGTTTTGCAAAAGTTCGACTAAGTTTGAAAAACATTTAAAAACATATTTTTCAACTTTGATTTGGACTTTGAATTATTTTTAAAAACTTTCAATAAATTTAATTTATTCCAAAACATTTTACTCTTATTTGTTATATCAAAATATTAGTTCTACAACAACATCAATGGATATTCACAAAGGACATGGATTCAATACAAATTATATCCTTTTATCTGCTAAATTTTCATGAAGGAGACATCATTCATATCTTGTTTATACTTGACATATATTCCATCTACTCTGTCCCTAAGATTAATTCTATCTAACGAAAGCTAAAACACTTGTTTTTACTATCTGATATGCTTTGTTAGTTTACATCAGATGTGTTTTGTTTACTTTGTATCTGAGAAACCATGTCCTTAGCTGAAACTCCTCCTTTATCAAGCAGCTCTTGCAGTTCTTGCTTACTGATTATCAACTTAATTCTCACAACACCACCTGGGTTCCCTTGATCATCATCGTTGTTAACCTCCGGATTCGAATACCGGACCTTTTTCTTACCCTTTTTGGATGGTGATGGAAGAGGTACAAGGTAATACAACTGCCCAGAGAGCAACTTCGTATCGCGTCGAAGATGGCAGAAGCTGGAGAACGAGTCCGACAGTGCGTGACCGGAGAAGTTCGACAGGACTTGTTGAACATTGATGGGGGGTTGATATTCGAGTATTTTGCCACCAGGCTCCATGATTCTTATGACTTTGTCTTCTGCAACTAAGCAATTCCCCATGACCTTTGTTTGTAAAACTTCACGCAGTAAAAGAAGAAAATATAATGGAAGTTGAGCAAAAGGGATGGTGGTATTTAAAGAAGATGTTAATGGCAAGGACCTTATAACATACACAATATTACACAAGTTGCCCCTATCTTTTTGTGGAGGATGGACCCCATTTGTTTGATTTTGCTGGTGTGTAAGCTGGACTTGAAAGTCATTACTCCTCAATCATTCCTTTTTCAGAAAGAAACAATTTTTTTAACTCAACTTGGTTGTGCAAAGGCAAGCAACTTGATCTTTTCCCTTTCTTTTTAGGTACTACAACATGACTGTTAATTCCCATCTTTTCATGAATCGACTCGTTGAGTTTTGAGGTTAACAAGGCCATTTAGAACTGTACTATCTGGCATTTGGACAGTCAGTGGATTATGCTCCATGGATGGGGCTCTGTCGTTGACAACATATATGCAACATTGACTATTTCCTTGCATCAGGACATTTTCATTTTCTCTTTGCGCATTCAGATTCGGATCAGGTCAAATACATATTTATATCCGATACTCGTTCGGGTTTAAAGAATGTAGGTTTAATCATCCATCGCCATTTTGTTGTCAACATGGTCTCATTTGCAATTTTCATTACTCCTTGAACTTATCTGCTAATTCATTGATTCAAGCTTAATCGGTGGTGGTTCATCGAACCAAATTAGGCTGCAACAAGAGCCCCACGTCATGGGATTTCAGTGGCAGAATCGTAAGTAACTAGGAAAACATGGTCGTTTTAATTGGGAGAGGAGGGGATGAATGAAAATGATTGAGACCCACTTGGGATGAGAATGATGAATATGATGGGGAATGTTGCATAAAGTTTGGTTTAGTGGCGAGTGATATCGTCAACACGCATGCGGATTTTGGATTGGAAATTTCATGCTACAAACAGTTGAATAAAATCCAAATACCAAACATTTCTTCTTCTTCAATCAAGCCTGTCATGGTCGAAATAAAATGTGAATTTTAATATCTACTTAACGGGTAGTATGATTTTAGAAAGTAGGATGTGTAATCCATTGGTGGTAGTTAAGTGGGCACTAAGGAAAGCACTACTGTGGCAACTGGCAATACCAATGGTGTTACTGGATAATGGAAGTTTTCTTGATAAAAACATAAGAGCTCATGGTATTTGCTCAATGGAAAAGCTTGATGGAATTCAAGGCGGCTAAATGGCGACCGAAAGATGTTTGAGAATGGAGCATCAAATATCTTGGCCCTTTTCCTGTTGCTTTAAGGATATTTTCAGATCCATTTCAGATTTGGGTTATGTTTTTTTAGGATTAAATAAAAGAATCCCAATATGGTAGAGGTAATGATGGCATGGAATTTGAGCTTGCTTCATTGCATGAAATAGACAAGATACAAAACATGTCAGGCTGATGAATCCACTTGGGAAGTTGCTCTCAATATCATTTCTTTTTCGTAATGGTTTCTCGTCCCCCTGTGTGTGATCAGGGATGAACATAGAAACGAAAATAAATTGTTAATAAAAAATAAAATAAATAAAATTTTTAAAAAAGGATCGCATTCAGCCATTGTCTGACGCTTGAGCCACAAATCAAACTCTGCAGCTTTTTACCTGGTGGTCCATAGACCTTGTCTCCCAATGGCTCAGCTGCACCGGCCTCGTGGAATTCTCTTATTTCACTCATTTTTTATTGCCACGTGGACTCTTGAACTGGTGTTCTTTCATGTTCAGGGTAAAGAACAAAGACATAGAAAGGGAAATCTAGTTAATTAAAGAATAAAGATCCAACAGCCCATGCAATTGGGCTTCCATAAACAACCCAAATTGGAAAACGCTACTATAGCTTCTAAGCTTAATTACTAATTCACCCATCTACTTCCCCCCTTCTCTCAAATCGATTTTTTTTTTCATTCTAATTCGGTACTCAACTTTCATTATGTGAAATGTTTTTCTATACGCCGTTAATTCAAAAGTCACGTGATGTTCTCACCAATGTCACATGATAATTGTTGACATCATCAATGAGAAAAAAAAATTAAGAATTCTTTTAATAAATCTGGAGTGAATATAAGATAATATATATTTAAAAGAGATTAAACTATTTGACAACAATCGTTTATACCCCTACTACGCGGTGCTCAAACCTGACACCTTAAAGGATAACAACAAATCTTTTATCATTGAGATTATTTGGTTTGTGCAATAAAAAAAATTAAAGTTAATAAAATACTCGTAACATAATAGAATTTTACAATATTATAAAATATAAAAAATACTAAAAATTGAAAAAATATTTAGAAATAAAAAATAGTAAAGCTTTATAAATATATTATAATTTTGAATAATAAATTTTAAGAAAACCATTTATAAAAGTCAAAATAAGTCAATGAACAATCAAATATTGGTCAAATTAAAAATTACATATTTTATTTTTTATTAACTTTAAAAGCATTATGTCATGATAACATCATCATTGACACATTATAATCTTAAAATATCATATCTTAAAAATATTATTGTAACAAAAAAAAATAAAACAGTTGACATAATAGAAGTTAGATACAAACTTGGAAAAATGTAAATATACCACTTGAAAAAAGTGTCAAATTAGCGGAAGTTCTACAGTGCGGCACTCTTAATATACAATTTAAAAAAAGTGTTATTGATTTTATTATTATTTAAATAAAAAACCGATAAAAATTATCTAAAATATTATTATTTCTACCTAAAATATTAATACTTTTTAATATTTTCGGTAAAGTGTCTAACAATAATAAAATCGATAGAAAAAATAATAAAATCGATAAAAATAATAATATTTTCGATAACTTTTCACCGATTTTATTATTTAAATAATAATAAAACTAATAATACTTTTTTTAACTTATATTAAGGCTGCCGCATATTATTCCCGAGAAATTAAACTTTTTTTTTTTTTTGGAAATCAGAAAACTGTCCAGAAAGTAATACAGAAGCATTGAAGTGGTAACCAATAACCATGAACTTACGCAGTAAATTGTACAGCTTTAGATTGACATTTTATTTTAGTAATGGCCCCTCAAATCTCTTTACATTCATTTCACCGTTGCTTCTGCCGGTGATAGCATGAACCATTTTGCTGCTAACTTACTTGGGAATGATCATAGGTAGTTCGAGGACTGACCTTTAAAAATGTTAAATTCTTTTATATTTTTATAACTTTTTTTATTGATTATCTTATTTTACATTCTTAAAATTTTATAATTTTGTACTCTTACAAGTTTAATATAATTTTCTTAAAATTTTAATATAACTTTTTGAATGACGGTTAAACAAAAATTTTAGGGTAAAGTATAGTAATGGTCATTGAACTTTTTTAAAGTTTTTATTTAGGTCTCTCAACTTTTAGAACTTACAATACAGTCCTCTAATATTTAGCCCGTTTGCAATATGACCCCCAACATTTAGTCTGTTTGCAATATGGTCCCCGACCGTTTGACGTCGTTACACTATCGTTAGTACATTTGCAATATGGTCACTGAACTTTTCAGGCGCTTACATTTAGGTCCCCCAACTTTTAAAACTTGCTACACAATCTTATATTTCATTCTAAACCCCAAATTCCTTTTCGATCTCGAATTTCCTTTTTTGCTTTTCTCTTCTCATTTCCAACGTAACTTTTCAGTCAAGGATGCATGGGAAATTCTAATCTAACTTTGAATTATGTGGAGATGTTGACTTGAATAAGAGTCCATTGAGAGAAGATCCGACCAAGGGACTATCGGGACCATCAACGATTCAAGGTGTAATGTTAGATACAGGTCATCTCAAGTAAAGTATAGATGTTCGATGAAATGCTTGTGAGAAAATAATGGGATTAGAAATGCAGAGTTGACAAATACTACTTAGATGATCTAAGTATCATTATTGAAAATCACCCACAAAACTAAAATTATTTTGTATAAATGGCATATAATAATTTTTTTGTTTAATCATTGTGCTTAAAGATTTTCCAACAGATGATCAAATATAATGAAATCTCTAACAACACATTCACCTCTCAGTCTCTTTCGTAACTTGAAAGGCATCATGACAGGTCAAGTAGATGCTCCAAATATACTACCCTGTCATGATGTCTTTCGAGTTACGTGCATGCAGAATTGTCTTCTAAAGCTATAATTCAATAAAATTCAACTATAAAATTTCCAAAAAAAATTAAAAAAAAATTTAATTCATTCACAATATATCAGTCCCATAATCAACATGAACTTATTAAAAAGAATACGAGCTCACAGGACGCCGAAAACCACAGGTAGGATCAATACAATTCCCAGTAAACTAGTATCATCAGTCTATTGGATTGAGCCTGGCGATTTCACTATGTCGATACTCACAACCAATTCCCTGATTTAAAGAAAAACCAAACAATAAGATAAAAAAACATTTAGCCTAGAACGCTATTTCGCTTCTATTCCGATGGACTGAATATCTTTCATAAGGAGTACTAAAAGTTTTGATTAAAAAAAAGAAAGAAAAATAGATGGTTTTGGTTCAAAACTAACACTGAATATCTATTTCATTGACATGCAGTTCCATAAATATAAAAATTTCAACAAAAAAAACACAATGCAAGCTGAAAATGAGAAAGTGCGAAAGATGATAATCTTACTTCCGGATGGCCAAAAGAGAAAATAAATACCTTCTTGCAAGTGAGGGGAGAGACTAAGAAATAAACGCAATCGATGTTGCGTTCCAACAATTCTTCCTCCATTTTTTCTTTGTAAATAAAAAGTTGAAAGACATAGCACTGGTTGGATTTACAATTTTACATGGCGAAAAATTGAAGAACAAAAACCAAACGAGAGGTGAATGCGCTGTTTGGGATTTTATTATATTTGATCATCTGTTGGAAAATCTTTAAGCACAAGGATTAAACGAAGAAATTATTATGTCATTTATACAAAATAATTTCAGCTTTGTTGGTGACTTTCAACAATGATACTTAGTTCATCTTAGTAGTATTTGTCAACTCTGCATTTCTAACCCTATTTTTTTCTCACAAGCATTTCATCGAACATCTATACTTCACCTGAGATGACTTGTATCTAACATTACACCTTAAATCGTTGATGGTTTCGATAGTCCCTTGGTTGGATCTTCTCTTAATGGACCCTTATTAAAGTCAATGCCTCCACATAATTCAAAGTTAGATTAGAATTTCTCATGCATCCCCGACTAAAAAGTTACGCTAGAAATGAGAAGAAAGAAGCGAAAAAGGAAATTCGAGATTGAAAAGGAATTTGGGATTTAGAATGAAATTTAAGACTGTGTTGCAAGTTTTAAAAGTTAGGGGACCTAAATGCAAGCACCTGAAAAGTTTAGTGATCATATTACAAACGTACTAACGACAGTGTAATGGTGTCAAACGGTCAGGGACCATATTGCAAACAAACTAAATGTTAGGAGACCATATTACAAACAGACTAAATATTAGGAAACAGTATTGTAAGTTTTAAAAGTTGGAGAACTAAATGAAAGCTTTAGAAAAGTTCAGTAACCATTACTATACTTTATCCAAAAGTTTAATATAACCTTTTGAATTCACGGTGAAACAAAAATTCATGCGTCCCTGTCAAGGAATAATGTGTTTTCCCTCACTTTTACAGTGGACAGTAAAATTGTGTTCGATATTTTTTTTTGAGAAAATGGGCCTCACATTTGGATCCAACATACTGACTGTTCATTTATGGAACTATTACGTGGTACAATTAAAGTTTAAAAATTCGTGGTAAAAATATTATTTTTTAAGGATTTAAATTTAAATAATTGTATCTATATATTACCAATAATTAAGAAAAAATTGAATAAATATTATTTATAAGAACATTAAATTATTAAAAAAAAATTCCTCCGTCTTCGATATAGAGTAGAGAAATGAATAAAATTGAAAAATCTCCTGATTGCCGTTTTGTTTAGAGGAATATGGCTGTGTGTGCAATGGTGACAAAAACTATGCTTGCACTGTGATGTACCTTCACATCACAGCACCTAATTTAAGCGCTGCCTGTCTATAATATGTTATTCCTCACCCTTAATAAAAGTGGTTCAAATTCAATCATTTAATCTGTATAATGGAGTAGAGATATGAACAAAGTGCTTCATCACCTACATCATTAATCATTAAAATACTCTCATTATCTTCGATCATCGCTTAACTAAATTCATGCTTAAATGTAATTTCTCGTGTTTTTTTTAAAGCTTTTATTGAACGAAAACTTTACAAACTCAAAAACTCTCTTTATCTACGAACACTTGTTAAAGAAAAGAGAAAAAAATTGTTTACCTTCCCAAAGCGTTAATCATCATGACGTCAGCACGAAACAAAACTTAGCATGACCCTATGGCCCACCACTAACAAAATATTTTCCAACACGGCTTAGATCAACGGCTCAGATCTTCTACCAGATGCGAAGTGCTTCATTCCACCTAGACCGACCGGCTCAATTACCGGTTGCTTCTCCACAATTTCAGGCTCCATTTGTATTGCATCACCATCATCCGGCGGCAAACGAGACCTAATGTCGCTGTTCCTCGGCGGCGAAGGCTCCACTTCGAATGTGTCCGGTTCACGTGCTCTGCCGTTTGACCCGAAAATAGCACACAAACTTGGAAACCAACCGCTTCTTTTTCTTCTTCTTTTCTCTTTAACTGCTTCGACGTTGTCCGGATTTTGGCACTTCTTTTTGAGTGAGCGATTCCGGTCTCGCCTCGATCTCACTCTTCCCATACAAGAAACCTTAGGCGAAGACGGTTCAACAACTGGCGGATCCGATTTAACAGAACCTGGACGTTTAGGAAACAATACAGTCTTTCCAGGCTTAGCATGCTTCCTGTTCTTCGCTTCAATAAAGCAAGATTTCTGAGGTTTCGGTAATCCGAAGATAAAGGCTTTAGATTTTCTAACGGGAAATCGTTGAGAATTGGAGTCGGAGTTCAAATTAGGATTAAGATTGGTAGAGTTGGAAGCAGAGTTCCCTTTATGTGAGTCTCTCCGTTCGTAAAAAGCGTTGCGATCGAACCAGTCGAACTCGGCGTCTTTGGACACCCAAAAAGATTCAGGCGGGAAATCCGGCGGGATTGGCTCTTCGACAGATTCCTCTTGCGTGTGGAGCTTCTCGTCGGGGTCGCCTTCGTTGGTTGCTAAGGTCTCGCAGACGATTTTGTTATCGCAAGAACCGCCGGCACAGGCGGAAACAAGGGTTTCTAAGTTTCCCTGTGGCATTGTACGAATCAATAAAAAGATAGAAAACGCGATAAAGAGAAAGATAAAGTTCGAGAGAGGAAGGTAGATTTGAGAAGATTATATAAAAGAAGAATTGTTTTTTAATTGTGGAAATTTGAGTTTGTGGAGGGAGGCGTTGTTGACTGCTTTTTACTTGCCTCGCTTCTTTCCTTTGTTAATCTCAATTACTCCTTTAATTAGGTTTCATTTGACGGAATTTTCCGGTTGGATTTAAGGAAATACTTAATATGTTCCAAGCATATTATTTCTTTTAATAATTAATGCATATATATTCGTAATTGCCTCAACTTATATATATTTAATAAGATTTATTCTTCATTAAATATTTTTTAAGCACCTACTTAAAGCCCTGTAATTGTGATTTTATTAATGTTTCCAATAAATTATTTTTTCTCGGTTTAATGCCTATTTGATCCCATTGGTCGTCCTAACGTTTGGTTCGTCAAAAATAATTTTTTTTCGAAATTATATTATCACATGTAGTTTGTAGAAAAAAATCATTTATCATATAATAACTATTATCAATAATAGTATTTTTTTTGTTAAAATAGTGAAAATATCATTATCTTTAAAATTTTAGGTAATGGATAATTTTCATCACTTTGGACATAAACACCCCTAACATAATGAACTCTTTTTATATGTATTTTTCTCGATTATTATTCTCCGTGTTTTACTCAAAATTATAAATTTAATAATTATAATATACAAAGAGTTTAATTCAATAAAATATCTATAAATTTGAGTAGTTAAAATTATTTTATATTTCTATATTTATATATTAAAAAATTTATAATTTTATTAGGTGGAAATATTATTATTGTAAAAAATATATAATTATTTAAAATAATATTTAATTTTGAGTTATTAAAAGGTGGATCTTATATATTAAAAAATAATATATTTGTCCACTCAAGAGTTGAGACCACAATATTATTTTTTGTATTATATTTTATTTTATATAAATAAATAAGATACATATGAAAATTATTTAAAAATAGAAGTTTGATATATTAATTATACTAATTATATGTTAAATGTATTTTTCTTTAAACTTGGATAGTGTAACACGTAAAATAATTTTATAATTTTTTATTCAAATATTTATAATTTAATGTTAAAGTTTAACTTGTTAAAAACATACATCACAAGGATAGTTTGGTAAAACACATCCAAGTTATCTTATATTTGTGCAACTAAATATTGTAATCTTATATTCCTAATAAACAACTCAAACTAGATAATACAACATTCTTATGATAAAGTTACATTGCAGTAATCTTATTCTCAAATATAATCTTACATTCCTTAAACCAAATACATCCTTAGGGGTGTTTAGTTCAAGAAAAGTAAGATTAAATTTGAGAATAGAATTATCTGAATATAATATTACTCTTGAATTTTGTAATGTTTTATTTGATTTATTTAACAATAATATAAGATGATAAAATTAGGTTGAAAATATATAAGAGTATTTAAATGCATATTTTATCAAATTATCTTTGTGATATATGTTATTTTTAATATATTAAATTTTAATATTAAATTATAATAATTAAAATAATTTTTTGTAAAAGTATTTTAATCGCTATAATATCTAACTTTTAAGAAAAAATACATTTAACATATAGTAATTAATGTCCATATGATTTTCTCCGAAAACTCTTAAAGTCATTTATCTCTTTTTTATTATTGATTAATAGAAGACGACACCAACCTTTGAGATGATAGTCGTTGTCGATTTTTTTAACTTATCCTTTAATTTCTTATATCAAATATTTACGTTTCATTTGTTTTTAAGTTTTCAAAAAGTTTGTTTTTATGACATGGTTTTCTCTATCTCCATGACACACTTGTTTGGCCGTTAGTTTAATTTATTTTTTTCTCAGAGTTAGATTTGAGTTTGCTATGATTGATTAAAATGACGTTTATTTGTTATCATGTTGATCTTTTTTTACTTTGAACCATGGGCGGAACCAAGGGGAGGGTAAGGGGACCCTTGGCCATTGCCAATTATATTTTTAATTATTAACTAATGTAGAAAAAAATATATTTTTTTAAAATAAATAAAGAAAAATTTATCATGCCCTCCTCAATTAAAAAATTTGTATTTATAGGAAATAGAAAATTATTTTAGCCCATGCTATAATAAATTTCTAGTTCCGTCCCTGTTTTGGACCCTCAGGTTGAATTTGGATACATGATTTGTGTTAATGAATAGCTTTTCACTTCGTTCGATTCTAATTTGTGAGTTTTTTGGTGGTATTTTAGTAGTTTTGCTCCTTTTGTGGTTTATTTACCGATGCGGTCAGATCTGTTCGTATATATATATATATATATATATATATATATATTTTGTTTGAGTTTTTTTGTTAGGTTTTTTTAACTTTTTTCTTGTATGGTCCGATCTTAAGTGACTAGTTTTTGTGTTAATGATTATAAGAAAATATTTAGGTTATATGATTAGTTTACGTTTACGGTCGGAAACATTCATTGTAATTTTAGATATTTCATCATTTTAATAAAATTAACGACTTCTATAAAAATATATAATTAATATATTAAATTTATATCTTTAAATAATTTTTACAAATTTCATATTTATTTTTATAAATATAATATATTACGAAGAAACGGAAGATAAAAGCATGCTAAAACTATACTCTCCGTAAAAAATCATTAGGTCAATATCCAATAAATTTTATTTAGATAAATAAATAAAAAATATACATCACCATGGTAATTTCGTTGACGAAATTAATTATTTGGATTGTATAATTGTTAAAGTGTCAGTAGAATGTCACGTAAATCATTTGATTTTTAAGAATATATACAAAACAAATGATATTTATGAGCAGATAATAACAGAGACTATAGGAACTGAAAATTGTACAATTCAAAAGTTATTGAATCGTCCAACGTCTTCTAAAAATGACCAAATAATTTCGACACTTTCCAACATATATTATAACAAACACCTTAATTAAAAAAAAAACACCATACTCCTTAAGTAAAATCCTTTTCCACTGCATTGTCTAGAGAATTTTGCCATCACCAGCTATACTATTTTTAAGATTTGCAATTAAAATAAGTAAACATCACAACTCACAAAGCATCCATCTATATGAAATTTTAATTATTTTAATATGATCACCATCCAACTATTATTATATCATATATATAGGGTTTTGTTAAGGTGTTTTTTATTACTATAATTTACATCAATATATTCATTTAATGTATAAAAATAAAATTAATTGCTGCTATTATTATAATTATTGCATACTTTTTGACAGTTTATTCCTTTTTTATTTAAATATGATTTAATTCATTCAATTATTACAGACTTTGTTGGTTATTCTTAAAGGAACAAACCAAAACAAAAATGAAGTACACATGATTGAAGCAGTCATTTTAAGATCCCACACATCGGGACAGTGATATTTTTGGGTTATAACAGAGTTTATGCATCCGTAAAAAAGGTGATGATTGGGTAGGTAATTAGATTGTTGGGGTAGGAGGAAAGTTGGGAGCTTATTAGGTTCAGACAATGCCCTCTCAACAAATACTAATGAAAATGGATGACAATGCCAACTACTCACCATTATGTGTTGAATCATATTATATTATATAATAATATGCCAACGGCAATTCCTATGCAAATCATCGAACATGACACCATTCCAAGGCTTACTCTTGTTCTTATGTATAATCTCACATGCCTCCACCGATTCGTTTATATAACTCTCTGTCTCAAAAACAAATATCAGTGATTTAAATTGGTTATTGAGGCAATAGTAAAAAAAATATTATTTTTTTGAAGAATTAAAATTTAAATAATTATATATATATAATTAATAGATTATTTTTTTGAAATATGATCTATTTAGAGAATGTTAAATATTTAATTAATTTAGAGATATAAATTTGTATGAATATAAATGGATAAGCAGTTAATTTGTTTCCAAAAAAGAGAAAAAGGCTTGCTTTATTTGGTAACATCTAATTCAATCCTATGGGCTCCGCCACAGAAACCACGGAAGCCGCCTGGCAAAGCACTTATCGCACCGTCACTTAGCAGCCCTCCTTAAACCTTCTAGATAATCAAACCTTCCACTTCTTCCATGCCTTCTACTCTTTTTTTTAATGAATTTAGGGTTAAGCAGTCAAAGTAGTTCACCCCTTAATTATATATTTAAATATTTTTTAAAGTATTTAGGGTTCGTTTGGTTCACGGAATGTAAGATTACTAGTGGGAATAAAAGATTATCAGGGAATAGGATTACTGAGAATGTTGTATTTTGTGTTTGGTTGGTTTAGCAGGAATGTAAGATTACTGTATTTGGTTAAAGGAATAAAAGATTATTAGAATGTATATTTGACCAAATTGTTCTTATTATATATTTGTATAATATTACAAGTTGGAAAATATTTATATATTTTCTTTAAAAAATTTAAATTCATAAATTTATATAATTTTTTTTACAAAATTAAAAATATAAAAAAGATTTAATGAAAGGGTAAAATTTTATTTTAACCCATGAACTTCATATAAAATTTTAATTATAGACTTATTTTGTAAATCTAAAATAGTTTAAGGATAAATTTGTAATTTAACCTTCGTAAAAATTTTATTATTCAATCACAGAAGAAGGATATTTTTGAAAAAAAAAATTAAGGGTATTTTAGTTTAAAACGCCGGTAATGTTACAATACCTAAGGGAAGGGAGATAATGATATTCCCAATAATATACCCCAAAAAATCCACATTGATAATAAAACATTACCGGGAATGACATTCCCGGCCAAATCAAATGGGGGAATGTAGATTCCATTCTCGGGGGAATCCCACATTCTTCCATCCAAACGACCCCTTAGGGTTTTGACCATTTATGTCCGTAAGATATGTATTCGTTGTCAATAATTATAAAAGAGTATGAATAAATATTACCTTTTAACCATCTCATATTAAAAGAGTATGAATAAATATTACCTTTTAACCCTCTCATATTATTTAAGAAGGAACCCATCTAGCGACTTCAATAATTAAAGAAAATGCTATTCTTCTTAAAATTATTGAATTTGAGTAAATATATTTACAAATGTGAACAAATTATTAACAACTAAAATATATATAAATAATTATTAGTTTATAATTACTCTAAATTATTTTTAAAAATCCAGAAGAGACTCTAAGAATTGATTCATGTAATTTATAAAATCCAAAAGAGACTTTAAGAATTGATTCATCGTTTTCAAAATTTAATATTAAAAGAAGATGACGATGAATAGATTGCTGCCACACTCACTCAATCAGTGAAATAAATTTTATAATTAAAGAAATTATTAAAAAATAATTATATTCTACAAACAATTTGATTGAAATAAAAAATTATAAAATTAATTATTTTTAATGATATATATTTATTAGAAAAATATTATTATAAATTTATATTTTAACTTTTACATTTTTCTTTTTACTAAATTGGCGTCATTGATTTAAGTGACACTAAAATCAATCATAAATTTAATAATATGAGTGAAAAGTAATTTTTAATTGGATTAGCTATCCAAATAGTCACTAAACTATAGTCACCAATTTGGTCTCATTACTTACGTATGTTGTCATCTAATTGATAGATTAAATTTATTGAATTAAATTAAAATTATGACTAAATTGTTAGAATATATAAGTAATATGACTCAAAAGTATAATTGTTTAAATTTACTTAATTATCATGTCATCATTTTCATTAAGCGGTAACAATAAGTAGCTTAATTGATACCAGTTTAATAGTCTAATTAAACAAATATTTAGTTTGATTTTTAGAATCGAATCGATTTCCTACTTTAGTGGCTATTTCGGCAGTTTACCCGTTTCTTAATTTAATATAATTTATAAAAAATAGTTTAATAAAAAAAATTAAAAAACATTAAAAATGAAATAAATAATAATTCGTTTTGTAAATAAACCATTAATTTTAATTATCTATTTTAAAGATTAAATAAAAAGCATAAAATTATTTTTACAATAATATTAATTAATTTTAAAAATATGAATATTCCAATAATTACACAACTGTTATGGATATTTCTTACTTTTGTGTGTCTATCATTAGAATTTTATGTAGAAAATATAATTAGTCAGTTAGTCAAGTGGGATGAAGTATTAGGTCTCTTAAATAAGACCATAGATTCGAATTTTGGTATACACAAATGGATTAAAGGGTGATCCCCACATTAGACCTAAATAGTATCTAATTTAATATTTCAAAAAAAAAATAGTATCTAATTCAAACTAATCGATTAATACATCTGCATCGGTAGTACACAAAAATTATGATTTTAATATATTGTATTGTTAAGATTTTTATATATGTGATGATTTGAGCTCTATATGATATCACTTTTTATATATAAATATAGAATTTGGAGAAAACATTAAGTAGAAAATAATATAAATTCCTCTCTCCATTCTAATATTTTTTTTTATTTTTTTTTCTATTTTACATTATGTTTTCGATGCAAATTCACTCAAAAAAAAATTTTTTTTATCAAGGATTAAATTTTATCTTCCACTTGATTTGAGACGTAAGCGTGATTGTGAGGAGAGTATCAATATTTTCGTATAGTCGTTCCAAAAAAGAGAGAATTAGGTCATAGATCCTTTAGTTTCTAATTTGATCGGTTTAATCCCTACATGTAGATCTAATTATTATGATTTCATATATGTTTATGTTTGGCAAAATGATTAAGCTCTAAATTAGGGATTAATATTTATTTTTATGATTATATGGATAAAAATTTACATGGTTTATTTTTTAGACAATTTCTTAGAATTTGTTGATTTTTTAAAGTAATCGATATTTTATTATGCTTATTTCATTCTTTTCTCATCTGGTTGACTAATGTAATAAAAAATATATGATTATTCATGATTAATGATGTCATTATTTATTATATTATATCATTGTTGTTAATGGGTATGAAATATTATATTGAGTATTGAATTTTGAATGAGATATATGTGTTATGAATATAATATTGAAAAATATTTTCATGAATCAACTTACCTCAGTAGTTAAAGGAATCATTATTGTTTCTCGATGTCACGGGTTCAAGTATGATTGTGTGTATATTACTTTATAATCACTTTAGCTTTAATAAAAAAATATTGAAATTCTTTTATCATGACATATATTTTAAAATTGTATTGAACATACTATTATCAAATAATTTTGAAACATAATTTGTAATTTAATGATCAAAACGAGATAAATCCTACAATTTAGTGATATATTCTTATAAAAATATCATATTAACTTGAAAAGTGTTCATAAATTAAGATCAAAAACTAAATGTTAGGTATGATTTGGGGAAAAATGAAAATTTAATTACTAAAATAGATCAAAATTGATAGTTTAGATACTAAATACGTAATTTACTCTCTTTTTTAAAGTAAGCACGCTTGAAAAAAAAGCTGGGAAATTGGTGGTATTGAAATATTTGACAAATTTAAATTCAGATAAAACAGTAAAAGGACGAAGAAGCAAACAATGAATAAGTCAAGGAGTCATTAAAGAGATAATGAAAATTTAAGAGGCCAAAACGGAAAACAAAAAAGACATAATTACAGGGGCTCCCGACCAATTATTTCCCATGATCTAGCCCACCGGGCGACATTTGAAAAAATCGACAGTTGGGCTCGTTCTCAAACAACAACAGTTAACATTCAAAAACCTTAAACTAGATAATAACTCCCCCCTCTCTTTCTTTCCTTGAAAATAACAGAGCAAAACATCTGGAAAAAAAGAAAAAGAAAATTCTTGTCAACAATGGGTTGTGTTTCTTCAAAAACACGTCAAGAAAGAGATCATATGTGAAATTATTCCCGACAATAGAGGAGACTACGCCGACCATGTGGTTTCTCTCAAGTCGAGCACATACAATGTCCTTAAACTCAAGAAAGATGAACTCAGGGGCAGACCTCCATGGAGCTCGGGGTATCCCGGGCAACCCCTCATCCAGGGGTGGACCTCTATGGTGCCCGGGGTATCCCAAGCAACCCCTCCACAAGTGCCACCCCTGGGCTCTTGCAACCCGTGACGAAGGCTCCTCGGTCCGCCTTTGGATGAACTACAATAACAAATAGACGAAGATGGTTTTCCAGAGACCAAGAGAGTTCATAAATCATCTCCTCCTGAAGAACCAGAGGTAATCAATGCCTGAGAACTCATAGAAGATCTTGATGAAGGTAGATTCGTTAAGATAAGTTCGAAATCGTGTGTTTTTGTGAGGGAAAAAGTGTAAGAAGTCCACTCAAGTTCTTGAATCAGACTGGTTCTCCATTGAAACTGAAGAAATATCGCGGGAAAGTGAACAAAGGAAGCCCGAAATCGATACTGAAGTTAATAATTCCATGGATGGTTCATGTAGAGCGGTGTTGAAACTGAGTTATCCATTAAAAGTACCAGAAATGAAGGGGTTGAAGGTGGGGATTTGGGATTTTCTTCAATAAGAAGGGTTTTTAGCCCATTTTCTGATCATAAAGTTGTCGCTTTGCACGAAAAAGAGTTTATTAGAAATATGGACTACAAAATCACATCGTTAGCACTGACCAGGAATAATAAATTTAAAGGAAAAATTTAAAACCCTTAACCTTGTCGTGGTGGAATCACTGCCTTAGAAATGAATTCTCTCTAATGTGTGTAATAACTCCAATAGGCGGATCATCCCCCGAGATTAAAACGGTCGTTCCAAATTCTGTACACCTAGAATCGGAGTGGACTGTAGGTGGTATTTCTCCTTAGATCGCCGAAAATCTCTTAGTAAATGTGAGAGCTTTTGAGAGAATTATTTGAGAGTGAATTGGTTGAGATGAGAGTGAAAATAAACTCTCTATTTATAGGTTGTATGCAGGGGTATTTTCGTCCAAAGTATATCAGATATAAAATCTAATTTTATTTCTCATTAATTCATTGTCTGAATCTGTTATACAAACGAATGAGCTGACCTCAATTCTGTCTAGGTTCGTGGATATAAATCATGCAGTTTGTAACTCATGCAATAAAACCTCTGTAACTCTTGCATTAAAGCTTTGTAACTCTTGCATTAAACCTACAACAACTCAATAAAATGTCCTAAACATAGCCTGAATACTGTCTAGGTTCATCCAACGTTTTACAGACTTAAATTTCAAAAACTGACTGTTTGAATTTTAATTTCAGAAATCAATACAACTAATAAAAATGTTGTTACTCTCTGCAAATTTAAAATTTCTAACAGACCATTTGAGCCTATAAAAATCAGACATATTCTTTCACATTTTTCCATTTTATCTTTTAAAGAAAAATTCCTTACAAATTTTCTCTAAAAATATAGAATCCAAGTGGACGTGTCAAATACACGTATTGCCACTAGCCAGGAGCTCGACCTCGACCACGACCACGAGCCGAGACGGACAGACGGCGGTGCATGAAAGCCCCTTTGTTCTCTATCACTCAACAAGAAAGATGAGAATGTAAACCTTAAATACTCAATCCCAATGTATTTCCCACTCAATGTGGGATTGAGCATTACCAACATTCCCCCACTAATGCAAAAAAAATTCTTCTGAAACTCGAAAATAATCTTTTCAGAAGAGTAATAGCGAAATTAGTTGCTTAAACACTAGTGAACGTATCTTGAACTAGTATATAGTGATAATGAGCGATCATTCTCTTAGATAAGTGAAACTAGTCTTGAACTTTCTAAGATAGGGGTAAACTTATAACACACAACTAACCCCTTCATCCACCTGAGTCCCCGATGTGTAAGTTATATATACAAAAGTATATATTTGGCCATCTTACCTCAGGATTCTAGTAAGTGTACTAGAAAAACGACCCATTATTTTTCATAGAAGGTAGCTAACCCTTATCACTTACATAGGTTATTTCATGAGGTTTATCTCGAATAAACTACCCAAAATCGAGCTATGAAATAATTAAGAGCTTATAGAACAACTCAACCTCACAAAGAGTATGGTGACTTTCTTCAAGTTCACTATAAGTGAACCACCCAAACTCTGGGAGAAGAAGTCATTAAGAATAAATATTCAACCTCTTTAGTTTGTGAATTCAATATGTCATTCTCACTAGGACCATCCGAACTTTTAATTTGAATTTATTAAGAGTTTTTCATAAAACTCAGTATTTTCTAGTGGTAAGTTCAACTCGTCATTCTCAATTAGAACTACCCAATAAACTCTGGGTTATGAACTTATTAAGAATATATATTCAGCCAAAATAATAAATTCATCAAGTCTTTCTCACTAAGACCACCCAAAGTCTATGCTATGAATTTATTAAGAGCAATTACTTATCTTGGGCATGTATATTGTTCGTCATAGGGATGTATTGATTAATGTAACTATGAGTCTTTTCATAGTTTCGTTTGACCACATTGAACTTATATAACTAAGTTGGGTATCCATCACGAATTCCTCAACCAATGAGCTTTAAACTAATCCCCCTCGACGAATCTAGGACTAACTTCTGACTTAACCATTTGATAAGCGGGTCTACTGAGTTCCTTTATGAATTTACATACTCTAAAGCGAGTAATCCATTCCTTATCAAGTGTCTAACCGATTAATGTCTTATGTGAATGTGTATTTTCTTACCATTGTAAGCTTGGTTCTTGGCTTCCTACTAAGCTAAGTCAATAGCAATAAACTCTAACTCCGTAGTAGAGCGAGCAATGCATGTTAGCTTTATGGATTTCTATGAGATTGTTGCTCCTTCCAAAGTAAAAATATACCCACTCATAGAGCTTACCTCATCATTATTAGAAACCCAATTGGCATCACAATATCCTTTTAACACGACAGGATAACCAACAAACTCAAGTCTCCAATCCATCGTACCCTTAAGGTACTTGAGTAAGCGTCTGAGAGCAAACCAGTGCTCACCACTCGGATTATGGGTATATCTACTAAGTCTACTCACAGCGTAGGAAATATCATGTCGAGTATAGTTCATTAAGAACATAAGACTTCCGATTATCTTAGCATATTTGATTTGGGAAACACTACTCCCTTTATTCTTTAAGATATGTATGCTAGAGTCATAAGGTGTTCGAATAGTGATGACATCAAAGCTATCATATTTCTTTATCACTTTCTCAATGTAGTGCATTTGATTTAAAGAAAATCACTTTTCAGTTTTTGTTACTTTGACTCCCAAGATCATATCAACTTCTCCCATATCAATCATCTCAAACTTAGTGGATAAAATACTTTTTGTTTTGTTAATGGACTCAATGTTTGTACTGAAAATAGCATATCATCAACATATAAACTTATGATGACACAATCAGCACCAAACATCCTCGAATACACGCATGTGTCTAAACCATTCACAACAAAACCAAAACTAAGGATAATTATATGAAATTTCTCATACCACTGTTTCAGAGCTTGCTTAAGGTCGTAAAGAGACTTTTTAAGCCTTCACACTGTACCTTCCATACCAAATGTCTCAAAATCTGGCGGTTGCTCCATATAGATCTCATCGTCTAGATTTTTCCATTAGGAAAGTAATCTTTACATCTATTTAATGTACTTGTAATTTGTGAATGGAGGCTAGTGCAAATAATGCACGGATCATTGAGATTTTTGTCATGGTAGAGTAAGTATTAAAGAAGTATAAACCAAACTTTTGAGTGAACCCTTTGACAACTAGCCTTGCCTTGTACTGCTAGATCAAACCATTTGGTCTGATTTTCTTCCAGAAGAATCACTTGTTGCTGATCGGTTTGAATCCTCTAGGCAAGTCTACCAATTCCCAAGTATGATTAGACATTATCGAATCTAGTTCGTCCTTAATCACCTCTTTCCAGAAACTAATGTCGATCAACCTCATAGAGTCATCGTAAGTCTTTGGATCCTCATCTATTAGAAAGACTCGAGCTATCAGTTCAGATAAGGTGTCTAAATAATTTATTTTAGAAATAAATGAAGTTATGAAATCTAGTCCAAAAAAGGTTTCAGTTATTTGCCTTTTGCTTCTTCTAGGTTTGAATTCAATTTATTGAGTAAACCTAGCAAGTACACTAGAAGAAGTGAATGAAATGTTTTCTATTTGTGTTTCTTCATTCATTTTAGGTTTCTTTAAAGGAAAAGAATCTTCTAAGAAAATAACATCTCTTGAATCACAAATAGAATGGTTTTGCAAGAACATGAATCTATATGCGACAATGTTTGTTGCATACCCAATAAACACATCATCACGGTCTTAGGTCCAATGGTGGACTTCTTGAATTCTGGAAGTCCTACTTTAGCCAGACACCCCTACACTTTAAGGTATTGCAAATTTGGTGTATATCCTTTCCACAGTTCGTATGGAGTGGAATCTAAGTTCTTATGAGGTACTCGGTTTAAAATTGATTTGCCGATAGAATGACTTCCTCCCACATGTTTTCAGAGAACCCATAACTTATCAATAATTAGTTCATCATCTCTTTTAAAGTTCTATTTTTCCTTTCGGCTATACTATTCTGTTGAGGAAAATAAGGAGCGAAAGTTTCGTGAATTATATCATTCTTTTGACACATCTTTAAGAAATTTTATTTGTATTCACCACCTTTATTAGATCTAAGTCCTTTGATTCTCTTATCTAACTGATTCTCAATTATTCCTTATAAATAAGAAAGAAATTTTCAACCTCGTCTTTAGTCCTAATGAGATAAACCTTTGTGTATATTGAGTAATCATCTACAAAGGTCACATAATATTGTTTCCTCCTTTAATTTTCGTGTTTCTAAATCTGCCAGATCAATATGAACAAGTTTTAACAATTCAGTCTTTCTCTTAGAAATAGTATTAAAGTGAGGTTTAAAATGCTTGGCTTCTATACAAATTTCACATTTGTCAAAGCTAGTTAAGTTTGGTTTAGGCAGAACCTTCATTTTCATTAATTTCTTTAAAGCATGAATCTTAACATGTCCTAATCTAGCATGCCACATATCAACATATTTAATCATATAAGCAGAAGTGGTAGCTTTATTTTCATTAAGTTGAATTTCTATGACAAATAAACCCTCGTTCAGAAAACCTTTTCCAATATAATCACTATTACGGGAGAGTACAAGTTTATCTTCCTTAAAAACTAACTTAATTCTTTCCTTATTCAAAAGTCCACCCTTATTATATTTCTACGCAGGGGAGGTACATAAGGACATTATTAAGTGCTAAAGTTTTACCAAATGTCAGCTCAAGTAAAACCTTGACTTTGCCTAGAACTTCAAAGCTGTTAGAGTTCCCCATGCACACATGTTCACCGTCGTTCCAATCCTTGAACATAGTGAAGAATCTTTCCTTGAATAGAAATATTGGGATGCATCAATTTCCATGATCCATTCAGAAATGTTATCCACCAGATTGACTTCGAAAACCATCGCGATTATAACATCTCTAGCATTGTCCTCCGCCATGCTCAGATGTGGTTTGTTCCCGTTCTGGTAGTCTGAACAATGTTGACATTGGTACGCCTTGCAACTGGCTTGACCGTAGACATAACACTTTAAGGTCATTCCGTCAGATTTGGTCTTGGCTGGATTCTTGAAGTTGGTGCTTTTATGTGGTTTCATATTTGTTCTAAAACCCATTTTTTCGGTCTTTTTGAACTTAGACCATGAGGCACACCAGATTCAACCAAGTTAGACTTAAAAGATATTTGACTAAAATTATTTTTCACCGTAGACATTGGTATGCGTTGGGACCGCCTTTGATAATTGTTTCCATTGAGCGCATCGAGCATTGATAAATATGGAATCAACTTGCTAAGTTGTGTCGACATTTTGCGGTATATCGAGAGTAATTCGTTTCTAAATTATTGGAAATATAGACTGCAAAATCACACCGTTAGCACTGACTGGGAATAATAAATTTAAAGGAAAAATTCAAAACCCTTAACCGTGTCATGGTAGAACCACTTCCTTATAAACAAATTCACCCGATGTGTAATCGCTCTAATAGGAGGATCGTCCCCCGAGGTTGACATTGTCGTTCCAAGTTATGTACACCCGAAATTGGAGTGGACTTCCGATGGTATTGCTCCTTAGATTGTCGGAAACCTCTTAGTAGTTGTGAAAGCTTTGAGAGAATTATTTGAGAGTGAATTGATTGAGTTGAGAGTGAAAATGAACTCTCTATTTATAGGTTGGATGAAGGGGTATTTTTCCCCAACATAGATTGTAACATCCTCCATGCCAGGTTAGTGATTAATTTGTAAAGTTTCAGCATTTGGTGATTTAAGTAGAATGATGGAAGAGTTCAATGACTTATTTGAGTTATTTTGTGTAGGATTGAATTATAAAGAAGGAAGATTAGAAGGACAAAATGGTCTTTTTATAGCAATATAATTTGGGGTTAGTATTATATTAACCACGTGGATGTATATGAAATTAAAACAAGCTTCCAGAGTCATCTTCTTCTTTCTTCTTCTTCATACGTGAGACCCAAGCTAAGGTAAGATTTTCTTGTTAGTGAATTTCTTGATGAATTTATGGTTGATTCATGACCATTAGGCAATAGCTAAGCTTAAAGGAAGTTTAAATTATTTTAAAACCTCAAGAGGAGAAGCATATGAAGAATTAAAGAAAAGAAGTAGAAAAGTGAAATCTTAGATTAGAGTTCATAATAAGAATTGGAAGTGAGATTTGACTTGTCATCAAGTTAATTAAGGGATATGAAGTGTTAGAATTGGAATTAGAACACCTTGAAAATTTAGTGTGATTCTTGAATGCCATGTAAATGATGGAATTTTGGGTTTAAAGAAGTGATTATGGAATAGAAATGAGTTTAAATATGTGTATGGAAGTTAGGAATATTAAAGGAAGTAAAATATAAAGGTTTAAGCTGAAATGAAGTGAATTTCGAGCTCAAAATAGGATTTCTGGGCTAGGGGAATCGATACCCATTCAAGGGGAATCGATACCCCCTCAAACGAATATGAATTTTTAAAATGCTAGAGGGAATCGATACCCCCAGGGGGGAACCGATTCCCCCATATAAAAAAAGAGAAAAGAAAGAAGAGACTAAACTATCAATTCCTTAAATTGGTAGGCTATTAGAGGTTAATTTCAAGACTTAGGCATATGATAATCATCTTGAAAATTTTGCTTATGTAGATATTGAGCCTAATCGAGTTCCGGAACCATCGACAAGTAGGATCAATCGAGGGAAAGACAAAGAAATCTAGGTGAGTGCATATGCATAGCATGAATATGTATTTTATTCAGTTCTAGACTTGTGATAAGTCTAGATTCAATATTTTGATACATGATCGTAGTTCATATGATGATATATGACATGAATCCATACCATATGCATTATGGGACATGAATATGAAAGAAAAAGTTATATGAGTTATATGATAAAGGTATGGAAATAATATGTCTACGTGATATTAATTAGATAAATTGTGAAAGCCCATGTTATGTAAATGAGAACTATAGGTATAGTTGGCATGCCAAGGGTAGAGGGTCTATGTGGTCTTTCGGGACATATATGTATTCTTTGGAACATGTGTGAAGTATGGCGAGACACATACTTGATCATTGGCATATGTATATGATTCTTAAGGAATGATATGTGGTCCTTCGGGACATATATGTATTCTTTGGAACATGTGTGAGGTCTGGTGAGACACATACTTGATCCTTGGCATATGTATATGATTCTTAAGGAATGATATGTGGTATTTCTGGACATTATTATATGGCACTACGGTGCAATTCTACGCGGTACTCCGGTGCAATTCTACGTGGCACTTAGGTGCAATTATATGAGCTGTGGTGACAGCATAGTGCACAACCTCACAATACTCACATACCTTAGGTTCTCTGTATGGTACCATGGGCTAATGAACTTACTAAGGTGAACTTATGAATGTGAATTTGATAAGTATATGTGTAAGAAACATGGTTTTGGTTATTGCATTGTTTACATACATCTTATTACTACAACCCATCTCATTTTGGCAATTACTTTATATTTATTGATATTATATTATTATATTGCCTCACTAAGTCGATGACTTAGCATGTGAGTGTTTCACACGTAGGATCCGATAAAGTAGACGATCGAGGTTAAGCAGCTAGACAACATTACTCCTGCAACTATCAGATCAGAAGCAACTTAATCAGTAGGTTATATTTATTATGAAAATGGATGTTGGCATGTAATTAAAGAGTTAAGTTGTGTATGCTCTGAATATTTTGGTAAACTTATATTACCATATGTATATTATTGTATTTTTCGTAATATAAGTTCAAGTATTTTACTATTATTTGTAATGAGTTGTGTTTTAAAAGTCAATGTAATATCTCTGACTTGTATCTGGGTTGGGATACGGGTTGGGGTGTTAGATAAGATATAAAAGCTGATTTTATTTTTGCATTAATTCATTGTTTGAAGCTGTTATACAAACGAATAAACTTGGCCTCAATTTTGTCTAGGTTCGTGGATATAAATCCAATAGTTTGTAACTCATGCAATAAAACTCTGTAACTCTTACATTAAAGCTATGTAACTCTTGCATTACACTTGTAATAGCTCAATAAAACATCCTGAGCATAGCTTGAATATTGTCTAGGTTCATCTAACGTTTTACAGACTTTAATTTTAAAAACTGACTGTTTGAATTTTAATTTCACAAATCAATACAACTAATAAAATTATTGTTACTCTCTGCAAATTTAAAATTCGAACAGACCATTTGAGCCTATAAATATCAGACATATTCTTTCACATTTTTTCATTTGACATTTCAGAGAAAAATTCCTTACGAATTTTCTCTAAAAAGATAGAATCAGCGCGGACGTGTTGAAGACACGTACGTATTGCCATAAGCCACGAGCCATGACCTCGACCACGAGCACAAGTTGAGACAAGATGGGCAAACGGATTACGACGACCCCTTGTTCTCTATCACTCACCAAGGGAGTGAAGAATGTAAACCTTAAATACCCAATCCCAATTTATTTCCCACTCAATGTGGGATTGAGCATTACCAACATAGTTGTATGAAGTAGAGGAACATATCAAGATGATAATTTCGCCAGAACCTGAAACCCAAAAATCAAAGAAATCTCAAAACTCAAAGGCCCTTCTTTAAGATTTTGAGCCAAAATACCCTGCAGCTTGAGAAAATACAGTTGTGGTCTACACCACAACATTGGAAGGATCAGAAAGACCTTTGAGGGATGCAACACAATTCGATGCATCATTGAATCATAGCAAATCCAAATGTTCAAGCGGGATCTATCGATGTATTCGGGGTTTAAGGAAGAGTTGAGAAAGCTAAAAGGCGCAAAAGAAGTGAAAGTTCCGCTAGTATTTGTTAAAGGAATGTTGATTGGGGGAGTGGAAGAGATTGTGAAGTTAGAAGAGGAAGGCAAACTAGAAATTTTGTTCGAAGGGATTCCCATTGCAGTCCCGAGTATAAAGGTTGTGGAGGGGTGAGATTTGTGATGTGCAAAAATTGCAACGGGAGGTGCAAAGTTTTAAATAAGGAACAGAAGAAGATAATGTGTAGTGATTGCAATGAAAATAGATTTATACAATTTCCTATTTGTTGTCCGATATAGTAGAATTTAGCATTTCCACATAGTTAGTATGTGACCTATTCTCAAGCTGTTCTTGTAATAATGTTATCTTGAAGAACCATTTTTTTCTAATTTGGGAAGTGGGGCTCTAAAGTGGGTTTTAGGCCTTGATTGTAAAAGATTGATTGTTTTGTTGTTTATTGGATGGTATGGTTTGCCTAATGTTCGTTTACTTATGTCAGTGCCTGTTTCTCCTCTCCTTCATTTTGTGCTTTAAGCAAACCCTGCATGATATTGAGTTAAATCTTTATAAGCAAGCATTTTCAAGAACATCTGGGATCTGATAATCACTCTCATAAATTTTGTAGCCGGAACGAGCACACGCTTGATTTACGATGTTGATGGTTGCAAGATTCTGCATATACAAAGAGTTTGAGCTAATGACAGATTTCGAATATCGATGCTTAGAACAAGTGTACGAGCTGTGACTTTGATCAAAAGTATGAGCTTCACAATGACTTGTACTCATTAAGATGATACGCAAGCGTGGCAAAAATAAGATAAACTTCATTAGATATCTTAAAAAGTTGTTGACAAAGATAAGCTATAACAAAAATCATACATGAAATCACTTAAATTTCACCACAAAAAAAAGATTTCATAAACACATTATAAATCAATTATCCTTAGCAACTGTTGAAATTGAGGGAGAGGAACCCTTTATCCTTAACAAAAATTAAAAACCCCCAAAACACCTTATTGTCTTACTTGGGTTTACGACAGTTACAAAACTCCGCAGTTTTGTATCTAATTATTCATGATCAAAATTATTTTGTATTTTATGTTTATTGAATGCATTATTTTAGGAGTTAAGGTTAAATTTAGATGTTGAAATTCAGGGTTTAAAATGTATGATTTTATGTATTATAGTATCAAAATAGACGCGATTGTATAAACTATATTTTACACGGATAGTGCATCAAATAATTTTTCTTATTCAATTTTTTTAAAAAAAGAGTTGTGGGTGGGGGATAACTCATTATTAATTTTTAGTATTAACTTATCCCAAGTTAAACTCAACATTTACGGATTTACCCTATTCCTTGAATAAGTAAACGCCACTCTCTTTAAAGCATCCAAACTATATAAAAGCCTCATTTGAAAGAAGACCAAAAATAAAATAAACCTAACATTTGTTGCCCCCATGTCACCAACGATTCTCAAAGAAGGAGAAGCCATTCCGTTAAGTTGGAATCAATGGAATCAAAACGGAGTGCAGAAAAAGGAAGAGGCCTTTCTCCCTTGGAAATATAATGCACACAACGAAAAAGATCGCCTGGATAGAGCGTTAAGGTTTTGTGAAAAAGTTAGGAAGGAAACCAGTTTGGAGGATTATCTGATGTTGCTGCGATGCCTTCACCATTATGGCACAGGAAATATATCAATGGTTGATCTGAAGGTGAAGATAGCCGATTACTTCCCTAGTTTCATTGATGATTTTTGTCGTGTTTTGGAGCACTATGATGGAAAGATGGATGACGTGGGGAAGAAGAAACAGAAGAAGAAGGGATTGATGATGGGTTATTGACAGAAAGCTATCAGTTTCTTCCGAAAGAAGTTGCAGGACTTAGCTGCAAGGGTGCCACAGAACTTGAACAAGTTCTCAACAGAACCTGCTATTTTAAACGACGCATGATGAAAGTATAAGCCGTGCTAAAAAGGAGTTAAATGAAAGAGAAGACGAGTTGTTCATCATGGATATGTGGAAGGCATGGATGCATTCCACCAGGGAGAATACTACAAAGCTGGACAGAGCCTTGAGGGATGGGGTAATCCAGAACCCAATGGTGAAGGATGTGAACAGCTATTTCCCGGAAAACAATTTCAGTTTCATAGCCAAAATGTATGGGATGGATGGTCAATGGTGGATCAACTGCGTGAGAAGCCTCAAACATTTCTTCCAGTCCTTATCAGAAGGCTGGACAGGATGGAAACTGAAACCCTTCCGCTTTGATCCCTAGATTAATTTTTTTTATAAGGCTATATCATCAAGTTTGCCTTCTGGACTCATCCGTATGTATTGCATGGGGAACTAGTTTATGTATTAGATGCTTAATATATCCAAATTTTATGTTTTTCAACGTCTCTGATTTGTGGAAATTATATATGTTTACTGGTCCAAATGTATTTGGGAGTTTGTTCCCTTAATACAGAAAAAGTTCGAAGCATACAAATTTAAGTGGCAACAGAAGGAAGTTCTGAATCAATGTTTTAGTATGAGTGGAATAAGGAAAATCCCCAATGGGCAAAACAATGATAGTTACAAACTTACAAGAAACTCTAAAACAAATAAACTTGAGATCAGGAAAAAAAATGATTGAATTTGCTAGATTTTATCACTCTTTTGGTTAGCTGCATCATCCTGCAACCAACATGTATATATATAAATATACGTTCATTTCTCTTTAAGTTTCTTGGTTATGACAATGACTACTCCAGCCACCGCCACCACCGCAGCCGAAATTAACACGGCTGTTTTCAGCGTCTGCATGGAGTTCTTCCTTCCCTCTTTCTTTTGTGGTGGCTCAGCTCCTCCCTTAATTTCCAAGTTTGTAATAAATCAGTCGGAGTTAGCAAGAATTGATGCCAGTTTTGCTTTGACATGAAAATAATATCTAGACCTTAGGGACTTTGGGAAGCCTTGAATTATGTTTTTACACTTAAATTTGATTTAATATCCATACCCCAAAACCAGAAAAGATTCTAAGAAGAAAGTTCATTTTCGTTTTCAATATATATATATTTACCTTGATATCTCGAGAAGTACTGATCTCACTTGACAAGCAAACCTCCTTGAAGTCCTTGTCATGACCGGGATTCAGCTCGGCATTAACATCAGCAGCCGGAAACGTTCCACATTCGGCATCAGAAAATTCATCTTCCATTTTTATTAAACCAGTAAATCTCCCTTTTTGATTGAAAGAACAGGGTAAAATGAAAAACTGATATAGGGTTGGGATTTCATATGAATAGAAAAATATGTCAAAGGCACGTGTCAATAACCAAGATCCTTGTAATCAGAGTTTTGTCGGGTGTTGAACTACTTTCTATTTTGTTCTCAACTGTCCCTGTTTTTTGTCGGGTTTAACTGAAACTATAATGATAAGGTTAACCATAACAAGTATGATTTTGAACCTTCAATAAAAAACTAAAAGCTAATTGAAACCTCAAATGGTTTGATTTCAATCAAGAACAATGATAACATAGTTTAGATTTCCATGAAAATTGTTTTTGTTCAATATGGATCATATCTGATCTTAAAAGTCATTAACAAACAAGTATATATCACCCATGAATTTCTCACTAATGATCAAAGCGCAACGAGTTTTCATAGCTCTTAGGACAGCTCGGAAACTCGGTTTAATCAGGAAGTAGATAATGATGAGTCCTGATGTTCTTCAGACTCCTAGTTC
The DNA here is from genome assembly GCF_006381635.1 of Hibiscus syriacus. Taxonomy (NCBI): domain Eukaryota; kingdom Viridiplantae; phylum Streptophyta; class Magnoliopsida; order Malvales; family Malvaceae; genus Hibiscus; species Hibiscus syriacus. The sequence goes on along the minus strand of NW_024063188.1, from coordinate 76,306 downwards.
GTTGAACCAAAACCACGCGGACTTGGCCTTGTTGATGCTGAGTCTGCAAACTGCCTTCTTGATTCTGCTCTCCTCTTTCTTCTTGCAGTACCAGGAGGGGCCTAATGCATTGGAAGAAACAACGAAAACATCAATCATTGCAGAATAAATCTTTCTTAAAATCATTTGAATTGTCATACAAGTTCTTCAGAGCTTATAGGTGCACGAAACTGTCCGAATAAGTATGCATGTACCGAGTCACCTTTTGTTCAGCTTTCATTGCATCCTCAAGATTGCTCAGTGTTGGAATAGATCCACCCTCCATGATACCCATCAAGTTCTTCATGCGAACACGCATTTGGAAGAGTTGAGCAACAAGTTGACTCACCTGTTATTGACAGCAGATAATATTATCCCATCTAGAAGAAGTCGAAATCTTAAAAGCCTAAAACCACCAGCAATTCATACCTGCTGCTCTGTTTTACCAGAATCTTGAGCAACTCTTTTCCTCCTTTGAGGAGACTCGGCTAATAACTCCGGCTTCTCCCTTTCCTCTGCAAATAAATAAGAAAAATAAATCAAGAGAATGTGTTTTGAAGTAAGAACAGGCATATTCAACGATACTTGTAAGCTGTTTTCTTACTGCCACCATTTAATCATCAATGCTGATTCCTAAATATGCATATAATAAGTTGCAGAAACAACTTCGTTGAGGTAAAACGTTAAGATGCCACACTGATTTATGCCATTTGGAAAAAGCAAGAAGTACATGGTTAAATAGGCCGTCTAGTCCAACACTTCAAGGAAACATCCATGAAAAGGGAAACAGACATGGTCCACATAAAGTTGCTAATTTCAAATGAGTCTGATAAAGGAACTAGAACAATATCTCTTTCCATGGATACTCAACTGTTCGTAGTCTATATCCTCCTATCAGACTCAGAAACCAACAGTATGTACTAGTTAAACACAAGTATATAGCAATATGGCTTCATTATTTCAGAAAAATGGGGCCATGTCTAATGGTGCAATACCATTTAATCGTAAAAGAAGCTAGATCAAGCTTAACCAAATAAAATTTAAAAGACGGAGATATGTCAGGTCATGTTTTCTCCTTCAAAAGTGCCACAGTAAATGCAGCTAAAATAAAGAGACCTGGTGTCATAGCTTCAATCATTGACTCCATTAATTTCAAATTCTTCTCTGCTTCTCGAACTTGGGCTGGGGTGACCTGTTTGGAAACAAATAGGACATCAAATTAGTTTCTTCTCACAGTCCATCGACTGGAAACTTTCGAAGAAATTTTAATAATGGACTGAGATACACAAGACTACTTTTCTAGCAGTAACAGTAAGCTCAACGGACCAAGAAGGTTGCATAAAATTTCAAACATAACAACAACTAAGAAAGAATAAGGAATCCCAGCTTTCTTACCTTTCCCATGCCAGGGATCATACCAATAACACGAGTCATGGAACCCATCCGAGCAACTGCACGAGTCTGCTTTAGGAAATCATTAAAGTCAAACTTTGCACTCATTATCTTCTTTTGCAACTCTTCAGCATCTTCTTGGCGCATCTGAACAGACATTTTGATTTACAAAACTCATCTTGATGTGTTTTACTTAAATAAATATGGGATGAAATTTATTAGAACTTACAACTTCTTGTGCCTTCTCAACAAATGAGAGAACGTCTCCCATTCCCAAGATACGTCCAGCCATACGATCTGGATAGAAAGGTTCAAGGTCCTCCATGCGCTCTCCACGTCCTACAAGCTTGATTGGCTTCCCAGACACCTATAACATTCCATAATATAGAACATACATCATTGACCACTATTTCCAGGTGCTTAAATATCAAATATTTCCCCAAGGAAGAGGGTCTATCACATAAAGTCATACACTCCAAGTGAAGAAAACCAAAGAAAATAGTATGACAAACCTCTTTAACACTCAAAGCTGCACCACCTCTAGAATCTCCATCTAGCTTTGTTAAAATGGCACCAGTAATCCCTATCTCAACATTGAATGTTGTGACCAAGGCTGTGAATTCAAAAAGAATGTGAAGAGAAGTACATCATGGTCTAGCCACAGTCATGATCTTGACAATAGCCAAATTAAGCAGGTAAATAGATACACAGATGTGGACAATCAAACGTGTCCAAATGAGTGAACATCAACTACAAAACTCCCAAGGTCATTTGCATGTGAATTCTCCAGCAACCGGGAATTTTAAGTAGAACATCTAGCCAATCAACAGCTGCAGGTCTGCTTGAATAAAATGCATGCTCTATAAATGTAAGTACTGAAATGAACACAATGTATTATTCAGAAAGAAATTATCCAATACCCTATGTGTAATATATGTTAAGACTAGGCTTAGACAAGGTCGACAACCTCACCCAGGGTCATCAATCTGGGGTTAGGCAGGAACAACATAACAACACCTAGTTTTGACACAATGTTAAACCAAAACCAACTTCCAACGAGTGGAGAGACCCAACTTCAATATAAAGCGACAGGAAAACCAATATTTAACTAACCACAGGATAGCACTGCTTAACAATACATAATATGAAAAACAAAATTTTATAGAACAAAAAACACTGAAGAATGAATGAGAAAAAGACAGTGGGATTATTGGAAGAGAAAGTTTGAAGTCTTGATTGAGTACCAGCAGCCTCTTGACCAGTCATTGCATCCACAACCAGCAAAACTTCTGTGGGATTCAACACTTTCTTCACTTCTTTCAACTCATCCATCATTCCTTTATCTATCTGTTCAACACAAGAAAGGAATTTGCATGAATGATTAACCTGAGGATGTTGCACCAGTTAGGTCACTAAAAATTTCAAGATAGATGCTAATGATATTACCTGGAGCCGTCCAGCAGTATCCATTATCACTACATCTATCTTCTTCTTTTTGGCCTCTTCTAAACCTTGCTTTGCTATTTCAGATGGCTTTACCTCAGTTCCCGATGTATAAACAGGAACTCCCACCTGTCACAAGCTTCAACATAGTATGAGAATCTTTTTGGTTAAAGAGAAACAACCTAACAGATGGGTAAATATAATTGTGACAGCCAATCAACACTTTACCAGTTAGAAATGGCAAAGACTCAAGAGGCAAAGCAATAAGGAGAAATATGAAACAGGATTGAAAATTGTTTACATGCATTATCTCATCCCTCAAAAGTCTGGTAATTTTAACTCATTTGAAACCAAAAATAATTCCACTTCAATTGAAAATCAGTCAGAAAACCTTTAACAATATAAACTTTATGCTAGAAAGCTTCTATTATAGCTACTTTTGTTTCGTTTGCTCTGTCTTAGTGAATAGTAATTGGTTATATGTGCAAACTGACATCTCCAACAAGAAATTCAAGTCTGCATTCCCTCATCTTGGTGCTAAGAGAATGTAAAACACGGTGCTTTCACCTTACAAGGCAAGCACAACTGGAGGTAAAAGTGCCACTATAGACTCTAGAGCTAACAGCATGCATATTTGACTTAGTGATCAGAATATCTTCTCTGAAATCCGGATTTGAAAGAAGTGATTAACAAAATGATATAAAACTAAAGGGATAAAAATTTTATTGACAATGAAGTCCTATACCTGTTCACCCAGAATAACAAGTTGGTCGATGGCAGCAGGTCTATACACATCTCCAGCAATAAGCATGCAACTCTTACCCTGTAGTCAACATTATGCTCCACTGTCAATTGAAGGTTAACCAAACATGCTAAAAAATTTTATACGTGATAATACAAATGGAACCTGTTTCTTAAGATAATTAGCTAACTTCGCACAAACGGTTGTCTTCCCAACTCCCTGCAGACCAGCCAATAATATAACAGTGGGGGCAGATTTTGAGAACACCAGTTCAGAAACCTCTCCTCCCATCAATTTCACTAACTCATCATGTACAATCTACAACCAAGGAAGACATGTGTGGTTTGTATAAATTAAAAATCAGAAACAATAAGACAGATCTTGTTTTTTTTTAAACAAGAATGAATGCAAGATCCTGCTCAACCAAACACGTAAAGCGAATTCATAAAAGCCTTTCTTAGAGGATTCCTTAGCAAAGTTGGTTTTGTTGATAGAAAGATCATACCTTAACCAATTGTTGATCCGGCTTCACCCCTCGAATAAGACCAACTCCAACAGCCTGGTCACTTACAGATTGGACAAACCGTCTAACAACAGGAAGACTCACCTACGGAAAGACACCAAACACGTGTTATTAATACGTTCGCTACAAAATGAAAATCGAAGAAAAACCCCCAAGAATTTTCCAGAACACAACTCAGTCACTTACATCTGCTTCCAAAAGGGCTCTCCTAATGTCACGCATTGGCTCCACAATATTCTCCTTTGTCAAAACCTCTGAAATACAATAAAAAGAAATCTTTTTTTAATGATTAAAACGTTTGTCTTTTATGCTCTAGCTTTCGAGGGGGCAAACCTTCTCCTTTAAGTTTGGTCCAAGCAGCTTCGAGGCCACTCGTCAGCTGACCAAACATTTCAGCTCTCACAACTCCTCGCGTTTCTCTCCTGAAAGTAACCGTCTTGGAATTTATCCACCCCCATATCTCTCTCTGCCATCCAAACCAAAAAGAGAGAAAAAAAACTCTAGAAATTGAAAGAGAGAAGGCAGCTTATTTCTTAGCTTTAAAACTGTAGAGTTCCTTTTACTTACAGTGAAGTAATTCCTGCAAGAAAAGGAAGCGTAATTGCTGGAACAAGTACTCCATGAACTCCCAAGTTTAGTTGAGTTTCTCGGACTGTTGTAGAAGCACCGGTTGGCTGGAAAGGAACCCGAAGTCGCCGAGAATTTGCCGGCTGCGACGGTCGAAAGTTGCATGGCTTCCATTGCCGCTCCTTTTAGCTCCTTTTTTTTTTGGATTCTTTCTGATTAGATATAATCCATTATCTTCTTCTTGAATTCCCTGCCACGCGGCGCACATTTTTTATTTTACGCCCGAGATTAAGTCCAATCGCACAGAATTACGTGTCCATCACTCTCCACGCAGCGTTTTACTACTCTCTTTCTTCTCTCCCCCAACTAAAAAAGGGTAAAAGCAGCATTCGCCGCCGTTTCCTTCTTTTGTTTTTGCTTCCTATGACTTGGATTCCATGGAACACCCAGTTAAGAGAGTTGGCAAAGCAATGCCAATACCTTCAAGCTCTGACTCTCTACCACCAAATGCTGCGTTGCGGTTCCAGTCCAAACGCCTTCTCTTTCCCTTACGCTCTCAAATCCTCCGCTTCCCTTCACCTTCCTTTCTCCGGCCAACAACTCCACTGCCAGGTTGTAGACATTCGTTTTTCTTCCAGTTTTTATATTATTATAATTAATAATAATAATAATAATAATATTTAATTATTATTTTATTAGAGGCTTTATATTCGAAGCTCATTACAAAAGTCAACCCAGCAGCCCACTATAAGTCCAATCAGCGACTCAACAACCTAACACAAATACAAGACCTGACCCATATTACATCAGCACCAACCCGACCCGATTGGAACCTTAACTTGACTCGACCCGATTCAAGTTATCATCATGCCCTGCCATCTCCAGTACCCCATGTGAAGCACCACCAATTGAGCAGACCTATGACCTACGCTTGACAGCTCCAAAATCATTCATTGCCAACACCGTTTCCACAAGTCACGTCACCATCATTGCCACCAAGCACATCAACACAAAACAAGAAGCAGATTATTATTTAGAGGGATTGGTAATGGGAAAGAAGGGAGAGTTTTTAGTTTTCAACTGAGGATATTGGAGGGGAACCGAAAGGAAAAAAAACAGAGGAGGAGGGTCTCGGTTTTGAAAAATAACGAGGAATGCTCTCGGGTTTTCCAAACAATGTAAGGGTTTTCAGGTTATGGTTTGTAACAGGGGTTTTCCCCCATTGTTTCAAGCAATGAAACAACAATTTTTTCTCAGTCATTTATCAAATAACATGGGTTTTGAACTAAATGCCAAATAAACCGAAAAATTATACAAATAAAGAGTGAAGGAATTCTTACACATTCAGCCGACGAAAATCACGGTGTTGGAGGGCTCCATTCGAAGATTCCAACTGTAAAAAGTGAGAAGAAAGTGTGAGGAACAACATACATGAAAAGCGAGACGATTGGACGAAGAACGACGGCAGATCGGAGAAAGGAAATCTGAACGATTTTCGACCTTTTTGCGACGAACGGTGTCGATTCTCGTGAAATGGAGGCCAGATCGGAGATAGAGAGACCAAGGCGGACTTCCAGGTAAAATTTGATGGCCATTGGCCACCGACGGCAACCAGCGGGTAGGGCTGTTAATTCGGTTAAAACCGAACCGAACCGAATTAACCATAACCGAATTAACCAAACTTTTTTTTTTCTTTAACCGTTAACCGAACCAAACTTTTTTTCAAACATATTAACCGAACCAAATAAATTTCGGTTAATTCGGTTAATTTTTGAATTAACAAAAAAAATTTAAAATTTTCTAATTTATATAAAAATTAAATGTTTTTTAATTAAAAAAATTATAATTAATTTAAATAATATATAATTATAAAATAAAAATTTCAGATAAATTTTTTAATTAATTAATATTGATTTATATTTAAAAGTTATTGGATCTTAAATTATTAATTGAGTTTTAAATGGTTTGGGCTTAGCCTATATGTTATATATAATATATTTAATATTTAATTAAAAAAACAGTTTACAATTAATTTAAATAATATATAATTATAAAATAAAAAATTTATATAATTTTTTAATTAATTAATATTGATTTAGGTTTAAAAGTTATTAGATCTTAAATTATTAATTGGGTTTTAAATGGTTTCGGCTGAGATCATATGTTATATATAATATATTTAATATTTAAAATTTAATTTCGGTTAATTCGGTTAATTAACCGAATTCGAACCGAATTAATCGTTAACCGAATTCTAAAAATTTTCTTAACCGTTAACCGACCGAACTAATTCGGTAACCGAACCGAATTAACTGAACTAATTCGATTTTGTCGGTTAACCGAATTAATTCGGTTATTTGAACACCCCTACCGGCGGGTGGTAAGTAACTAGTCTCTCACCGATTTTCTAGAGAAAGGGGTTACCTTCTCTCTCTAAAACCAAATTAAAATGAAAAAAATAAAAAAAAATAAAAAAGAGAAAAATGTTGATATTTATAAAAAATGAAAGGGGAATTGCACCTTAAGTCCCCTAATATTCTACGTGTTTTGCAAAGTGATCACCCGTAGGAACTGTTTTTGTTATTTTCCTATTTTTATGCCTGTTATATATTCTTATGTTATTTTCATTCTAGTCCCTGCATTTTTTGCATGTTTTATGTTTATGTCACTAGATTCAGTTTTTTTTTTGTTTCAGCTCCATATTAGGTTTTATTTTATTTTGGTCATTTCTGTATTTCATTTTATTTTATTTATGACACTTTGTTTGTATTTATTTTAATTTAGCCACCATTTCCTCATTTATTTTATCATCTGATTCTGAAATTCTGTTTTTACATTTGTTTTAATTTAGTCACTGATATGTCATATTTCATGTTTTATTTATTTCTAATTTTGACACTTGTTTGTATGTTATTTTATTTTAGTCACTATTTATTCTTGATTTGGTACTACTTTTCTTATTTGTTGCATTTTGGTCCTTGTATTTTAATATATGTGTATATTTCATATTCTCATGTATTTTATGTATATGTACCATACATATGTATTTATTTAAATATCTTTGCTTTAATATCTATTTATTTGTTCCTAATTTGTATTTTTTAATTTTTAGCTTTTGCCATGTAAATTTTTTTGTGCATATAGGTCTAGACATTTCGAATATATATGAAAACCTCATAAGCATAACTCAATTGATTCATAATTAGATTAAAGGTAATATTTATTTATTTTAAAATATTAAGAAAATACCGTCTTAAAGTAACTAGATGTCCTATTTTGATATTTTAAAATAAATTGATACCCTACTAGAAGAACCTAAAAATCGAGATGCTAAAATTAATCAAGTTTGAAGGGAAAATGAAATATTCGCTTATTTAAACTTATCGTGACAATTCACCTAATTTTATTAGGGATTATGTTTCGATATTTTTAAATAATTGAACATCCCTTATATTTTCTAATTAAATTTGTAATTTGGATTAATTGCTTTTTATTTGGTCGAATCAAATTATTTTAATTTCAAATTCTTGGGAGAAATTGTTATATTTCTTTTATTTCAGTTGGAAAGAGAAATATTTGTCCTAATGTATTTTAGGGATTATTTTCTCTTCGATTGGAAATATTGGAATATTTTCTATTTTGTCTTAAAATTTTCCGTTAAATAAAAATTTCATGATTGAATTTGAAATAATAGGATCGTAACTTAAATTTATATTCGAATTCTTAGATTTCCACTATTATAGACAATTTATAATCGATGGGGTACCAAATTTTTTGGCGTTGTGGGGGTGCTTATCCTTCCCCACACGTAATCGATCCCCGAACCCTTTTCTTATTACAAAAAAATGAATTTTTGGTTACACGTAGACTGGTTTATCTTTTAAAATAATGTTTTCTTAAAAACTCTTTTAAAAGAAAATTTTTAGGTATTCGACTACCTAACCCAAAAGGTCGATGGAGACTCCAAAAGATTTCAAAATCTTTTCAAAGAAAACCCCCAAGTCGTAATGAGTTTTCCCCCGCCCGGGCGAAAAACGATGTCGACAGATTGGCGACTCAGCTGGGGACCTAGTGGGTCAAGCCCTAAATCGATTATATATTATCTCTATAGTTAGAAATTGAGAATTAGGTTTTATTTAATTTACGATTTCTTTGATTCCTTTCAATTGTTATTTAATTTTATATCTTTGTATACTAATGTGTGTATTTTATTGATTTTCAGATAGTAAAGTCTTGGATTTACTTTAGTTCATTTTTTGTGGTTGTTTGTCAAAGGTGATAATTTCTTCTCACACACAACACATGCATTACATAACATAAGCTATGTACCTGAGCTCTTCTTTTTAAGTGGGAGTTAAAGCGATGTCTTCATGAGAATTTATTCTCCGTGTCAAACCTAGCAAGTAGCTTCCGGGGTTCATATGCCCTATGTATTCGTGAGGATTTATTCTCCGTGTCAGGCATAGGGAAATGTGCCCTATCGAATTGAAATCGATCCGTTTAAGCGTATAATGGGTGAGGATTGAGGGTATGGCTCGCCTAAAGGGGCACTGACAAGGACAATTTGAGTACCTTTACTCATAGAACCAAAAACTCTGTATATAGTAAACTGTAGAAACTCATCTAATCTAAGACCATGCTAAAACTCTGTCCATAGGTACCCAAATAAGTGTACACAAAGGAGAAATGAACTCTAACCTTCGTCTTTTAATTTTTTCGATAGATTATTTTTGAATAAATGCATGAGAACTACAAATTATGTGGTTAGGGCTTTAATTTACTCTGTGTGTTTTATTCACTTTATTTTATGGTTAATTTACCAATTGAATTTAATATTTTCCTCTCTTTGATTATTATTTTTGCTACCATATTTTCCTTGTCATGTTGCTTTATTTGTGCATAAACATGTTGTTAATACCCGAGGTAATTATCAAAATTAGAAGGCTTTTAAAACAACAACGTCACACGAAGGGGCAAATATTTTTATCTACTTTGATATATTGGGGCGTTGTGAGTTATTTGAAAGTTGTTATAAGATAATTACCTTGAAATTAACACATGTTCATACATATCATGTCATAGAAGGTATTGATTCCCGAGTTAATAGTCGCATTATAAAGCTTTCAATATGACAATGTCACTCGAAAAGATAGAATAGAAATGTAAAAATACATCAATGGTCCAGAAGGGTGCTCTAGTAAACAACTGAAGAGCTACGTCAAGCTGGAATACATGAAGCTCAAATGATGCAGCAAAACAAGCTTTTAAAGGGTGCTACGACGATGTTGATACAACTAGCCGAAAAGAAGTAATATGTTCTAAGTCATCAAACGATAACGATAACCAACACGAGATAATGGATGATGTCAATCGCATATGGTCGCTCAACAAGTGCATTCATGGAAAAGAAGTCGAAGTGTTGGAATTTTTCATCCGACCAAGGATAAAGAAGATTGTTTCCTTGTATATTCGACCAAATTGAATAAGTTGAACAATAGGACGTGATTTGTAGTTTCCATCTGCCTTAGTGTATTGAGACATTGTGTGTTCTTTGGAAGTTGTTTTATGACAATTAATTTGGAATCAATTCTTTTTTTATATTTACATTTTTCATTTTACATTCCCATTTTGCATCTTTGTATTTGCATGAGCGTCTTTGCATCTTTGCATGAGCATATTTGCATTAGTATCTATACATCGTACATTGCATGATATACATTGCATCCCAACATGCATTAATCACAGGTCCCAAGAGTAACTCACAGAGAATCTTATGATAAGGGTTTTGAGGTGAGATGAAGTCACCTCATTCGTTCCTAGAAAAGAATTGAAAGATATGGATGTGACAATATCATCATCTGAAGATCAAGGTACCTCATTGAGAATGATGGGGCACTGAAGCGCAAGATCCATAATTTGATTGATTCAGGGGCATGGACAGTCGAAGAATGGTAGGGCATTCTAATCAAGAAGAGATCTTTGCATCTACCAAGAGATATTTTTGCAATGACATTAAGAGCATTGTTTGGTTTGAACTCATTTTTGTTCTGTCTTTAATATTTGCTTAAATATCTTAAATCTTTTGATGATTGAACTTATGCTACCTTCTAAGGTTGAATAATTGAACGAGTTTTAATCTTTAGTTCTTCGAATATCAAATGAATTATGGATTCTCTTAATTCTTTAAGAATTATGGATTTTTGACATATGGCAAGATTTGACCTTTCTTATCCCGTCTAAAATACCAAAATAAAATCTTTTGGTTATTTACCAGAAATAATTCATGGTCACTGCCAAAGAACCAAATTTTGACATTCCCTCTCTTTGAGACCTTGAAACATTGCCTTTATCTTTTCGATACACAAATAAAGTTATACCCATACCTTTCGTTGAACCAATAAAGTCACACCATCTTCTTTCTAGACGCAAAACCAATATATTTTACCAATAAAACCTAAATGTATTGAGTACAAGATGTTCACTGGAACATGAACCTCAATGAGACACAACTTGGGGCATCTCGCATCAATTTTCTGAAAGGGAGCCTGAATAGTGAGACATGCCAAAAGTAAGAAGAAAAAAGAAATTAATAATTCTATCATGCATTAATTACATTGTTTTCATGTGAATAAAATTAATCCTGAAATCTATCCCCTGAGGATACCTCTTCTGCTGGGACTTCTGTGTATGAAACGATGAAAGAATTTCTTTCATTATCCCTTCACAAAAGGAGAAAATATATCCCTTGTGTCCCCATTTTAGTCTGAATGATATTTTTTTCTAATTCTACCCTAACCAAGGATCACTCTCCACACTGGGGGCAAGGTGAAGGAAATATGCTCGCATGAACAAAGATCAGTAATCCACATAAGACACCGAAAGGTGAAATAAATGCAAAGTGCGAAGATCAAATCAAGGCGAGGATAAAAACAAAGAAAAATAGCAAAGAAGAAAAAGCAAAAAAAAAAGAGCAAAGAAAAACAAAGAAAAAAGCAAAGAGAAACAAAGAAAAATGATGACAATAAGCACATGCAAAGACTCATTCGAGCCGAAGGAAGCATCAAGTTTCAAACTATAAGATTGATCAAGCACAATCATATTAGAATTAGTTCACCTGAAGATCATAGAACATCCAGAGAAAATAAAAGACTCATATGAGCAGATTCAAATCAAGCAAGACAAGATTGAATGCATCAGAATGAATTGATCATTGGTTCAATAACCCTTAAACACTTATTTTAGGCCTTTTATTCCTTTATTTCATAACCATGAACCATATCCTACATTATGTGCCTTAAAAGTCACTTCTAAACATACTTGGATTTCTAAACAGAATAGACTATCTTCAGATTTCATCCTGCGCATCAGGATTAATCTTTTATTTACAAAAAAGATTTTCTAAAATATTTAATGCATGATAAAAAATAACAAAGGGGGTTCAAGACGTAAATTTTGAATAACGTCTTGAAACCAAAGGAGGATTCGAGTTGAAAACCTGAAAAAACGGCTCAAATATAAAGATGGTGCAGTTGTGGCGTAGAAGGCAATCGTAAATCCCTTAATAAGGCATCACACAAACTGAAGGTGATCATGAGGGCTGGAAGTTGGAGAATACTTCCAGTAGACGAGCATAGAAGCTACTCCATCAGATTTGTGAACATCAAATAAATGAGAACACCATACCTTAGACCAAAGACAATAACCTGAGACGTTTTATCTTTTCCTTACTCAACCATACCTCAAAGATAACATTGATCTTGACACTTGTTAAATAGCTATAATTTATTGAAGGATTAAAAGTGTAATTAATTCTTTGATATCTAATGAACTCTTGTTTTATGATTTGTGTCAATTGTGAAACCTAGAAAGGGGCAATATTTTTTTTCAAAATCTTTGAGTAAACATTTTTCAAAACTATTTTAATTGATATTTTCAGACTTTTGAAAATAAAAGAAGAAGAAAAATGTTTTTCAAACAAGACAATCTCTCTAGTGTGGATCTTGGTAGTTGAAATGTGGATCTCAGATACAAAGCTCATGCTTAGAATCGGTGCTGAAGCAAGAAATGATGAATGTTGGGGCATCTTCGAAGATTTAACTTCTTGAAGTGAACGTTCAGATATTCTGAAGACATTTCCTCAACGTGCATGAACAAGCAGACTCTCTGTCTAGTTGGGTGTTTTTTTTCGAAACAAATTTTATCTCACTTGAGACATTTTTTCTCTTAAAACAAATTTCGTCTCACTTGAGACATTTTCCTTCGAAACACAAATTTCAAAGTTATTTTTCTTAAAAATAAATTTTGTCTCACTTGAGACATTTTTATTTTAAAATAAATTTCATCTCACTTGAGATATTTTTCTTCGGAACACAAATTTCAAAGTTCTTTTACTTGAACCAAATTTTGTCTCGCTTGAGACAATTTCTCTCAAAACAATCATCGTTTCACTTGAGACATTCCCCTAAAATTTTGAAATATGTAAAACAAAATTGATCTCATATGAGATAGTTTTCCAAAGAAAATTTTTTGTCTTGTTGGAGACAATTTTCATTAAAAAAATGAATTTTGTCTTACTTGAGACAATTTTTACTCAAAATAAATTCCGTATCCCTTGAGACGGTTTCTCATGAAACAAAGTTTTATCTCATTTGAGACAGTTTCTCTTGAAACACAAAATCTTTGAATCTGTTTCCCTTAAAACATACTTTGTCTCGCTTGAGACATTTTTTACTCAAAACAAGAAATTTCGTTTCACTAGAGATTATTTTTCTTAAAACAAGATTCATCTCACTTGAGATAGTTTTTACCTGAAACAAGAATATTCATTTCACTTAAGATTGTTTTTTCTTAAAACCAAAATTTATATCGCTTGGGGTTCTTTCACTCAAAACAGAAAATGTTATCTCGCTTGAGATAGTTTCGTTCGAAACAAAAGATTTTAGAAACTAAGCCTAATTTTCAGGGGTTTCTCGATGTTTTCAAATGAATTTGAAAGAAACTAAGCCTAATTTTAGAGGTTTCTTAATGTTTTCAAATGAATTTCAAAGAAATTAAGCCTAATTTTTAGGGATTTCTTGATGTTTTCAAATGAATTTTTAGAAACTAAGTATAATTTTTTAGGGGTTTCTTGATGTTGATTTTTAATAAGTTTTTAAAAGGAAATTAAGCCTAATCTTTAGGGGTTCCTTGATAACTAAGAAACTAAGCTTGATTTTCAAGGGTTTCTTAATGAGTAAGCCTTTCAAGCATGATGTGTAAGTCATTCGGACCATCAGTAAGTCTTTCGAGCATGATGTGTAAGTCATTCGGGCCATCAGTAAGTCTTTCGAGCATGATGTGTAAGTCCTTTGGGCCATCCATAAGACATTCGGGCCAGATGTTTTCAACATTTCATTTGCTCGATTCACAATATTTTGAATCAGCTTAAGTCCTTCGGGTCATCCATAAGACCTTTGGGCAGGATGTTTTCAATATTTCCTTTGCTCGATTTACAACACTTCGAAATAGCAACGCCCCACCAGAGGGGTTAACATTTCCTATTGCTCGATTCACACACTTCAAATCAGCATAAGTCATTCAGGCCATCAGTAAGTCTTTCGAGCATGATGAGTAAGTCTTTCAGGCCATCTATAAGTTTTTCGAGCAAGATAATAAGTACTTTGGGCCATCCATAAGACCTTCAGGCGGGATGTTTTCAAACGAGTTTTTAGAAACTAAGCCTAATTTCCAGGGGTTTCTTGATGATTATCTCCAAATAATTTTTAAAGGAAACTAAGCCTAATTTTTAGGGGTTTCTTGATGATAACTGAAAACGAAAGATTTTTAGAAACTAAACCCGATTTTCAAGGGTTTCTTGATGTTTTTAAATGAATTTTTGAAAGAAGCTAAGCCTAATTTTAGGGGTTTCTTGATAACTGTAAATGAATCTTTTTGAAGAAGAAAAATTTACCAAGGACAATTTTTTTACTAGGGCAAGATGAACCCATTCACAAGTCAAGATTCGCAAGAATACACTCTGGTGCAACAAGAAAGAAGACAACCAAACCAAGAAAAGAATGAAGACTGCTCTAGCAATGAAGAATGCCCTTGAAACCATTTCCAACAGATTAAGAAAACTTGCATTCATACATGAATTTGCATCTTTACATCATACATTTCATCATTTCATATAAATGACAAATTTTGATTTCCTTCTCAAAAAGATATCTGTAAAGTCTATTTTGAAAAAACTATTTTGTCCTTCTTAGGATCATTTTTCTAAAGAATTGTTTGAGTCTTTCTTAGGACCATTTTTTTGGGATGTCGCACGAGTCTTTCTTAAGATTTATTCCAAGAAGCATTTTCAATTATGCCTTTATTCCAACTTGACTTTCTAGGCCACTTCAATGAGAATGAGCAGTATCGTTTCTAGGATGGACCCAACAAAGACAAAAACTCAGCAATTTGCAACATTAAGAAATTCAAAGAGCCAACAAATTTCATTTCACGATTTCAGCAAAGAATCAATCCATAATTTTTACCATCGAAAGCAATGGATCTTAGCAAAATTAAGAACCATTGGGTCAATACCTTCGGGTACTTCAAACACAATTATTACTGACATATGATAGTTTTTTACAGGTTTAAAACTCTTTAAAGAAAAAATGAGCCAGTCAACATTTCCAGTGGAGAGTTCATAATGAGAAGAACTCAGTCGATGAGGGAGAAGAAGTTCATAATGAGAAGAACTTATTCAACCTTAGCTCGATTCATCACATATGGAGTTGAATCAACAATACCTCACTTCAGGGATCAACATTTCCAATGGAGAGTTCATAATGAGAAGAACTCATCCGATGAGGGAAAAAAGTTCATAATGAGTAGAACTTGTTCAACCTTAGCTCGATTCATCACATATGGAGTTGAATCAGCAACGCATCACTCGAGGGATCAACCTTTCCAGTGGAGAGTTCGTAATGAGAATAACTCATCTGATAAGGGAGAAGAAGTTCATAATGAGAAGAACGTTAGATTGTTTCCATCGCGTAAGGCGTTAGAACAACACCGACTTGTGCTCTTCTATCACATAAGGAGTTGGATCAGCATCATCATTTCGCTAGTCCATCACATAAGGAGTTGGATCAGCATCATCATTTCGCTAGTCCATCACATAAGGAGTTGGATCAACATCACCTTAGATCAACATCCTCAGATCTGATATTCCCTGTGAGACAGCGGAACATATCCTTTATCATATTTCAAACCTTGAAGTTGACCTGACAAAAAACACATTGCCTCTTCGTCTTTGCCCTATTCCTGTTGACATAAGAATGGGCAAAGAGGGGCAGCTGTAAACATTCATTTTTCGTCCCCTTTTTTATATTATTATAATTAATAATAATAATAATAATATTTAATATTTATTTTATTAGTGGTTTTACATTCAAAGCCTATTACAACAAGTCAACCCAGTAGCCCACTATAACACCAATCAGTGACTCAACAGCCCAATACAAATACAAGACCTGACCTAAATTATATCAGCACCAACCAGACCCGATTGGAGCCCCGATCCGACCTGACAACTTGATCTGACCCGATTCAAGTAATCATCATGCCCTGCCATCTCCAGTACCCCACGTGAAGCACCACCAACTGAACAGACCTATGCCCTGCTCCACAGTACCCCTTCTACCTCCAGTCACCTATGCCTTGCTCCTATCAGCTCCAAAATCATTCACTACCAACACCATTTTCACAAGTCACGACACCATCATTTCCACCAAGCACATAAACACAAAACAAGAAGTAAATTATTATTTAGAGGGATTGGTAATGGAAAAGAATGAGGAGTTTTCGGTTTTCAATAGAAGATACTAGAGGGGAACTGAAAGGAAATAAATAGAGGAGGATGGTCTTGGTTTTGGAAAATAACGAGGAATTCTCTTGGGTTTTCCAAACAATGTAAGGGTTTTCGGGTTATGGTTTGTAACAGGGTTTTTCCCCATTGTTTCAATCAATGAAACAACAATTTTTTCTCAGTCATTTATCAAATATTAGGCTATATATATATATAGTTTTGAACAAATGCCAAATAAATCGAGAAAAAATACAAACAAAGAGTGAATGAATTCTTACACATTCGGCCGATGACAATCTTGGCGTTGGAGGGCTCCATTCGAAGATCCCAACGGTGAAAAATGAGAATAAAGTGTGAGGAACAACATACCTGAAAACCGAGACGATCGGACGGAGGACAACGATAGATCGAAAAAATGAAAGCTGAATGATTTTTGACCTTTTTGCAATGAACGGTGTCGATTCTCGCGAAATGGAGGCCATATCAGAGATGAGGAGACCAAGGCGGACCTCCCGATGAAATTTGGTAGCCATATTGATGACTTTGATTATCGATATAACTCTTCCCGAATCGACTCAAGAGGTGATTAAACCTTCAAATGAGTTAGGCTCTGATACCAATTGTTGAGTTAATCGATCGACGGAATCGACCAAGAGGGGGGTGAATTGGTAATTAAAATTTCGGTGGAAGCTTTTGCAGAAAATTGAAAAGATTTACACAACGATTTAGAGTGGTTCGACTTTCTCAATCAAAGTCTACGTCCACTACCTTAGTTATCCACACTAAGGATTTTCCACAAATTCACTAATTTGTCTTTCTTTTGAGGACAAAGAGTAACCTTACAAACCCTCAAGAATTATACCCCAAATTCTTGAGAAAACTCTCTCCCAAAGAGAACAATACAAATTTGCAAACTTACAAGGAAATCCTCACAAGGTAGATTGTTTGCACAATTCTAGAACAAATAAAAGAACACTCAAAGATGAATACAATTTAGCACAATATGTGTTCTTGAAAGCAAAATGAATATTGAATGAAAATAGGCTTGAAATGCTCAAACTTGAGGTTTGATGCTTTCTCTTTGATTCTCTCTTGATTCTAGTTGCTTGATGTTTCTTGTTATTGATCAATGGCTTCTAAGCTTGCTTAAATACACCTTGAATCACTTCTGAACGTTAGGGATGATTAGTGAAGATAATATAGCCGTTTAAGTGTGAAAACATTTAATAAAAATGCTTGGAGCATGGGGGGAATCGGTTCCCCCTCATAGGGAATCGGTTCCCTAAGTGTAAAATTCAAATATTTCGACCGTTAAACAGGGGGAATCGGTACCCCCTATAGGGGAATCGGTTCCCTCCGAGCATTCTGGAAATCTTGGAGCCAAACCATTTAGGGGGGAATCGGTACCCTTTTGGGGGGGGGGGAATCGGTTCCCTCTGAGCAATCTGGAATTTTTGGCTTTGAAATGGTTCGAAATACTTTGAAAGATTATTTTGAAATTGTTTTAAGATTAAAACTTAATTTTACACTTAAGTAAGGATTAAAAATGATTTTTGAAATATTTGGAGTAATGTTTTGATATTCGAATAATTATATCGAATATACTTAGAAAATCATTTGGAAAATCTTAAAATTCATTTAACTTAATTTGTTATATCGAAATATCAAAATGTTTTCAACAATCTCCCCCTTTTTGATATAACAAAACATTTTAGTAATTTTAAGATTTTGAAATCAAGTTTTGAAATTACTCCCCCTTACTTTAACACTTCTCCCATTTATCATTTTAAAAACACACACCTTTTAAAAACACACACCTTCTCCCCCTTTTTGTTAAATCAAAAAGATTCAAAGAAACATGAAAATCATTTAGCCAATTGATTAGGTATATGTATGCATAAGCTGCTAAGATCACAATCAAGAGAAACGTTAGCCATTAGTTCTGAAGATACTAATTTTTTACCCATATTGATTTATTATTATAATTATAATTATTATTATTATAATTACTATAAATATTATTATTATTATTATTACTATAAATATTATTATTATTATTATAAATATTATTATAAATATTATTATTATTATTAAATATATATATATATACATAAATAATATTAAAAAATTACAAGCCCAGTTAACCGGCCCAAACCAAACCGAAACCCTAAATATTTAGGGTTTCAGTTAGGTTTCTCTAACCCTAGCCGCCTCTGCCTCCAGTCGCCTCTGCCTCCAGCCGCCTCTGCCTCCAACCGCCTCAGCCAACGGTCCAGCTTCCAGCCGCCTCTGCTGCCAGTGCCACGCCTCCATCGAAGCCTCCAGAAGACCCAGATGGCCACCCACGTAGCTACTCTAGCAGTGAGTCACCACTGGGAGTCCGGTGACTCACCGAATTCTATTCTTCGGACCGGTCCGAGATGAGCACCGGTGATGGCTATAAAGCCATCACCCAACCTGCAAAGAAACAACAGAGACAGAGAACAACAGATCCCAGAGAGACAAAAACCGAGAGCAAAAGATACAAAATAGAGACCAAATCACAACAACCAGCAATCAAAAATAGAAGAAGAGGGAGGAGAGAAGCTTACCGAGGAAGCCACGACCACCGGAACCCTCCAAACGTCACCAACAACCTTCGAAAACCGAAGGTATTTTCCTAGATTTGCTCCGATTGGGAGCTTTTTAGGAGAAAATAACACCGGAACCGTCCTTAGGACGGTTCGATCTACCCATTAGTGTAAAAATAAAATTTTCCGGCCACCGGAAGCGGTGGCTTGCGGTGATGATCACGGCGGCAGATGGTTGCCGTCCGGTGACCGGCTTCCCTCCGATGAGGGAAGCTAGAGAGAGGCCAGAGAGAATTCTGGCTCTCTCTCTGCTTGAGAGAGAAAAAAAATTGAAATGAAGGCTGGCCCTTTGGGCCATCCATTTTGGACCTTATATAGGCCTTCCCGAACGACGTCGTTTCGGGAAGGACTATGCGTGTAATTAAAGAATAGTTAAATCATTTCCGCAGCCATTTAAACTTGTAAACTTTCCATTTTAGTCACTAAATCAAGTTTATAATACTTTTAATTTGATCTTTAAATTTTAAATTTTATTTATTTTAGTCCTTTATATTAAAATAATATATTTAGGATAAATAACAGATTTAATCCTTTAATTTTAATAAATAATATTTTAATCCTTAGGTTATATTTTTAATTTATTTTATTCTAAAATCTGAATTTTAGATAATTTTATTTTAGTCACTAAATAAATAAAATAAAGAAATAACATGTTTAATCCCTATAATTTTGATTAATTATGAATTAGGTTTTAATTTTACTTTTACTATGATTTAGTCACCTATTTTAAATATTTTTTTATTGCTTTTAAATATAGCTCTAATTATATTTTTTAATTTTACTTGTTTATATATTTAAATATTTTTATTATGTACCCATAAATAGATATAATAAATAAATATTTATTTTAAATAAATTATTTTAATATTTATTTTTCAATAACGAAGAAAAGGACAGTCTTAATACAACTGGATGTCCTATTCTGGTATTTTAAAAATTAAAAATTATAAAAAATATTATTTAATTTAAATTAATATTTATCAATATCAAAGAAAAGAGTTGTCTTAAGGCACCTAGAAGTTCTTTTCCGATATTTTTAAATATTTTTTATAATTTTGAAATAATAGGATTATAAATTAAATATATTTTGAATTTTTTAAATTTATAATAATAGAGACAATTTATAATTAAAAAGTACCAATTTTGGGCGTTGTAGGGGTGCTAATCCTTCCCTAAACGTAACCGACCACGAATCCCTTTTTATTATTAAAAAGAACGAATTTTTTGGTTATAAACGAATATCAGTTCATTTTTAATTGATGTTTTCTTAAAACCTTTTTAAAAAATAATTTTTAGGTATTTGACCTACCTGACCCAAAAGGCCGATGGCGACTCCCAAATTATTTTCAAAAGCATTTATTTACATCAATTTTCCCGCCAAGTAAAAAAATTCGTGCCCGGACGAAAACCGGTTACGACAGCTTGGCGACTCCACTGGGAACCGGTCAAACTTTAAAATCAATTATAAATTGTCTCTATTAATTAAAAATTAAAAGTTTATATATTTAATTTTTAATTCTTTCTTTTCAAAATTTTTATATTTACTTATTATTTTCATAATATTTATATGTTTTATTTTATTTGCAAGTATTTTATTTCATTATGTATTTTTCTGTCAAAGGTTTGAGCATTTCTCCTCACACACAACACTTGCATTGCATAACATAAAGCTCTATAATTGAGTTGTCCCTTTTAAGTGGGAGTGAAAGCGACGTCTTCGTGAGAATTTATTCTCCGTGTCAGACCTAGCAAGTAACTTTCGGGGTTCATATACTCTATGTTTTCGTGAGAATTTATTCTCTGTGTCAGGCATAGAGAAATGTATCCCCTCGAATTGAACTCGATCCATTTTAGTCTGTGATGGACTAGGATTGAGGGTTAGCAACCCATGGGGGCACTAACAAGGACAATTCGGGTACCTTTATTCTTAGATCTGAAACCCTACATATAAAAAACCCTAGAAACTCTTCCGATCTGAAGTCATGCCGAAATTTTGTCCAAAATAGGTGTACACACAGGAGAAATGAATTCTGACTTTCCTGTTAATTTATTTATTTTCTTTACTGATTAAATTACATGTTTATTTAAATTATTTAAATTTAGAAAAAGCATGTTTAAATAAAAAATATTTATGTAAATGTTATTATTAAATTCCTTTATTATGTAAACTAATTTATTTTCTTTTTGTGTGTTCTTTATTTTTCTGTTTGCATAGCATCATACAGGATAAAAGGCATTGATCCTTGTGTTAATTGTCTCATTGGAAAGCCTTCATCAATGGATAAAAAAGGTTCAAATCAAGTAATTCTAAACTCAGAAGTAAGACAGTGGGCTGAGGATTTACAAAGACAAGAAGGAGACAGTCTGCAGGATGATTATGTATCTGACTTAGCCAGTTATGCTCCAGTTTCGCTAAAAAGAAATGATATGCAAGATTTGCGAAGTATTTGGGAAAGTTGGGATTCAAACAAAAAATTACAGTTTTATCAGACTTACGGAGACATCCCATATTTGCTATATGTTGAAGTTGATGATGAATTACTCAGAGCCCTAATCAAATTCTGGAATCCAGGGTACAATTTCTTTACTCTCAATAAAGAGGACTTGGTCCCTACTATTGAAGAGTACACAACTTTGCTACATATCGAAGGGGCTTTGGAGAATCGAATCTATTCAAAGTCAATTAAAACTCAACCATTTCGAGTTAAATTAGCAAAGATTGCCGGGGTACGAGAAGAATGGGTGGCATCCCGTACAAAACAAAAAGGCGAAAGCGAAGGCATTGCTTGGACCAACATTAAAGAACTTATTCAGAGCCATCCAGATATTAAAGTACGATTCGATTTATTTGCTCTGGGTATGTATGGTATGGTCATCTTCCCAAAAGTATTAGGATATGTTGAAGCTGCAATGGTAGATTTGTTTGAACAGCTACCGAAAAAGATTAATCCTGCTTCTGCAATTCTAGCAGAGACCTTCAGATCGTTAAATGCTTGTAGAAAGCTAGGAGGTGGACGATTCTCAGGGTGTACCCAGTTGTTATATGTTTGGATCCGTAGTCATTTCTGGAGGACAGAAAAGGTTTCATACCGACACTTTAATACGGATTACTCACCATTAAAAGAATTTCTGGAGCAAGAATGGCCGAAAGAAATTAAGAAAGATATGTGGATTAATGCCTTTCGAAATCTGCAAAGCAAGGACATTGTTTGGCGAGCCCCGTGGCAAATACAAAGGGAATTCTTTTACAAATGTGGAGATTACAACTGGATAATGCTGCTCGGATTATGGGGAGGAATTGGATATGCACCACTTCTGGTCATAAGACAGTATGAAGGTCGTCAATTTGTACCTGTCACTGCTGGATTACATTCATCTGAGTTCGCATTCCATAGCAAAAATTATAAAAGAAGTATCATGGAAGCTGTTACAGCTTGGAAAACAACTTTTTGTATCCGAGCTAAAGCAGCAAAAGAAATGCTAACTCCTGATTATGAAGAATGGAGATCTGCCAGGAAAAATGAAAATATTCCTCTACCAGATCAAAAAGAGGATATCTCTATGGAAGATCGCATTAAGGTGGTTCCATCAGAGATTGAAATCCTGAGAGCTGAGTTTGAAGCAGAAAGAGAAGGCTGGTCGAAAGAATTAGAGCAAATGAGACAAGATAAAGCTATGTTGGGAGTTGACATTGATTTTCATTCATCACAATGTGCAATGTTGAGAAAAGATAAAGAAAAAGTTAATGATGAATTCAGAGCATTACAGAAAAATTACCATGAGTTATATAAATCCCGGAAAGCATCAGGATCAAGCCAAACAACAATACAGATGACCAGAGAATTGAACATCGAGAAAAGACGAGTTGAAGATCTGAAAGGAAAGAATAGTCGTCTACTCAAAAGCCTTGAGAAAGGAAAGCAAAAAATGGAAGATTTTGAGGTTGACAGAAGAGAGCGAATTATAAAACACAAAGCTGAACACCGTGAGATCATGCAAAGAGAAAGGGATCGAGCCAAAGATTTAGAAGAGATGAAGAATGACATCTTTGATAAATTTGAAGGTGAGAAAAATATCATGTTCAAGGGATTTGAATCTGAAATGAACCAGTTGATTGCTGAACTTGAAGTCAGAGGCCAAAAGATGGAAGAATACAATATTGAAAAAGAAAAATGGGAGCTAGAAAGAAAAAACTTCAACACCAGACTTGAGGTAGAGCATGAAGTGGCTAGAAATTGGATGCAAAGATGCAGAAATAAGAATGTTCAAATCCAGAAGCTTAATCAAAGAACGCAAGAAGCACGAACAAAACTTGAAGAAGATCTGGATCAGTCTAGAAACAAAAACTCAGAGTTTAATGCTTACATTTTGCAACTTGAAGAATCGTTGTTTCAAGAAAAGGTTCGTCTAGGACCTAATGATCTCAAAGAAAGTAATGAAGAAAGTGCTTCACTGCGAAGACGCATTAGAGATCTTGAAAAAATTCTGCACAATTGTCAAGTCAGAATCACTGAGTTAGAGCAAACTCTTGAAGGAACGAATGAACAATGGCAAAAGTCAACTGATTTCTATGTTGAAAGAAGTGAAGAAAGAAGTAATATAGTGTTCGAGGCCATGGTACAAATGAGCGAAGTTGCTAGATATGTTGGGGAACTAGCTGTTGAAGCCAAAATAATTGAGCATCACGTTGATCCAGTTTCTAAGTGCGGAAAGAAGGTGTCATGGTTAATTAAAGAAATTATAGAGCTTAATAGGAAAGCTACGCCTTATCTGTAGTTATGAATTATTATAAAGAAACTTTTGTATGCCGATGAAAGTTGTTCTATGACAGTTAACTTTTTGGGATCAATGCCTTTTTTGCATACATACATTCATCATTCATTTCATAATTTTCTTTATAAATAATTTTTATTATTTTATTTATTAAGATAAAATTCATTAATTAAAATTTGGAAAAAATAATATTAAAAGATTTTTTCAATCGCAGTTATTCTGGCCAAAAGAGAAATACAACATCACTACGGTACTAGACAAGCTACTAAGAGAATTATGGAGGATAAAATACAACGTATTGAGGAACAACATAATAAAGAACAAGCAGAAATGAGAATGAAGCTGGAGAAAATTGAAGCCAATATTGCAAATTCTCAAGACAGTATGATGCAGAATATAGAGGACATGTTTAAAAGACAGGCTATCATTGGAAAAATGCCTGAAAATCCTGTATCTTTCGACCAAGAACCTATGTATCCTCTAGGTTTTCCGCCAGAACCAATTTATCATTCTGGTACTACACCTATACAAATCAATGCTCGTACATCAGCATTTCAAGAAGCCAAACCACATGAAAATCAACAAGTGGATCCTGCATCTTCAAGCAAAAATCCGCTTATATCAGATGTGAAAATAGGGGATCTTAATACTGAGCATTTAATTCCAGATTTGAATGAGCTGAATGAGAAACAAAAAGTAAATGAAGAATTGACCAGACAGATCAAGAGCTTAGAAGAACGAATGAAATCCGTGGAAATAACTGAATCATTCTATGGGTTTGATGCTAGTGAGTTGAGTTTGGTTCCAGACTTAATCCTCCCCATCAAGTTCAAAGCTCCTGAATTTGATAAATATGACGGTACTACATGCCCTTCATCCCACATTACTATGTTTTGTCGCAGAATGGCAGGATATGTGAAGGACGAGAAATTGTTAATTCACTGCTTTCAGGATAGTTTGACAGGACCGGCTTTAAAATGGTATACTCAATTGACCAAAGCCAACATTAGATCCTGGAAAGATCTGGCTAAAGCATTTTTAGAGCAGTATCGCCACGTAACAGACATGGTTCCTGATAGATGGACTCTCCAAAACTTAGAGAAAAAGAATAATGAAACATTAAGACAGTATGCCCAGAGATGGCGTGATACAGCAGCCCAAGTTCAACCACCTTTGTCAGAAAAAGAGGCCACAGTAATATTTGTTCATACATTGAAGGCTCCTTATTTAAATCATCTAATGGGGAATGCAACCAGAAATTTTACAGATTTGGTCATTTCTGGAGAACTCATTGAAAATGTCTTGAAAAGTGGCAAAATTGAATCAAATGAGGGGTCTAGTTCCAAAAGACCTATGTACCGGAAAAAAGAGAATGAAGTCAACAATGCAAATTCTTACAACAAGGATTCATCGAAAAGTGTTACAATAACCCAACCAAGGGTTAAGAAAGAGGAAACAAACACTAATCGAGCAGATTCCAGAGGATCTCGAAAGGAAAATGAAAGGTTGTCTTTTACACCTTTACCAGTACCATATACTGAGATCTATGATTCACTGTTAAAAGCAGATGTCATACGGCCCTATCCTTTGGTTCCCATGCAACCACCATTCCCTCCTTGGTATGATACAAAGGCACACTGTGTTTACCATGAAGGAATTACGGGGCATTCTATTGAAAACTGTTTGGCATTCAAAAGGGTGGTCCAAAATTTGATCAATACTGGAAAGTTGGAATTCAATACACCATCTGCATCAAATCATCTATTGCCAAATAATGGAGATAAAAACGTGAATGCAATTCAGGAAGAGAACAAAAAGAAAGCAAAAACTGACATTTCTGAAATTAAATCTCCTTTTGTTTGGGTATTCCAACAACTCTCTTTAGCCGGTATAATTTCACAACAATTCAGGCCAAAGAAGAGTGAAGGCAAGAATTATTGTGAATATCATCAGGAGAAAGGGCATAAAATTCAACTATGTCCTGAGTTTAGGGATTTGGTGCAAAAATTGATAAACAACAGAGAAATAGAATTCTTTGAAGAAGAACCAGGAAAAAAAGAGGATGATGTTTGCTCATCAGAGGATTCTAAACCTAGTCAAAGAATAAATGATCCTGTGATCATTAATGTGAAATCATCTACGATGATTCCTGCACCAATAAAGCCGAAAGTAGTTATCACCACTCCTCTACCATTTCCATACAAAGATACCCGCAGGGTACCTTGGAATTATACTACCAATGTTTCAATGGTAGGAAGATCTGTTTCTCCAGAAAAAACAGAAGAGAAAAAACAGAGTTTGGGTACAACATCGAAGTCTGAAGCAGTGAGCGAAGTCGGTTTCTTTACAAGAAGTGGGAGATGTTACTCTCCCGAAACATCCAATGCTTCAGAACAAGTGAAAGCAAAAGGAAAAGCCATGGCAATACCTCAGAAGGTATTTGAGGATGAATCCCCTCCAGTATTCAATGAGCCTGTGACAGAAAAACAAGCTCAAGAATTTTTGAAATTCCTGAAACATAGTGAGTATAGTGTGGTTGAACAACTACACAAACAACAAGCGAGAATTTCTATTCTTAATCTATTGATGAATTCAGAAGCACATAGAAATGCTTTGATGAAAATTCTCAATCAAACATTTATTCCTGAAGATATATCCCTCAATAAACTTGACAGAATTGTGGGACATATAGCCGCTGACAATTACATAACATTCACAGATGATGAAATACCAGAAGGCGGAATGGGGTCAGTAAAAGCTTTGAACATCACGACTCATTGTCATGGTCATGTGTTGCCAGGAGTATTGATTGACAATGGATCTGCTCTCAACTTGATGCCTCTAGTCACACTTCAAAGAATGCCTGTGGATCAATCACACATGAAGAGTTATCAGAATGTAGTGCGAGCATTTGATGGTACTCAAAAAGAGGTGCTTGGGAAAATGGAAATACCGTTGTTAATTGGCCCAGTCGTGTACAATATTGACTTTGTGGTGATGGACATCCACCCTACATATAATTGTCTATTAGGGAGGCCATGGATTCATTCAGCAGGAGCCGTTCCTTCTTCATTACATCAAAAATTGAAATTTGTTGTTGATGGACAACTAATATGCGTAGGGGCTGAAGAAGAAATCATTGCGTCAGTAACAAGTGATGTTCCATATATAAAAATCAATGATGATGCTCTTGAATGCTCTTTCCGAGCTCTTGAATTTGTAAATGCAACCTTTATTGCAGAAGGAAGCAAAATTCCATATCCCAGATTGTCTGATTGCACCAAGATGACGGTACAACAAACTTTAGGCATCGGAGCTAAAGCTGGGAAAGGGTTAGGAAAGAATCTTCAAGGGATTTCAGTTCCTGTCAGTATAAAGATGAAGAAAGATCGTTTTGGGCTTGGGTTTAAGCCCAATTTTCAGCAAAAGAACAAAGAGATGAAAAGAAGATGTGAAGACAGAAAGGCAGGGTTGAAAGGGAGAGAAATCCTTTGGAAACACATGTCATTCCCACAGTTGAAGACCATATTCAGATCAGGGGGAACAATTAATGTAGAACAGCAACTTGTTGAAGTCTTTAAAGAAGAAAAGTTGACGAAAAATCAAGACATAGTTGAAGAAGCTATGAATGGATTATTTATCAACATGATCATGAAAGACAACAAGACTGGCAAGTACTTGGATAGGATTCGCCCATGTTTTCCTGGAGAAACACTAAACAATTGGACCACTGAAGATCTTCCTATAGTTTTTAATATTAACGCAGAGTAATATTCAGAACTAATCTTTATGTTTAGCTCAAAAATATGAAAACTTTTTGTTATCTTGTAAAGGAAATTATGTTTAAATATAAGAAATTTTCTTTAAAATTTTCAGATAGCAATCATTCTTTACACTTTCTTACATTTTTACATTTATTTCATAAATTTACTATATTCTTTCGGAAATATGTCCGACTTAAATTTGCAGGTGTCACCATGTTAATAGCATGTTTATTCCTAAATTTAATCAAGAGATAAATTTAGAGCAACCTATATGTCTGGAAGAAATCAATGGGTGTGAGGATGAACCGGAATGTGATGTTCCTACTGAACTATTAAGATTGGTAGAAAAAGAAGACAAACAAATTCTACCCCACAAAGAAGAGATGGAGACTGTGAATTTGGGAACAGATGAAGAAATAAAAGAGGTGAAAATTGGTACTACTCTGACAATCCAGATAAAACAAGAATTGATAAATCTCCTTCAAGAGTTCAAAGATATCTTTGCATGGTCTTATCAAGATATGCCTGGTTTAAGCACAGATATAGTGATACACAAGCTTCCAATCAATCCAGAATATAAACCGGTCCAACAAAAGCTCAGAAGAATGAGGCCAGAAATGTTGTTGCAGATCAAAAAGGAAGTGATGAAACAGATCAATGCAGGTTTCCTACAGGCAGCTAAATACCCAGAATGGATAGCCAACATTGTTCCCGTACCGAAGAAAAATGGAAAAGTTCGAATGTGTGTGGATTACAGAGATCTCAACAAAGCTAGTCCGAATGATAGCTTTCCATTACCCCACATAGACACATTGGTAGACAATACTGCAGGACACGCATGGTTTTCATTCATGGATGGTTTTTCAGGATATAATCAGATAAAAATGAATCCTGAAGACATGGAAAAAACAACATTTGTAACCATGTGGGGCACATTCTGTTATAAAGTGATGCCATTTGGATTGAAAAATGCAGGGGCAACGTATCAAAGAGCCATGGTAACTTTGTTTCATGACATGATGCACAAAGAGATTGAAGTATATGTAGATGACATGATTGCCAAATCCCGAACTGAAGAAGAACATATTCAAAATCTGAGAAAGCTTTTCCAGAGATTGAGGAAGTATCAATTAAAGCTCAACCCCGCAAAATGCACTTTTGGGGTAACTTCTGGGAAACTTTTGGGATTTGTGGTCAGCAAAAAAGGAATCGAGATTGATCCAGATAAAGTAAAAGCAATTCAAGATCTTCCACCACCCAATACAAAAAAAGAAGTTCGAGGCTTTTTGGGAAGATTAAATTATATATCTCGGTTCATTTCTCAATTAACTGACAAATGTGATCCAGTGTTCAAATTACTTCGAAAGAATAATCCTGAAGTCTGGAATGAAGAATGTCAAGAAACTTTGGATATTATTAAGAAATATTTATCCAATGCCCCATTTTAGTATCACCAATGCCTGATAGACCATTAATTCTCTACTTAACGGTCTTCGAAAATTCGATGGGATGTGTACTAGGACAGCATGATGAATCTGGAAGAAAAGAAAAAGCTATTTATTATCTGAGCAAGAAATTTACCGATTGTGAAATTCGATATCCACCAATACAAAAATTATGTTGTGCTTTGGTGTGGACTACTCGAAGACTCAGACAATATATGTTATACCATACTACTTTGTTGATATCAAAACTTGATCCTTTGAAATTCTTAATGGAATCACCAGCTTTGACAGACAGAATGGCTAGATGGCAGATGTTATTATCTGAGTTTGATATTGTATATGTCAACCAAAAAGCAATAAAAGGAAGTGTAATAGCTAATTTTCTGGCCAGTCGTGTATCAAATGATTATCAGCCTTTGAGTTTCAATTTTCCAGATGAAGATTTGTTGTGCATATCCATGAATGAAGAAATCAGAACAAATGATGCATTTACAACTTGGAAGCTTTACTTTGACGGAGCATCTAATGCTTTGGGACGAGGAATCGGGGCAGTGTTAATTTCTCCAGAAAATGTTTATTATCCCTTTACAAGTAGACTGGAGTTCTTTTGCACCAATAACATGGCAGAATATGAAGCTTGTGTCATGGGATTGAAAGCAGCTATAGAAAGAAAAATCAAATGTCTCAAAATATATGGAGATTCATCGTTAGTGGTGTATCAATTGCGAGGAGAATGGGAAACAAAAGATCCCAAATTGTTGGAATATCGAAATTTTACCCTCGAATTAGTGAAAGAATTTGAGAGAGTTACCTTCAATTATCTCCCTCGAGAAGAAAATCAAATGGCAGATGCTTTGGCTACATTAGCTGCTATGTTTCAGGCAACTAAAAAAGTTGATATGATGCCAATCAAAATGCAAGTATATGAAATTCCTGCACATTGTTATAGTGTGGAAGAAGAGGTAGATGGTAAACCATGGTATCATGATATTCTGCAATATATCAAAAATCAAAGTTATCCACCCAATGCATCGGAAATTGATAAAAGAACTTTGAGAAGAATGGATGCTGGATATTTTCTTGATGGAGATTATGTACAGAAGAAGCAATGATCAAATGCTATTGAGATGTTTAAATACCAGCGAAGCTCGAAGCATCATTGAAGAAGTACACAGTGGAATATGTGGAACACATGCAAATGGTCTTTCCATGGCCAGAAAAATAATGAGATATGTATATTATTGGGCTACCATGCACACAGATTGCATTGATTATGCAAGGAAATGTCATAAATGCCAGATATATGCAGACAAGATTCATGTACCCCCATCTCCTTTACATGTAATGACAGCACCTTGGCCATTTTCTATGTGGGGAATAGATGTCATTGGAGCAATCACACCAAAAGCATCGAATGGACATTGCTTCATCCTTGTGGCCATTGATTATTTTACCAAATGGGTTGAAGCTGCTTCATATACCAATATTAAGAGGTCCACAGTCTGCAAATTCATAAAGAAAGAGATAATTTGCCGATATGGTCTACCAGAAAGGATCATTACAGATAATGCTCTGAACTTGAACAACAAAATGATGACCGAACTTTGTGCACAGTTTAAGATCAAACATGCAAACTCAGTGGCATATCGTCCAAAGATGAATGGGGCAGTTGAAGCAGCAAACAAGAACATCAAGAGAATCATTACAAAGACCACTGAAACTTACAAAGATTGGCACGAAAAGTTACCTTTTGCTCTATATGCATACCGAACTACTGTTCGAACATCTACTGGGGCAACACCGTTTTCTTTAGTCTACGGGATGGAAGCAGTCTTACCAATTGAAGTTGAGATTCCATCGCTTCGAATATTGAGAGAAACAAAATTAGATGAATCTGAATGGATCCAAGCTAGAGTTGATCAATTGAACCTTGTTGAGGAGAAAAGATTGAAAGCTATTTGCCATGGACAGATGTATCAAAAACGGATGATGAAGTCTCATGAAAAAAAAGTACATCCAAGAGAATTCCAAGAGGGTGATCTAGTACTAAAAAAAATCTTGCCTATACATAAAGATTTCCGTGGGAAATGGATGCCTAATTGGGAAGGGCCATACGTTGTAAAAAAGGCCTTTTCCGGAGGAGCATTGATCGTGGCAGAAATGGATGGAAAAATTCTGAGAAATCCAATAAACTCGGATTCTGTCAAGAAATATTATGCTTGAAGAAAAAGAAAAAAAAAAAGAAAAAAAAAAAAAAAAGAGAAAAAAAAAAAAGAGAAAAAGAAGAAAAAGGGGGGGGGGGGTCAAGGTGAAAACTCGCAGAGAGCATCTTGTAACCAAAGGAAGGATTTGAGTTGAAAACCTGAAAAGGCGGCTCAAATGCAGGTTGATATTAGGCATCTGGCAATTGAACCCTTTTAAGATTTTGACAGTTTGGGAGAAACTACACATCTACAAGCATTTTGACAACGTTTGAGATCTTCCAGACAAAAGCTTACATCATTTCTCTAAATTGTGTCAACTTGATTAATTTAGAAATACTTATGCTAATAATTTGTTGAGACATTTGAATTTTTATCAATCTTATGTTTGTCATAACTTTGAATACAATTCTATCTATTTCAAGTTCAATTTATTTGAGATTCATTTATTTTCGAAAATTCAATTTATTCATTTATATGAATTAACATAATTTTGAAATGAGTTAAAGATTTCTGAATATCACTTTATGTTAATACTTTTAAATACATGGAATACAAAGTAAGCAAATCATCACCATCTTAAAGCCATGAACAACAAGATTGTTACATGGGATGTTACCGACAACAAGGTCGAATCCGCCAAATCTACTCATCAATTGCTCCAACCGATCATCATTCAGTTCTTGCACATCTGTTTTCAAAGATATACTGAGACAGTAGAAGGTGACCTTTGCAGCACTGATTCCAGCAAAAAGAAACAAGGCATTGATATCACTGGGAAACATGTCTCTATACAGATTATTGTGCATGGTTTTTAGAGAAACCTAGAAGCATTTCCACCTCATCAGGTTCAGGTGGAGCAACTTTATTCCTTCCAACCCATACTAGATTCCATTTTCAGCACTCATTAAGAACATACTTATGGACACTCGAAGGTGGCTCATTGTCATAAGCTTCAAGAACCTTACAGATCCTTTATGTCAATTTGGCACTTCTTGTACATGTTTATAAACAGTTCAACTTTGTTCTTGGATCCCAGGAAGGCCATCATTTCTTTGTCAATGGAAAAGCATCAGCACATGGAGGAAGCAGAATAAAGAGAAAATATGTTCTTAATTGGCAGAATTATGAATATAACCCTTGTCAGTGTAGTAGCATGAAAATGTTTCGAATATACAAATTATGGCTTTACATCTAATAAGTAATGTGATATCCCAGTCCAAACATTAAATGGAAGATGAATTTGCTCATAGCATCTTCTGGAAGTGTTCTTTGGGTTATCTGATCTGGTTTAGCAGAACCAATCATTGAATTTGGAAGATGAATTTGCTCATAGCATCTTCTGGAAGTGTTCTTTGAGTTATCTGATCTGGTTTGGTAAAACCAATCATTGAAGTTGGGAAATGAATATGCTCATAGCATCTTCTGGAAGTGTTCTTTGAGTTATCTGATCTGGTTTGGTAAAACCAATCATTGAAGTTGGAAGATGAATATGCTCATAGCATCTTCTGGAAGTGTTCTTTGAGTTATCTGATCTGGTTTGGTAAAACCAATCATTGAAGTTGGAAAATAAATATGCTCATAGCATCTTCTGGAAGTATTCTTTGAGTTATCTGATCTGGTTTGGCAGAACCAATCATTGAATTTGGAAGATGAATTTGCTAATAGCATCTTCTGGAAGTGTTCTTTGAGTTATCTGATCTTGTTTGGCAGAACCAATCATTGAATTTGGAAGATGAATTTGCTCATAGTAGAAATAAGGAGACTCAATAGCATCTTCTGGAAGTGTTCTTTGAGTTATCTGATCTGATTCGGTAGGAACTACAGAACCGATCGTTGGAATTGAAAGATGAACTGCATGATCATCTTCATTAATAAGCTTCTTTTCAAGCTTCATCTGCTTCTTCCTTTTCCACAAATC
Source organism: Hibiscus syriacus (assembly GCF_006381635.1). Taxonomy (NCBI): domain Eukaryota; kingdom Viridiplantae; phylum Streptophyta; class Magnoliopsida; order Malvales; family Malvaceae; genus Hibiscus; species Hibiscus syriacus. The sequence continues at coordinate 43,048 of NW_024063188.1, read as the reverse complement.
ATAGCCCAAGTTTCGCCTTTGCTTGTAATTGTGATCATTGCATAATGGCTTCCCATCTTTTACCTGAAGAAATGTGTCGGCAGCCTTAGCCATTTGAGCAATACATATAAAATTTGTCAATTCTGCAATTGATGAATCTGGATCACATCTCTCCATGGCTATTTGAATTTTCAGCCTCTGAGAATCCCATTTTTGTCAAGTATAACAGTTTATTCTCCTCATCAGAATCAGAATTCAAGATTTCTCGATATTAAAAGAACTATCAATATCTGTGAAATCATCTGAAAAGGTCACTTCATAATCAGATGAGTTGTTATCAGAATCAACATGTTACCTGAATACAAGCTTTTCAAGAGCCTATACTATTGAGTTTTATTCTCAAGAGGTTTTGTGACATTATATCTACATCTACATTTGTCAAAGATGATAGATTCTCTGATTTGAAGAAGAAAGATCTATTGGGTTTTTTACAATTGAAGAAATACTCAATTCACCAATATGAAATCAAATAACTTAACATTCATGCATCATATTTAGGTGTTTGCAAAAATAGGTGCATTTTCATTCATTTTCATCTATGTTGAATTTTTAACAGGAATTTCAAAGATTTTAGCAAAGATTCAAATCTATCATTTGATAGATTGACATTTCCAGAGAAAGTTCATAATGAGAAGAACTCATCTGAAGAAGGAAGAACAAGTTCATAATGAGAAGAACTTGTTCAACCTTTTGCCTGAATTCATCACTTGATGGATCAGCTTTTCCAGAGAAAGTTCATAATGAGAAGAACTCATCTGAAGAAGGAAGAAGAAGTTCATAATGAGAAGAACTTGTTCAACCTTTTGCCTGAATTCATCACTTGATGGATCAGCTTTTCCAGAGAAAGTTCATAATGAGAAGAACTCATCTGAAGAAGATAGAAGAAGTTCATAATGAGAAGAACTTGTTCAACCTTTTGCCTGAATTCATCAATTGATGGATCAGCCTTTCCAGAAAAAGTTCATAATGAAATGAACTCATCTGAAGAAGGATGAAGAAGTTCATAATGAGAAGAATTTGTTCAACCTTTTGCTCAAATCTATCACTTGATAGATTAGCTTTTCCAGTTCGAGTTCATAATAAGAAGAACTCATCTGAAGAATGATGAAGAAGTTCATAATGAGACGAATTTGTTCAGATTTTTGCTCAAATCCATCACTTGATGGATCAACTTTTCTAGAGAAAGTTCATAATGAGAAGAACTCATCTGAAGAAAGAACTTGTTCAACTTTTGCATAATTCTATCACAGAAGGAGATAGATTAGCATCAGCCTTTCTAGAGAAAGTTCTAATGAGAAGAACTCATCAAGAGCTTATTCAACCTTTTGAATGACTCTATCACAGAAAGAAAGAGGTCAACATCATCCCCAGTGGAAAGTTCATAATGAGAAGAACTCATTTGAAAGAAAGAGAAGAATTTATTCAACATCTCCATTATGATCAAGTGAAGCCAAATGGATAAAAAAATTTATTATCTTTTCATCTTTGCCCTATTCCTGTTAACACAAGAATGAGCAAAGAGGGGCAGCTGAAGATACTAATTTTTTACCCATATTGATTTATTATAATTATAATTATTATTATTATAATTACTATAATATTATTATTATTATTATTACTATAAATATTATTATTATTATTATAAATATTACTATTATTATTATTATTAAATATATATATATATATACATAAATAATATTAAAAAATTACAAGCCCAGTTAACCGGCCCAAACCAAACTGAAACCCTAAACATTTAGGGTTTCAGTTAGGTTTCTCTAACCCTAGCCGCCTCTGCCTCCAACCGCCTCTGCCTCCAGCCGCCTCTGCCTCCAACCGCCTCAGCCAACGGTCCAGCTTCCAGCCGCCTCTACTGCCAGTGCCACGCCTCCATCGAAGCCTCCAGAAGACCCAGATGGCCACCCACGTAGCTACTCTAGCAGTGAGTCACCACTGGGAGTCCGGTGACTCACCGAATTCTATTCTTCGGACCGGTCCGAGATGAGCACCGGTGATGGCTATAAAGCCATCACCCAACCTGCAAAGAAACAACAGAGACAGAGAACAACAGATCCCAGAGAGACAAAAACCGAGAGCAAAAGATACAAAATAGAGACCAAATCACAACAACCAGCAATCAAAAATAAAAGAAGAGGGAGGAGAGAAGCTTACCGAGGAAGCCACGACCACCGGAACCCTCCAAACGTCACCACCGAAAGCGGTGGCCGGCGGTGATGATCACGGCGGTAGACGGTTGCCGTCCGGTGACCGGCTTCCCTCCGATGAGGGAAGCTAGAGAGAGGCCAGAGAGAATTCTGGCTCTCTCTCTGCTTGAGAGAGAAAAAAAATTGAAATGAAGGCTGGCCCTTCGGGCCAGCCATTTTGAACCTTATATAGGCCTTCCCGAACGACGTCGTTTCGGGAAGGACTATGCGTGTAATTAAAGAATAGTTAAATCATTTCCGCAGCCATTTAAACTTGTAAACTTTCCATTTTAGTCACTAAATCAAGTTATAATACTTTTAATTTGATCTTTAAATTTTAAATTTTATTTATTTTAGTCTTTATATTAAAATAATATATTTAGGATAAATAACAGATTTAATCCTTTAATTTTAATAATATTTTAATCCTTAGTTTATATTTTTAATTTATTTTATTCTAAAATCTGAATTTTAGATAATTTTATTTTAGTCACTAAATAAATAAAATAAAGAAATAGCATGTTAATCCCTATAATTTTGATTAATTATGAATTAGGTTTTTAATTTTACTTTACTATGATTTAGTCACCTATTTTAAATATTTTTTATTGCTTTTAAATATATAGCTCTAATTATATTTTTTAATTTTACTTGTTTATATATTTAAATATTTTTATTATGTAGCCATAAATAGATATAATAAATAATATTTATTTTAAATAAATTATTTTAATATTTATTTTTCAATATCGAAGAAAAGGACAGTCTTAATACAACTAGATGTCCTATTCTGGTATTTTAAAAATTAAAAATTATAAAAAATATTATTTAATTTAAATTAATATTTATCAATATCAAAGAAAAGAGCTGTCTTAAGGCACCTAGAAGTTCTTTTCTGATATTTTTAAATATTTTTTATAATTTTGAAATAATAGGATATAAATTAAATATATTTGAATTTTTTAAATTTATAATAATAGAGACAATTTATAATTAAAAAGTACCAATTTTGGGCGTTGTAGGGGTGCTAATCCTTCCCTAAACGTAACCGACCACGAATCCCTTTTTATTATTAAAAAGAACGAATTTTTTGGTTATAAACGCAGATCAGTTCATTTTTAATTGATGTTTTCTTAAAACTCTTTTAAAAAATAATTTTTAGGTATTTGACCTACCTGACCCAAAAGACCGATGGCGACTCCCAAATTATTTTCAAAAGCATTTATTTACATCAATTTTCCCGCCAAGTAAAAAAATTCGTGCCCGGACGAAAACCGGTTACGACAAGTTCCATAATCAATATTCATAAACAATGTGATATGACAAAATTGGTCATATTGCTAATAATGATGTAAATGATGCAATAATGAATAAATCACACCAAACATATAAGTTCACACCATCCATAAATCCAAACAAATTCACAATCCACAAATTCAAACATTCCAAAATATTCAAAATGTTAAAACAATAAGTTTGGAGTTCAAAGCAAAATATAGAATCAAACATCCGTAGGAGGATCGGAAGGAGGAAAACGAGCTCGCATAGCGGCCATCTCGTGTGAGAGTGCATCAATACGTTCATTCATTGAAGCGTTGTTTGTGCGCATCTCTCGGAGAATCTCTAATTGTTGAGCTCTCATTGTGGATAAATGGGACTCTATAGAAGTAAAGCGTGAATCCATGGTCACATATCGGAAATCAAATGTCTCCATAAAGGATTGAAAATATGGAGGCATTTGAGTCGATTGTTGTGCGTGCTCCTCGGGTTGCTCAGGCTCATCTTTGGCTTCATCGATATCCCTCATTAATTGTTCAAACTCTGGATCTTCGTCAGCTTCGAGTGGAGCTTGTGAAGAACTAGCTCCCGGAGTAGTTGCAGAAGATCGAACCCATTCACCGGTTTCTTTATCTTTGACCCATACCGCTCTTGTTAAAGAAAGAAGATTGATTTGTTTCTTAAGAGGAAAGGAGGCATCTAGACCAACTCGAAGCTCGGCTTTAGAAAAGAGATTACTAAGGATACAACCATAAACTAGTGAAGAACAGAGTTTCTTATTTGGCACTAGGTTAACGGTTTCAACAATCTCAGCAAAGATAATCTCGGAAAGGTTTATTTTTATATTGTGTTCAAAATAATGCAACCACCAAAGATCTAAAGCTCTAAGAGTAGAATATCGACCTCCGGATGGTCAAAACCACCAAGTGATCATGAGATAAAGAAAATGCTCATGAAGATCTAGAACACTTGCACTATCATTTCGTTTATATCGAGAGCCTAAAACTTATTTTTCATTTGATAAACCTTCATTATCCAAGCCTAAGGCATTGGCTATGTAAGTCGGATCAAGATGGAAATATTGACCTAGGAGGTAGGAACGTACTTCTATGGTTTTGGTTTTGTCACGATTTTTTATACAAACGGCATTACAATAGAAGATACGAACAAGTTGATGATAGACAATGGGTTCAAGTTCGAAAAGTTTATCAAATTTCCATTCGTGCAAGATAGGGAGATATTTAAAGTTAATAGCAACCATAGCTTGAAGAGATGGGAGACGTTCTTCCCTAATCTTATACGAGTCAAAATATTGGTAAAACCAAAAACGATAATCTTTAGGACCCGGTTGATTGAAACAAGAATTTTGGATAGTCAAGTTAGGATCAAGATTTGGAATAGGATTTTGAGGAATAGGAGGAGGATTTGGAGGTGAATTTGGTTGACGACTAGAACGACTAGATGAAGACCTAGCACGTTTAGGATTGGACATGGTAAAGGAAATCGGAATAGATTGGATAACCTGCAATTTTAAAAACAAATGTATGCAATTCAATTAATCCCAAAACTCAATTGAGTCCTCAATAATTCAAGGTTCGCTAAATCAATCTTATTGGGCAAAGTTTTTGAAAAAACTTTTGACAAATATGGTTTTGAGAAACAATATATATATATATATATAGTTTTCATAACAACATAATTTAATCAAAACACAATAATTTGAAAATTAACATTTTTTTTAATTTCTAAAATTTTAAAATTTTGTAAAATTCTTGTGTTTTTGATGAAATTAGTTGTAACATCTAGTTTCTAATCATTAAACAATCAATGCCCGATCACTATTTCAACCTAGAACTAATTAAAACTAATCCTATGTTCAAAATCAATGAAATAGAGAGTTTAGAAAAATTTACCTTGAAAGATGAAGATTGAGGGGATTTAGATGTTGTTTGCACGATTTTAATGATTCCAACAGGTTTAGAAGATGATATTTGATTCGAATTCCGATTAATATCGTTGATTTGAGGCAAGAATGGAGATAGGGAAATAGTTGAGAGGGAACGGCGACAAGAAGAAAAATAAGAGGGTTTTGGGGTTTTGGGGGTGTTCTGCCCGATTTTAACAGAACCCCAGGGGGTATCGATTCCCCTATGGGGGGAATCGGTTCCCCTTCAAAGGGGGAATCGGTTCCCTCATGGAGGGGATCGATTCCCTCTGCACCAAAATGCTAAAATCTGATTTTTAAGCACACAAAATGCTAAATTAATTTTCTCTAGTGGTATAGGCAACTCATATATTGAAAAATAATTATGTTCAAACAATTAAATTAATCTTTAATCGATATTTGAACATAAAATTAATTTTTCATCAAGAATCATAAACCCCCTAACTGATAGCAATGAATGCAATCAAAAATTACTATTATGAGCATTTTTCAGTATTTATTAAAAATGCTGAATTATTTTAAACACTAAGTGAAGATAGGTCAGTTAAACCTAATTCTCTCCTAAGTGTTCAAAACCTTTCCTTATCTAAGGGTTTTGTAAAAAATATCCGCTAATTGATGCAAAGTATCAACAAATTCTAGAACTACATCTTCCTTAGTGACATGGTCTCTAATGAAGTGATGTCTAATTTCAATGTGTTTAGTTCTAGAGTGTTGGATGGGATTTTTAGTGAGACAAATAGCACTAGTATTGTCACACTTGATAGGAATAGTACCTACTTCAATTCCATAATCAAAAAGTTGTTGTTTCATCCATAAAACTTGTGCACAACAACTACCGGCTGAAATATATTCCGCTTCAGTGGTAGATAATGCAACACAATTTTGTTTCTTTGAAAACCAAGAAATCAGCATATTTCCAAGGAATTGGCAAGTACCGGAGGTGCTTTTCCTATCTAATTTACATCCTCCATAATCCGCATCAGAGAAGGCATGCAAGCTAAAACTAGAGTCTCTAGGATACCAAAGTCCTAAACTAGGAGTGTCCTTAAGGTATCTAAAGATTCTCTTAACAGCTAGTAAATGTGATTCCTTAGGACATGATTGAAATCTAGCACATAAGCAAACACTAAACATAATGTCCGGTCTACTTGCAGTTAGATAAAGCAAAGAGCTAATCATTGACCTATATAATTTAACATCTACACATTTACCTCCTTCATCTAAGTCAAGCTTTGTTGAAGAGCTCATTGGAGTGTCATGAGGTTTCCCATTTTCCAGTCCAAACTTCTTGAGCATATCTTTGTCGTACTTAGCTTGATTAATGAAGATGCCATCTTTTCTTTGCTTGATTTGGAGTCCCAAGAAAAATGAGAGCTCCCCCATCATGCTCATCTCAAACTCACTTTGCATTAGCTTAGAAAATTCTTGGCAAAGAACATCATTAGTAGAACCAAATATTATATCATCAACATAAATTTGAACTACTAATAAATCTTTACCTTTATGCTTTAAAAAAACAATATAGTGTCAACCTTTCCTTTTGAAAAACCTTTTTCAATTAAAAAATTTGACAATCTTTCATACCAAGCTCTAGGAGCTTGTTTTAAACCATAAAGAGCTTTTGTCAATTTAAGAACATGATCTGGAAATTTTGAATCTTCAAAACCTGGAGGTTGTTCCACATACACTTCTTCTTTTATAAAACCATTTAAAAATGCACTTTTAACATCCATTTGATATAATTTAAATTCATGAAAACATGTAAATGCTAATAACATTCTAATTGCTTCCATCCTAGCTACGGGAGCATATGTTTCATCATAGTCTATGCCCTCTTCTTGAGTATACCCTTGAGCAACAAGTCTAGCCTTGTTTCTCACTATATTACCACTCTCATCAAGCTTATTCCTAAATACCCATCTAGTACCTACAGTAGATTTATTACTAGGCCTTTCAACTAATGTACATACTTTACTTCTCTCAAATTGATTTAATTCTTCTTGCATAGCCATAATCCAATGTTCATCATTTAATGCTTCTTTAATATTCTTAGGCTCTATGCATGAAATAAATGCAACATAATTACAAAATATTTCTAAGAGAAGATCGAGTTGTTACCCCTTTGGAGTGATTACCTATAATCTCACCACCCTTGACATAGTTGTACTCTCTTGGATAAGATACTTCCCTTTCTTCAATGGTTGGATTCTCAAGAGGATCATGAGTTTCCTCATTTTTCGTTTCTTCCTTTGATGATGGTTCTCCAACGTCATGTCTAACGTCATTTGTATTTATAACACCTACATCATCATTCACACAAGAATCCTTCCTCGGAAGGGGATTATTATCGAAAACATGTATAGACTCTTCTACAACTAAAGTTCTTTTATTAAATACACGATAGGCTTTAGAATTTAAGGAATAACCCAGAAAAATTCCTACATCACTTTTAGCATCAAATTTGCCAAGGTTTTCTTTACCGTTGTTTAAAACAAAACATTTACATACAAAAGGATGAAAATAACTAATGTTAGGCTTTTTATTTTTGAAAATTTCATATGGAGTTTTCTTTAAAATTGGCCTAATCATTACTCGATTTACAACATAACAAGCGGTATTTATGGCTTCCGCCCAAAAATATTTTGGCAAATTATTTTCACAAAGCATGGTTCTAGCCATTTCTTCTAAAGTTCGATTTTTCCTCTCAACAACTCCATTTTGTTGAGGGGTTCTAGGTGATGAAAAATTATGACTAATACCATTAGAATTACAAAATTCAATAAATCCAAGATTTTCAAATTCAGTGCCATGATCACTCCTAACACTAGTTATAGAGTAACCCTTTTCATTTTGGATTATTTTTGAAAATGTGATGAACTGTTCTAATGCTTCATCTTTAGTACTTAAAAATAGAACCCAAGTATATCTAGAATAGTCATCTACCAAGACAAATGCATATTGTTTTCCACCCAAGCTAGTAGTCCTAGTTGGCCCAAAAAGATCTACATGGATCAATTGTAATACTCTACTAGTTGATACGTCATTAATGGATTTAAAAGAAACACGCTTTTGTTTTCCTTTAGCACAAGCATCATAGATTTTATCATTATCAAATTTAAGCTTAGGCAACCCTCGAACTAAATCACATTGAATTATCCGTTGCAAAACACTCATACTAGCATGTCCTAGTCTCCTATGCCATAACCAACTATCATGTTCATCCTTAGCAACTAGGCATAAATTAGTCATATCAAAAGAATCTAAATGCACCATGTATATGTTCCCTATTCTATGACCAACAAGCATAATCTGATTAGATGCAATGTCAATGACTTTACAACCATTAATTTCAAATAAGACATTGAATCCTTTATCGTATAATTGACTAATACTCAATAGATTATGCTTTAATCCATTCACATATAAAATATTTTTAATTTGTATGGAAGAGGTATTACATATTGTACCAATACCTTCAATGTGACATTTTGAATTGTCTCCAAAAGTCACTTCTCCTCTATTTTTGGCGTTAAGCTCAATGAACCGGCTTTAGTCTTCGGTCATGTGTCTTGAGCATCCACTATCAAGGTACCATGAATTTGAATTTGTTTCTCGTGCCTTGTAGCAATGCTCCTTTCCCTACAAACATAGATTAATTTTTGATTTTTGGTACCCAAATTCTTTTGGGTCCATATTCATTAGTTTCTAAAATCCTAGTCCCCTTAGGTATCCATTTGTGTAGGATATTTTTATCTTTAGTAGTAATGAGTTCTTTAGGAACCCACATACTTCTAACGATTTTTCCATTAGAGGTTCTTTGGGGACCTCTATGATTGTAGTTTCTAAAACTTTTTCTAACAAAATTGGATTTTGAATTTCCACCTTTTTCAAAATGTGTAACATCCCGAAAGCAAGGTCAGTGACTAAAATGTAAATTTTGGGAAATTTTATGCTCAATTTTGAAATAAGTTAAAAGTTTTGGGATTTAAGTAAAGAATTTTGATGATGGATTAAATAGCATAGATGGATAATTAAAGGGGCAATTTAGTCTTTTCAGCTTAAAGAATATTTTGTATTTTTTTTAAATATAAGTGATACACGTGGGTTTTGGGAGAGTTCTGGAAGCCTTCTTCTTACTCTCTTCTTCTTCTTCTCGTAGCTTCAACTTAAGGTAAGTTTGATTTTTAACTGTTAATTTCTGGAATTTATAAGTTGGTTTTGAATCTTTGGGTATTAAATAAGCTTAAGGAAAGCTTATATAGGATTTAAACAATAAGATAAAGGAATTATGAAGGAATTTACAATATGAGTTTTAAGATGGAATTTTGATAGGGTATGGTTGTTGAAGTTTTATGGATGAATTTGACTTGTCATCAATCTAATTAAGAAGTATGAAGTGTTAGAATTGGAATTAGAACACATTGAAAATTTGGTATGATTTTTGAATCTCGTATGGAATATAGGATTTTGAGGTTTAAGATGAAATAAATGAATATAGATTGGTTTAAGTATGTGTACTAGAGTTAAGAATGAAAAGGAGATGATATATGAAGTGTTTGAGAGGAAATGAAGTAATTTTCGGGTTGAAAATATGATTTCTGGGCAAGGGGAATCGGTACCCATTCAAGGGGAACCGATACCCTTCAAACGAACAAGAATTTCCAGTATGTCATAGGGGAACCGATACCCCCATGGGGGGGGGAACCGATTCCCCTAAAGGAAAATTGGGAATATGGATTTAATAAGTTCATTTAAATTGATAGTATCCAATTACAAGGTGTAGGTATCTATTGATTGTCTCGAAATGTACATTTATGTAGATTCTACGCATAAAGAAATTCCGGAACGTTTGGCAAGTAAGATCGATCAAGGGAAAGATAAGAGATTGGAATTGGCTAGTGAGGCCAGGTGAGTGCATATTAGTTAGTTTATGGTGCTAAATGGAAATAAGACTTGCGACAAGTCTATTTCCTATGTTAGAATGCATGAATATATGATTATACGTATATGAATGACATGAATTGTATGTATGCATGAATATATGTGTTGACATGCTTTTGAATGTAATGTTATGAGAAGTATGTGCTATATAATGTATATATATATACATATGTGAAACTGAACTATGTGACTGCATGAGAAAGATATGAGACATATGACATGATATAGGTGAACATGAGAAAGCAAAGTATGAGATATAAACTATGTGATCATAGTAAAATATAAATATATTATTATATGATAAGTGAAATAAGCTGGATAATATTGATCTATAGGATGAAGTGAGAATAGTACACTAACTAGGGGATTTGAACATAAATGATAAGATGAACGTATAAGATAAGCTAGGTGGGAAAGATTCATAGGTTTAAATAAAACTATAACACATGGGTTGTATGATAGAAATTTATGAGGTTATATGAGAAGATTATAGGAGTTATATGAAATTGAATTAAGTAAACATATTAGATTATATATAGAGAAATAATAGAAGTGAGATATGTTTATAAGTCTGCTCTAGATGAATACGAAATATAAGAGTGCTATATGATTTATATTAGGATAATCTTGAGGATATATATATATATAGATAGATATGAAATGAAATGAAATGAGTTATATGAATACACAATTATGTGATGAAATGGTGAATTACCTGAACATGTGATATATATATATATATATATATATATATGTCTAAGAGAAGGCATAAGATTAAGATATAAGCAATGTGACTATATGTATTTCTATTATAATGTTACATGATATGTTAGGTATGTTAAAGGAATTATGTGATGGTATAAGAATTGATAGGAAATATATATATGAAAACAAGTATATGTTACGAGACAAAACCTATGATTATAAGCTACGTGAAAGTGTTCCTATCTGTTATATGAAATATATGATCATATGTGAACAAGATATGATGAGCATGTGAATTATATGGAAATGATCTACGTGTAAGTGAACTATGTGACTATGTGATCATATGAAAAGAAGCTATGTGATAAGTGATATGTGAAAGTGAATTACAAGTTTATATGAATATTTGAAATGAAATAAATGATAACGCCCATGTTATGTGTCATGAGAGCTAGGGGTATAGTTGGCATGCCAAGAGTCGAGAGTCTACGCGGTTCTTAGGGATATATGTATATTCTTTGGAACATGTGTGAAGTCTGGAAAGACACATACTTGATCCCTAGCATATGTATATGATTCTTAAAGAATTCTATGTGGTCCTTATGGACATTATTATATGGCACTACGATGCAAGTCTACGCGGTTCTTAGGGACATATGTATATTCTTTGGAACATGGGTGAAGTCTGGAAAGACACATACTTGATCCCTAGCATATGTATATGATTCTTAAAGAATTCTATGTGGTCCTTATGGACATCATTATATGGCACTACGGTGCAATTCTACGGGGCACTTCGGTGCATTTATACGAGCTGTGGTGACAGCATAGTGCACAACCTCTATAGACTCACATATCGATAGTTCTCACATATGTACATGGGCTAATCTAGAGATATGAACAAATATAAGTTAGTGGTATGATAAATGCTATAGAAATGATATGATGTTGTGTGTATAGTGTTTGATTGAAAAAGTATGTGATTATATGATAACTTGTGAATGATGAATTATGTGTATGTATGTATTTACTGCGATTAATCTGATATGATTTTATACGATATGAAAAATGCCTGGAATTGCTATAACATGATAGAACAGAACATGCATGTATCAATATATGTTTTAAAGTGCATTATAAGTGGTTATGCCTCACTAAGTCTTCGACTTAGCGTGTGATTGTTTCACACGTAGGTTTCGAGAAGAGTAAGGAGGGATGCGGAGCAAGACAGGTCAGTTTTCCTTACCAAAAGATCAGATCAGAAATATTTGACAAAGTATGTATTTGGTTATGTATAAAGTGTTGGCATGTAATAAGTCATTAAGTACGAGCACTCTGATAAAGTCTTTATTTTTATTTATATAGAGAAATAATAGAAGTGAGATATGTTTATAAGTCTGCTCTAGATGAATACGAAATATAAGAGTGTTATATGATTTATATTAGGATAATCTTGAGGATATATATATATAGATAGATATGAAATGAAATGAGTTATATGAATACACAATTATGTGATGAAATGGTGAATTACCTGAACATGTGAATATATATATATATATATATATATATATATATATATATATGTCTAAGAGAAGGCATAAGATTAAGATATAAGCAATGTGACTATAAGTATTTCTATTATAATGTTACATGATATGTTAGGTATGTTAAAGGAATTATGTGATGGTATAAGAATTGATAGGAAATATATATGAAAACAAGTATATGTTACGAGACAAAACCTATGATTATAAGCTACGTGAAAGTGTTCCTATCTGTTATATGAAATATATGATCATATGTGAACAAGATATGATGAGCATGTGAATTATATGGAAATGATCTACGTGTAAGTGAACTACGTGACTATGTGATCATATGAAAAGAAGCTATGTGATAAGTGATATGTGAAAGTGAATTACAAGTTTATATGAATATTTGAAATGAAATAAATGATAACGCCCATGTTATGTGTCATGAGAGCTAGGGGTATAGTTGGCATGCCAAGAGTCGAGGGTCTACGCGGTTCTTAGGGACATATGTATATTCTTTGGAACATGTGTGAAGTCTGGAAAGACACATACTTGATCCCTAGCATATGTATATGATTCTTAAAGAATTCTATGTGGTCCTTATGGACATTATTATATGGCACTACGGTGCAAGTCTACGCGGTTCTTAGGGACATATGTATATTCTTTGGAACATGGGTGAAGTCTGGAAAGACACATACTTGATCCCTAGCATATGTATATGATTCTTAAAGAATTCTATGTGGTCCTTATGGACATCATTATATGGCACTACGGTGCAATTCTACGGGGCACTTCGGTGCATTTATACGAGCTGTGGTGACAGCATAGTGCACAACCTCTATAGACTCATATATCGATAGTTCTCACATATGTACATGGGCTAATCCAGAGATATGAACAAATATAAGTTAGTGGTATGATAAATGCTATAGAAATGATATGATGTTGTATGTATAGTGTTTGATTGAAAAAGTATGTGATTATATGATAACTTGTGAATGATGAATTATGTGTATGTATGTATTTACTGCGATTAATCTGATATGATTTTATACGATATGAAAAATGCCTGGAATTGCTATAACATGATAGAACAGAACATGCATGTATCAATATATGTTTTAAAGTGCATTATAAGTGGTTATGCCTCACTAAGTCTTCGACTTAGCGTGTGATTGTTTCACACGTAGGTTTCGAGAAGAGTAAGGAGGGATGCAGAGCAAGACAGGTTAGTTTCCTTACCAAAAGATCAGATCAGAAATATTGACAAAGTATGTATTTGGTTATGTATAAAGTGTTGGCATGTAATAAGTCATTAAGTACGAGCACTCTGATAAAGTCTTTATTTTGATTTAATAAAGTTTTAAATTTCCCGGGATTTTTCTTAAGAGTCAAGGTTTGAAAAGTTAATGTGACACTTCGGACTCGTATCCGGGTCGGATACGGGTTGGGGGTGTTACATTTAATGGTATCAGAGCTATGGTTTAGCCGATTCTCGGCATAAACCGAAGTCCAAAATGTCATAAAAGGTGTACATGCCAACATAGATTGAAAAATTTCTGATCTGATAGTGTAAGGAATACGTTGTCTTGCTAATAAAATAAGAACAGTTTAATACAGTAGAAATCCGATCGTGATAATTTCGAAGTAAGTGAAAGGTGATATTCCTGATTGTGATAGCTATTCACTTGCCCTGGCCAGGCAGGATGAAGAGCGGACACCTCAGGAAATGCCTAGTAAGATCAAAAGTTGATTTCAGAAAGCTGAAATCATATCTGAATAATGATAGAAAATTTTCATCGTTTGGAATTGGAAAAACGATGTAGAGTAGTTTTGCTATTATGTGAATAAGATAGAAGATGGTGAACGGGTGTCACCATAAGAATGTTAAAAAGATCTAATGACGTGATGATTACGTATAGAAGAATTCAAGGATAAGTGCATCAGTGACAAGCGTATAAGATGTATATGTCAGAGCTTATGAGTTCGAAATGAAGAAATAACATTGTGTATAAGCCAGAGCGTTTATATGATAAGGGTTTGCAGTTAAGACGGAAAAGTTAGCGTTAGCTAACAAGAATATGCGATAGGAATGTACTGGAATTATAAGATTATAAGATATTGTCAGGATATGATAACCAGATCTGCAATGGATCTGGATACCGTTGCATAATTGGATCATAGTAATGTGGTATAGTAAAGGAAAAAGGAAGTAAGAATTTGTATATTTAAATAAAGCTGAGGATTGATAAGAAGAGTTTGAGAATATGTATATCGATGATCAGATTATAAGACACAGGAAGTCAGAATGTTGAGTTTGAGCAAAAGAAATTTCAGGATATATGAGAATAGAAGTGAAATTGATAAGTTGAGTAAGTGAATTTTTAAGATAATTTCAATTTGAAAGGATGTATGTGTTTGGTTGATTAGGGTTTGTACCCTAGATTGAACATATTATTGACTAGCTGTCAGAGTAAAAGTGATAGAGTTATAAGATTGAAGGAAAAGATAAAATTGAGTTAATTGATTATGATGTGAATTTGAATATGGTTGTATATTCTGAGCAGATAGCTATGATGTAGAAACTGAGATAAGTATTTGCATGGAACCTTCAGAAAGAAAAATACAAGTATAAGAATGATAAAGAATGAAGTTATGTATAAGAAATGGGTTATTAAAGTAATGAGGATGCAATGAAGATTGGTACATAAAGATGAGTATAAGTAATAAGACAAGAGTATGTGAACATGAAAGGAAATATATGCTTAATGTATAAGGAATAAGGAATAAAGAAATGAAAGGGATTGATTTAAAAGATCATATACGATAAATATGGAAGTACAGAGGACAATTATGATATGGAAATAAGACCAGTGTGCAAGGTGATGTGAAAATATTGTTTGACTCCTTAAAGTATATGTTTAATCACATTGAAGAAGATTTAAAGTTGAGTTTTGGTCAAATGATGACGACATACAAGTTTGGTATGGTTATAAGGTAATTAGAGAGTTATGAAGAAATAGAGGGATTTATGATATAGAGATGGATGTTACTGTCAATGTGATGAGTGACATTATATGGAATTTTAGAAAGGTCAAAGGAAAAATGCATAGTCGAATGAGAGAAAAGACAACAATGGATTGGTATTACTGGTTATTGTTTATATGATAAGCAACAGAAGATGAATGTATAAACGAAAAAAATAGTTGGAAAACTTAAGGATTGAAAAGTAAGTTTCCGATGATGACAAGAAAGAATAAGTCAGGGAAGCAACATAAGAACATTGGAAGATATGTTCTTACTAAGATGTTCAGTGAAAATTCGAGGGCGAATTTTCTTATAAGGAGGGGAGATTTGTAACATCCCGAAAGCAAGGTCAGTGACTAAAATGTAAATTTTGGGAAATTTTGTGCTCAATTTTGAAATAAGTTAAAAGTTTTGGGATTTAAGTAAAGAATTTTGATGATGGGTTAAATAGCATAGATGGATAATTAAAGGGGCAATTTAGTCTTTTCAGCTTAAAGAATATTTTGTATTTTTTTTAAATATAAGTGATACACGTGGGTTTTGGGAGAGTTCTGGAAGCCTTCTTCTTACTCTCTTCTTCTTCTTCTCGTAGCTTCAACTTAAGGTAAGTTTGATTTTTAACTGTTAATTTCTGGAATTTATAAGTTGGTTTTGAATCTTTGGGTATTAAATAAGCTTAAGGAAAGCTTATATAGGATTTAAACAATAAGATAAAGGAATTATGAAGGAATTTACAATATGAGTTTTAAGATGGAATTTTGATAGGGTATGGTTGTTGAAGTTTTATGGATGAATTTGATTTGTCATCAATCTAATTAAGAAGTATGAAGTGTTAGAATTGGAATTAGAACACATTGAAAATTTGGTATGATTTTTGAATCTCGTATGGAATATAGGATTTTGAGGTTTAAGATGAAATAAATGAATATAGATTGGTTTAAGTATGTGTACTAGAGTTAAGAATGAAAAGGAGATGATATATGAAGTGTTTGAGAGGAAATGAAGTAATTTTCGGGTTGAAAATATGATTTCTGGGCAAGGGGAATCGATACCCATTCAAGGGGAACCGATACCCCTTCAAACGAACAAGAATTTCCAGTATGTCATAGGGGAACCGATACCCCCATGGGGGGGGAACCGATTCCCCTAAAGGAAAATTGGGAATATGGATTTAATAAGTCCATTTAAATTGATAGTATCCAATTACAAGGTGTAGGTATCTATTGATTGTCTCGAAATGTACATTTATGTAGATTCTACGCATAAAGAAATTCCGGAACGTTTGGCAAGTAAGATCGATCAAGGGAAAGATAAGAGATTGGAATTGGCTAGTGAGGCCAGGTGAGTGCATATTAGTTAGTTTATGGTGCTAAATGGAAACAAGACTTGCGACAAGTCTATTTCCTATGTTAGAATGCATGAATATATGATTATACGTATATGAATGACATGAATTGTATGTATGCATGAATATATGTGTTGACATGCTTTTGAATGTAATGTTATGAGAAGTATGTGCTATATAATGTATATATATATACATATGTGAAACTGAACTATGTGACTGCATGAGAAAGATATGAGCCATATGACATGATATAGGTGAACATGAGAAAGCAAAGTATGAGATATAAACTATGTGATCATAGTAAATATAAATATATTATTATATGATAAGTGAAATAAGCTGGATAATATTGATCTATAGGATGAAGTGAGAATAGTACACTAACTAGGGGATTTGAACATAAATGATAAGATGAACGTATAAGATAAGCTAGGTGGGAAAGATTCATAGGTTTAAATAAAACTATAACACATGGGTTGTATGATAGAAATTTATGAGGTTATATGAGAAGATTATAGGAGTTATATGAAATTGAATTAAGTAAACATATTAGATTATATATAGAGAAATAATAGAAGTGAGATATGTTTATAAGTCTGCTCTAGATGAATACGAAATATAAGAGTGCTATATGATTTATATTAGGATAATCTTGAGGATATATATATATAGATAGATATGAAATGAAATGAAATGAAATGAAATGAGTTATATGAATACACAATTATGTGATGAAATGGTGAATTACCTGAACATGTGAATATATATATATATGTCTAAGAGAAGGCATAAGATTAAGATATAAGCAATGTGACTATAAGTATTTCTATTATAATGTTACATGATATGTTAGGTATGTTAAAGGAATTATGTGATGGTATAAGAATTGATAGGAAATATATATATGAAAACAAGTATATGTTACGAGACAAAACCTATGATTATAAGCTACGTGAAAGTGTTCCTATCTGTTATATGAAATATATGATCATATGTGAACAAGATATGATGAGCATGTGAATTATATGGAAATGATCTACGTAAGTGAACTACGTGACTATGTGATCATATGAAAAGAAGCTATGTGATAAGTGATATGTGAAAGTGAATTACAAGTTTATATGAATATTTGAAATGAAATAAATGATAACGCCCATGTTATGTGTCATGAGAGCTAGGGGTATAGTTGGCATGCCAAGAGTCGAGGGTCTACGCGGTTCTTAGGGACATATGTATATTCTTTGGAACATGTGTGAAGTCTGGAAAGACACATACTTGATCCCTAGCATATGTATATGATTCTTAAAGAATTCTATGTGGTCCTTATGGACATTATTATATGGCACTACGGTGCAAGTCTACGCGGTTCTTAGGGACATATGTATATTCTTTGGAACATGGGTGAAGTCTGGAAAGACACATACTTGATCCCTAGCATATGTATATGATTCTTAAAGAATTCTATGTGGTCCTTATGGACATCATTATATGGCACTACGGTGCAATTCTACGGGGCACTTCGGTGCATTTATACGAGCTGTGGTGACAGCATAGTGCACAACCTCTATAGACTCACATATCGATAGTTCTCACATATGTACATGGGCTAATCCAGAGATATGAACAAATATAAGTTAGTGGTATGATAAATGCTATAGAAATGATATGATGTTGTGTGTATAGTGTTTGATTGAAAAAGTATGTGATTATATGATAACTTGTGAATGATGAATTATGTGTATGTATGTATTTACTGCGATTAATCTGATATGATTTTATACGATATGAAAAATGCCTGGAATTGCTATAACATGATAGAACAGAACATGCATGTATCAATATATGTTTTAAAGTGCATTATAAGTGGTTATGCCTCACTAAGTCTTCGACTTAGCGTGTGATTGTTTCACACGTAGGTTTCGAGAAGAGTAAGGAGGGATGCGGAGCAAGACAGGTCAGTTTTCCTTACCAAAAGATCAGATCAGAAATATTTGACAAAGTATGTATTTGGTTATGTATAAAGTGTTGGCATGTAATAAGTCATTAAGTACGAGCACTCTGATAAAGTCTTTATTTTGATTTAATAAAGTTTTAAATTTCCCGGGATTTTTCTTAAGAGTCAAGGTTTGAAAAGTTAATGTGACACTTCGGACTCGTATCCGGGTCGGATACGGGTTGGGGGTGTTACAAAATGTTTTGTTCCAACTTTATCAAAAGAAGTTTTAAGATCATCAATTTTCTTTTGATGATCATCATTGATCTTTGAAAGTAAATTTTGCAAATCTAAATTTTTCTTTTCAAACTCTTCTAGTTTGATTTGCAAATCTTTGATTTTACTTTCAAGATCGTTGTTGGTTTTGGATATGAGTTTGTTTTTATTTTTCAATTTTGAAACATCATTTTTATATTTTAAAAATAATTTCTCATAATCCGAAGCCAACCCATTATATTCCTCTAATAACTCATCATAGGATAAATCATCAAAATCAGATGAGTTAGAGGTTACCTTAGAATCTTCCCCAAATGCCATCAAGCACAAGTTAGCTACTTCTTGTTCCTATTCATCGGAACTTTCTTCATCGCTCCATGTAGCCACATGACCCTTGTGCTTATTCTTTGATTGACCCTTTTTCTTCAATTGTGGGCAATCATATTTAACATGCCCTGGCTTTTTGCATTCGTAGCAAATGATTGGGTCCTTCTCTTTCGGTTCATTTTTGAGGCCTTCATTTCGTTTGAATTTTCTTCCACGATAAGGTCTCATCATTTTTCTGAACCGTTTGGCAAACAATGCCATTTCCTCGTCATCGTCGTCGTTATTCGAATTACTCTCATCTTTTGTGGAATTGAGAGCAACTCCAATGTTTTTCTTCTTCTCCTTCTCCTTTGGTGTCTCGTCAATCTTGTCGAGGTCCACCTCAAATTCGAGCATCATTTCATGAGTGAGGAGTGACCCAATTAGCTCTTCAAGAGTTAAGGACGTTAAGTCCTTAGACTCGATGATTGCCGTCTTCTTTGATTGCCACGATTTTGGGAGGGAGTAGACTAACTTCCTCACAAGCTTTTCATTTGAAATGATCTCTCCATATGATTTGAGACCATTGACAATCGTTGAAAATCTATCCGTCATAGCTTTGATATCTTCATTTCGTTTCATCCTGAAATTTTCATAGCTATGCGTTAGAATACTAATTTTAGATTTCTTTACCTCATCGGTACCTTCATAAGTGACTTGAAGTTTGTCCCATATTTCTTTGGCGGTTGTACACGATGAAACTCTTCCGTATTCATCTGGTCCAAGAGCACAAAAAATGATATGGATGGCTTTGGAGTTGAGCTGGAACATTCTTGTCTCTCCTTCACTCCACAACCTTGGATGAATGAGAGGTTTGATGTATCCTTCTTCTACAGCATTCCATGCTCCCATTGTCACTTGCTTGAATGAAGTACATCATTCTATTCTTCCAATAGGCATAGTTAGCTCCATTGAAGAAAGGAGGCTTGTTGATGGGCATCGAGTCGAGACCAGAGTTGAAGTTTGAAGCGGAGGCCATTGATGACTTTGATTATCGATATAACTCTTCCTGAATCGACTCAAGAGGCGATTAAACCTTCAAATGAGTTAGGCTCTGATACCAATTGTTGAGTTAATCGATCGACAGAATCGGCCAAGAGGGGGTGAATTGGCAATTAAAATTTCGGTGGAAGCTTTTGCAGAAAATTGAAAAGATTTGCACAGCGATTTAGAGTGGTTCAACTTTCTCAATCAAAGTCTACGTCCACTACCTTAGCTATCCACACTAAGGATTTTCCACAAATTCACTAATTTGTCTTTCTTTTGAGGACAAAGAGTAACCTTACAAACCCTCAAGAATTATACCCCAAATTCTTGAGAAAACTCTCTCCCAAAGAGAATAATACAAATTTGCAAACTTACAAGGAAATCCTCACAAGGTAGATTGTTTGCACAATTCTAGAACAAAGAAAAGAACACTCAAAGATGAATACAATTGAGCACAATATGTGTTCTTGAAAGCAAAATGAATATTGAATGAAAATAGGCTTGAAATGCTCAAACTTGAGGTTTGATGCTTTCTCTTTGATTCTCTCTTGATTCTAGTTGCTTGATGTTTCTTGTTATTGATCAATAGCTTATAAGCTTGTTTAAATACACCTTGAATCACTTCTGAACGTTAGGGATGATTAGTGAAGATAATATAGCCGTTTAAGTGTGAAAACATTTAATAAAAATGCTTGGAGCGTGGGGGGAATCGGTTCCCCCTCATAGGGAATCAGTTCCCTAAGTGTAAAATTCAAATATTTCGACCGTTGAACAGGGGGAATCGGTACCCCCTATGGGAGAATCGGTTCCCTCCGAGCATTCTGGAAATCTCAGAGCCAAACCATTCAGGGGGAATCGGTTCCCTCTAAGCAATCTGTAATTTTTGGCTTTGAAATGGTTCGAAATACTTTAAAAGATTATTTTGAAATTGTTTAAGATTAAAACTTAATTTTACACTTAAGTAAGGATTAAAAATGATTTTTGAAATATTTGGAGTAATGTTTTGATATTCGAATAATTATATCGAATATACTTAGAAAATCATTTGGAAAATCTTAAAATTCATTTAACTTAATTTGTTATATCGAAATATCAAAATGTTTTCAACAATTTCTAATTTTGACACTTGATTGTCTGTTATTTTATTCTAGTCACTATTTATTCCTGATTTGGTATTGCTTTTCTTATTTGTTGCATATTGGTCATTGTATTTTAATATATGTGTATGTTTCATATTCTCATGTATTTTATGTATATGTACCATATGTATGTATTTATTTAAATATCTTTGCTTTAATATCCATTTAATTGTTCCTAATTAGTATTTTTTAAATTTTTAGCTTTTGTCATGTAAATTTGTTTGTGCATATAGATCTAGACATTTCGAATATATATGAAAACCTCATAAGCATAACTCAATTAATTCTATAATTGGATTAAATGTAATATTTATTTATTTTAAAATATTAAGAAATGATCGTCTTAAAGTAACTAGATGTCATATTTTAATATTTTAAAATAAATTGATACCCTACTAGAAGAACCTAAAAATCGAGTATGCTAAAATTAATCAAGTTTGAAGGGAAAAGGAAATATTCTCTTATTTAAACTTATCGAGACAATTCACCTAATTTTATTAGGGATTATGTTTCGATATTTTTAAATAATTAAATATCCCTTATCTTTTCTAATTAAATTTGTAATTTGGATTAATTGCTTTTTATTTTGTCGAATCAAATTATTTTAATTTCAAATTCTTGGGAGAAATTGTTATATTTCTTTTATTCAGTTGGAAGGAGAAATATTCGTCCTAAAGTATTTTAGGGATTATTTTCTCTTTGATTGGAAATATTTGAATATTTTTTATTTTTTCGTAAAATTTTTCGTTAAATAAAAATTGCATGATTGAATTTGAAATAATATGATCTTAACTTAAATTTATATTTGAATTCTTAGATTTCCACTATTAGAAACAATTTATAATCGATGAGTACCAATTGTTTGGGCATTGTGGGAGTGTTTATCCTTCCCCACACGTAATAGATCCTCGAACGCCCTTTTTATTACAAAAAAAAAGAATTTTTGATTACACGTAAACTGATTTATCTTTTAAAATGATTTTTTAAAAACTCTTTTAAAAGAAAATTTTTAAGTATTCGGACTACTTAACTCAAAAGATCAATAGGGATTTTAAAATATTTCATAATCTTTTCAAAGAAAACCCTCAAGTTGACTAAATTTTTTTTCGTCTGGGCGAAAAAACATGTCACCAAGTCCAGATGCTCCCCGGAACCCTTTGTTATAACTTCTCTCATCTCAACGTATTGGAAATTCAATTCCCTCGTAAACGCCCGCAAGGTGTTCGATGAAAACCTGATATCGAATCAATTAACGGTTTGCTACAACGCTTTGATTTCCGGGTACGCGTTAAATTATCGGGTTTTCAATGTTATTGCTTTGTTTTGTAGAATGATGGAAACGGGTCTTCTTGTTAATTCAGTTACAATGTTGGATTTGATTCCGATACTTTCGGAACCCGGATACATAAGTTTAGGGATGTCTTTTCATTGTTGTTGTGTGAAGTTGGGGTTGAATTTTGATTTCTCTGTTTATAATTGTATACTTACAATGTACTTGAAATTTGGGGACATTGAGTTGGGAAGAAATTTGTTTGATGAAATGCCTGAGAAGGGTTTAATTACTTGCAATGCTATGATTTCAGGTACGCACAGAATGGGCTCGCTGCTAATGTTTTGGAACTCTGCAAGGAAATGAAAGGTGCCGGAGTTTGTCCGGATGCGGTTACCTTTGTTTGGGTTTTATCATCTTGTGCACACCTTGGAGCTATTAGTGTTGGCCGGGAGGTTGAACAGAGAATGGAGTCTAGTGGAGTCCGTCTTAATCCGTTTTTAAACAACGCACTGATTAATATGTATGGTAGGTGTGATAATTTGATTAAAGCCGATGCCATGCCTGTGGAAACTGTGGTTTCATGGACAGCGATTATAGGTGGATATGGAATGCATGGATATGGAGAGACTGTGGTGGAGTAATTTGATGAGATGATTAAGAGTGGTATTCGACCTGATGGTGCTGCATTTGTGAGTATATTATGTGTATGTAGTCATGCAGGCTTGACCGGAAAAGGCTTGGATTATTTTTCCGAAATGAAGACGAAGCATCGTCTGCAGCCAGGTCCAGAGCATTATTCTTGTATGGTGCATCTTCTAGGGCGGGCTGGTCGCCTAAACGAAGCTTTTGAAGCTCATCAAATCAATGCAGGTAAAACCAGATGGAGCAGTCTGGGGATCCCTTTTGGGTGCCTGCAAAATTCACCGAAATGTAGAGATAGCAGAGCTGGCTTTCAAACGAGTTATCAAGTTCGAGCCCATGAATAGCGGTTATTATGTTCTGCTATCCAATATTTATTCAGAAGCCGAGAATTTGGAGGGAATATTGAAGGTTAGAGTAATGATGAGAGATCGAAAGCTCAAAAAGGATCCGGGTTTTAGCTATCTCGAGTATAAAGGGGGAGTTCACCTTTTCTTACCCGGAGACAAAAGTCACCCACAAAAAGAGGAGATATATAGAATGGTAGATAAGCTGGAAAGTTTGGTGAAGAAACTTGATGGCTACAAAGACGATGAAGAAAGGAGGAACAGAGAACATTTACTTGGGGTGGGTGTTCATAGTGAAAAGTTGGCAATTGTGTTTGGATTGTTGAACTCAGAGCCAGGGACAGAGATTGTTGTGATAAAGAACCTAAGAATATGTGAGGGTTGCCATTTATTTCTCAAGGGCGTCAGTAAGATTGTGGATCGTCAACTTGTTAGAGATGCAACCCATTTCCACCACTTCAGAGATGGTCTATGTTCATGCAAAGACCACTAGTTTTTCATTTTAGAAGGATTTCATTTTCTGCAAGTAATAGAAAGTATGCAGTATGAAGATTGATTTAGAATCAATGCATCAATTTCTTATATTCGAAGTCTCAAAACAGTATTTGTGAATAATACAGATTACAATGTCATCGGATTTTATAATGTTACATTAGTTTTCGCCATTCCGGTGCATTGCTGCTATTGCTCGATTATGCGACCTAGGTCTACGACTGCATCGGTTCCGGAGACACAAACATCTTCAACAAACGGAACGGTTTTCCAAACGGTCAGTTTCATCAGTTCATTTGCTTCACACAAACAAAATGTTTTTCGTTTTAGCAAACATGTATTCCACAACAATTACACCGATTAGCAGAATCTTACCTCCAGCAGTTCTATCCTTTTTGATACAAATGGCACCATAGTGAGAACCAGCCACTTCCAGGAGTGTGAATTGCCAATTGTTTGTAGGATTCGTGGGGTCATCGAATGATTCAACTATTATATCAGACGCCTGTCAATGTGACCAGTGTTAATCAAAAAGTTCCGATACAGTCCAGTCATACATATTCAACTATGTCATTTATCTATTTATATTCCATATATACCAAGTTGTACAAACCTCAGAAACTGAACTTCCAGGAGGATGAAAGTTCCGCAAAGTTGTTTCCCTAAATCGAATAGTGAAGGTCTTGAAAGGTACCGCCGAAAAGCCTTTTCCCAATGCTTTTACATATGCCTCCTGGAAATAAGAATCAGATTGCAGAACAATTAGAAGGAAAAAAAAATGAAAACATGTTACATTTGTCATGCTTCAAGGCGGAAATTAGTATTAGTATCTTGATTACTTTGAGAGTCCATAATTTGATAAACTCCTGACGCTGAACTTCAGGGTCAGATATAGTAGTTAAAACTTTCACTTCGTAAGCCGAAAAATAGCGTTGAGCAAAGGCTATTAAATTGTTCTTTGTCCTTCGTTGCTTCTCTTCGATATCAATGCCAATCTACAATTATTGAAAGCAAACACCACCGAGTTTAAGTATGCATAGCAATAGAAATTCAAAACAAAAAACCCACATACCTATTGTTGCAAGCAGATGCATGTGAAATCTCACAACAATAATTAAACAACACATAGGACTTACTGGCACATTTACAGTGACACCACAAGCAATCATAGTAGATGTGTGTGACAGATTAAACTGCAATGGCAGTGGGCTGAAATTGTCCTCGTCTCGCCACTCCACCTATTTCAATACGGAACAAATAACAAGATAAGCAAGACCATTAAAAGATATCCGAAAATATGAATTCAACAGATATTAAACCAATGTCCTTGAAAAAAAAGGACTGCAAATCTAATATGGATCTTACCTCAGGCTTCCCGTACAAATTCTTCCTAAATTTCAAAGATCTGGGATTCATTTGAGAATTTGTCTGATCTAGCAATACAAAAACTATGTAAGTGGTCTATGCAAAGCATATGACAATAAAAAAATCTTGAGTCCCAAAGAAATACCAGCCTAAAACGTTCTTTGCAGATAGAAATCTTCACATTGTACTGTTAATTAGCAATTGGTGGTAAACCACTGAAACAAAATACACATGATGCCAAAAGATACTTGGAAAATAATGACAAGACTTGTAGCTTTTGTTTGAAAGTGTGAATCTAGACCGGAACTGCAAGTAATAGCTTGAAACTCCAGATGTCGAAGGGAAAATCAGATCAAGTATTAGGATTATACATCAGCAATATATTGAACAAAAATGATTACTTTCTTTGGGGTGACTACAAGACGAGGTAGTATTTGTTTAGAATTTTCTTAATCATTGACAATGCACGCAGCTGCACAAAATTGTTTGGTTCTGACTAAACAAAAAAGCATAGCAGCACCAACCATATGGTAATTTTGCTTGAAGTGTCAATTAACCAAGAAAGAGTGGGCAAAATGATATGGATAAAAATGTCATCAGATATATTGATTGCCTTTGATCACTTCATAAAACAGGCTAAGAAAAAGAAGAAAATGGAAAAAAAATAAGAAAACCTACATCTGGCAATGGTAGTGCGAACCAAGGCTCGAGCAAGAAGAGCTCTTTTCTTTAGCTGGTCTCCACGCATTCGGTTAACACCCTCTCTTTCACATGGGGATAACAGTTCAGAATACTGATTCAAAAGACCCCAACTCTTCACCTCATCTGGCAATACGTACCAAAGATGGGTTTCCCTTGAAGAAAAAAAATATAACTTAAGCAGAAATGCAAGAGTTTGGAAAACCATATAGCACCCACGGATTATCACCCAAAAAGGCATTTTAATTGAGTGCATATATACCATAAGTTGTAATTGGAAATCAACGAATTAGCAACAAGGGAATAAATCATTACATAGGAGACGGAAGCTGCAAGGGAACCAGAGGAGGCAAAGCAGCAGAGAAATTCCGCTGAAAGCATCGTATATTCATCTCCAACCGCTCTTGCAAACACCAAAAATGACAACTGCGAATCACAATTTACAATTCTTGAGAATTAAATCATGTCTTGGGTTTTTTGCTAAGAAATTGAATGGCGTTATTGTTAATAAAGAACGGGTGGGCTGGCTGGACCAGATCTTCCTCTTTTGGGCTTACTGCTGTTTATGTTTTTAAGGGCAATTTTAGCCCAATACTGGAGGGCTAATTATTTAGTTCAATACGACACAAAGTAATTTATTTAAGGATCTATGATATTTGTTATAGTGACCTGGAACTCATAATAAGTTTTAATAAAAACATTTTTTATTAAAACTTTTTATCTCGATGTGATAAAATTTAATAAAAAATTATATTTTATTAGAATTTATCATCTCGACGTGACGAGTTTAAATAATATTTTAAGTAAACTCGTCACCTCAACGTGATATGTTCCTTAAACACTTTAGCAAATGTCTTAGATACTAAAATAAGCTTCTATATGATATATTGGACTAATTAATAAAACTATTTGCTTTAATGGTCCAAAAAAGACTTTTTTAAGACATTAAAACCATGAATATATAATTTAGCTATTGAGTTTTTTTTAAATGTAAACTAAAACTATCTAAAGTATTAAAATTTAAAGTTTTAATTTAATAAAATTTAAATATTTGATTAAAGAAATTTATATTAAAAAAGTTAAGTGATTAAATTCAAAATCAAATTCAAAATCAAAATCAATAATTAAATTACAGTTTGAAGCTAAAATCAAAAGGCCAAATTGCACATCAAAACCTAAGTCCAAGGGTCAAATGGTACATTAATCCGATTAAAAATCTATAACACTCTCATATATGCTTTTTAAGTAACATCATCATCGTTTAGGGTAAACATAAATTTTGGTGCTTGAGTATAGTTTTAAGATTCAATTTAGTCTTTCTAAGTTCTTTTTTTTCTTCTCAAATAGGTATTTGAATTTGACTTTTGGTTCAATTTAGTATCTATTAGACCAGAAAGATATGTACCCTTTTTTTAATTTTAAATAAGTGAAAATTAGCTGAAAAGATGTTATTAGCTTCAGAACAGTAACAACAAGTATGATGAACATAGAAAATGTAAAAAAGAAAAAAATCTGCACTCAAAATCACATACACAATATTTCCAAAGGGAAAAACAAAAAGAAACCAAAACACAAGATACTAGCAGTTGGCATTTTCCCACCCCATCTGACTACACAATGCAAGCATTCATTCATTCATTCATTCATTCATCTCCAAGCTTCGAAAAGCTCGGCTCTCATATTTATCAGCCCAGCAATCCTTGTTCCTTTATTCTTCCTAACATCACCTCCTGCATTCCCCATTGATCCTTCATTTCCCTTTTTTGTTCCCTTCTTTAGACTCGAAGCACTTGATTGATCAACTCTGTTCTTTCCGATACCGCCTTTTTCGAGTCCATTCGCTAAAGAATTCACTTGACACACTAACGTGCAAGGGCAGTTATCGAGTAGAGATCGGTTTCCACCACTAGTGTTATCGATTGTAGTCAGGAAACCCTGAGAGCTACTTTCGGTGGTCAAATTCTCTTTAGCAGAGTGAGGGGGGCTCTCCACTGAAGGTTCTTCAGCAACAAAAGCTTTCTCTCCTTCGCTTTCGCCGTTTACCTCCTCATTGGCATCTTCGAGTAATTGCCAAGAGCTTTGCTGTCCATTCTTATCAGAAGGCTCTGAGCCAGAATCGGGATTAGAGTCTATCATAGAATCTTCTCTTTCTTTAAGTGTTCTAATAATAAGTGTCTTCAGAAGATTCATCACCTGGACTGCATGCATCAATGCAGTTAAAGGATCTGACATCTGCAATAAACAGCAGTAGTGAATAATCGTTGTGACAAGCAGTGTCGAACTGGCTCAAACCTCAGTAACCGATAATTTGCATGAAGTTCGAGTTCGAAATGTGTATTTAAATTAAAACTACCGAAATATATTTACTCACTTGAGTCATGTTCGGAGCAAATACCATCGCGACATTACGTGCATTCATCTTGTTCAAATGTTCCAATTGCACAACATCAGCCATTAAATTTATTGCCCAATCCAGTAGAGCAGCTTCAGTCGGAGGAAGAAGCCTTACAAGCTGAGCACACTCTTCTTCTGACTGGGCTTCCATTACCTCCTCTGGAGGAAGAGAATCCAAAACGCCACTAGGAAGTTCCCTAAACCAAGCCTGCAAAACCATAAACACCACAACTGAGTTGAAAAATCCATTCAACAGGAGAAGTTCTCAACATTGTTTGCAGATAGCTTGGCAGCATTTTGAGCCCGTGAATCAGTTCTTTCAATAGTTTGGTTCATTCTCAATATTTTAATTACGTCAATAAAATAGAGACACCTACGAGCCGATATAAACATGTTCAAAATACTCGAATACAGCCAAAGCTATTAAAGAGCAAAGAAAATACCTTTATAAGACCCGCCAAGCAATGTACATCTATCCCATCTGGTATAGCTGCCCTATTTAGTTGTTCCCTAACATACTCCTCCTGACTGTTCTCAGCATTAATTCTGAAAATTCCTTCTGCCTAAACATATATATATATATAAGAAATTAACTACTAAACCGGATACTTCAAGCAATTATATAGCCATAGACCACAGTAGAGAAAAGATCGATGGTCATATACCTGGAGGCCTCCTCCGGCATATAAATGATTTTGCATCAGTAGTAGTATGGTTGGCACACTATTCCCTCTAGAGTCCAGTGAGAGCTGCATAGATTCGGTCGAAACTCCGAACACACTCGCGCTGCGCGAGAAGAGAACCTTAGTCAATGAAAAAAAAACTGGCACAGATATGATAAAGACCTTACCAATTCTATGATCACAGAAAAAAAGATGGTCATTTTTATTTCCACACATTCAATGAAATCAATCGAATTCAACTATAGAATTTAAAGTTTGATCTTTGTTCTTTGATCTGAGAGCCACACACAATGAAACAAACGTAGAATAAATATATTACATGTAAGGTTTATTCATCAAAATGATATAAGAAAAAGGTATAGAAACCATCAGCAAGCTAAAAAGAATTCAATGAAGAGAAAGACTTGAACTTTGGGGGAAGAAATTTGCATCAAATTGAAGCAAACTGTTTGGTTCTGGCTCAAAGAAACTAATCATCATCTGAAGCTCCTAAAATGGGTGGATTTTTACAACTTTAGTTTGAAGAAAGGGAAAAAAATAATAAACCTTTTCCTAGTATTCCTTTCATAAAAACACTAATCCTTTGACAATCATGAAAGATACCCCATATTTGAATTTCAATGATAAATTTCAAGAAAGAAACAAATAAAGAATCTGCATAAATAAACTTGCCTGGCACTGGGGGCTCTTCTGGGGACCTCAGGCTCAAATTCAACCGGCAAGCCAAGGAATCCATGGAACCTATCAAAAGTCACATGAGCAACATGCCTGAAATTGGTAGGCAACCCGATTTCCATTGAACAAAGCTCTTTACTTCCAGAAAGGCTACACCCAACCAAAGACTTCCTAAAAGCAGCCACTAAAAGCGTTAACAAAGACAGCTGATCCCCTTCTCTTTCCCTTTCTTTCCGCTCTCCCTCTTGCCTATTCTCTTCTTCTTCTTGATCACTCCCTTGGGCTATTATATTCTCCACAGTGCTTACATTAGAGCTTGAAAATGAAGGGAAGTGAGATGGGGATGATTGGAGTACTTCGGTCATAATGCTCTTTTCCCACCCTTTATTGGGGTCAACAAATTTAGAGCCAAGAAATCAGAAAAAAAAAGGGTTTTCTTTGGCGTCTATGTAGAGTTGGATTGAAGCAAAGATTTTGGATGGTAGGAAGCAACTATCATCACTCTTTTTAGGGTTTATTTCCCTTTGTTATATAATTATCTTGGCTGGCTTAGGCTTTGAGGAGTGGAGAAGCTAAGTGTAAAGATAGGAAATTTAGGGAAAGGGAGAGAAAAGTGGTGGTGGTGGGTGGAGGAGTTGAATATGTTCTTCATTTACCCTCCCAAAAAGCCCATCATCTATTAACCAAATGGAGGTCGCTTCTCTACACTGGATTATCCTCTTGCTTCTTCCTCAGCCAATCAAGTGTTGCCATTTAAGCATTTAATGAAGGAGTTATTTTAGCTGCTTGACACATGGTTTATGTTTGCCATTAAAGCATATATGATATGATAAAGACATGCATACTTTAGTTTTAAGCCCTCCAATTCCATTGATTTTTTTAATATTCCTCTATATATCAGATTACCATAAAAATCACTAATAAAATCAAAATTTAACTATTAATTTTGCGTTTTATCATATGATAATTGGTTCGATTTTATGGTTTCGAATCCCAACATGATTTTACATGAAAAAGAAATTGTCTTTATGTAAATCTAACAGGTGTAAAATCTGTTGTCATAATCTTAGTTTAACAAGATCATGTGGATCCCCACCAGTTTCCAAGCAAATATATCCCAGAGGCTTAAAACTATACATATTTGTCCCCTATCACTTCACTTTTTCTGGTTTACCATTGGAAGGATGAATACATTTGTCAGGGTACTTCTGACGTTAGTGTTAGTAATTTTCATTCTCACATAGAATGAAAATACATTAGGATTCAATATTTAAGGTTTTCATTCTTCATTTCCTTGATACGTGGTAGAGAACAAAGGGGGTTTTTCGTGCTATGTCGTTGTCGTCCTTCTCGGCTCGTGCTCGTTTTAGAGAAAATTCGTAAGGAATTTTTCTCTGAAAGAACAAATGAAAAAATGTGAAAGAATTTGTTTGGTATTTAGAGGCTACTAAGTCTGTAGAGAGTAACATTTGTATTTAAATTTTAAAATGTTAGAATGAACCTGACCAATTTTATGTCTCAATTCGAGAGTTACAGAAGTAAATTCAAGAGTTAGAAATGTATGTGAGCTATACAATGAATCTAGACGCTTTGAGAGCCATATTCATCTGCTTAATTCAACAATTTCATTTGTTTAAAGATAGTACTTACACCGTGTTAACCTCGGGACATGATCTGCCTATTGGAGCGATTATACACATCGAGACAAATTCGTTTATAAGGCAGTGGTTTTTACTACGACATGGTTTCGATAGATCAAATATTTATTTATATTTATTTTTTCCAGTAAATATTAACGATGTGATTTTGCAGTCAACTTTACCAACACTTTAGAAACGAATTCATATACTGCAAATATGACATCACATTTGAGTAAGTTTATTCCCGAACTTTCCAAGCTCGACACACTCAATGGAAAAAAATTATCGGAGGTGGTCCCAGCGAATACTGATATTCTTCGAGCAGCTTGACCTGGATTACGTTTTGCTCAAGCTACCACCTACCATTCCACCAACCACCTCAGTTACCGGAGATATTATCGATATGATCTATTATGATGCCGCCTTAGTCACTAGTGTTGCTACTGTCGCTACTACCGAGAAATACGAGAAGGAAATAAGATGGTGCGAGGACATCTTCTCATCCACATGTCTAACAAATTGTTTGACATATTCCTTAGAGAAAAAAGTGTCAAGGCGATCTGGGACACTTTGGAGAAGAAGTATGGTGCTGATGATGCAGGCATAAAGAAATATGTTATCGGAGAATGTCTCAAATTCGAAATGAAAGACGATAAGCCCATAATGAATCAAGTCCATGACTACGAGAATCTGGTGGATGACATCATTACTGAAGAAATGCAATTGTGTGAAGTACTTGAAGCTAATGTCCTCATCGAAAAATTGTCCAAGTCCTGGTTCGACTACCGAAACTCTTTCAAGCATAATAAGAGAGATATTTCACTCGATGAACTATGGGCCACATGAAAATATAGGAGGCCAACAGCCTAAAGGATATGGTTAAAAGTTCCTTTAGTAATACGTCTTTTAAATCTAACTTCGTTAAATCTGGTGGTTCCTCAGGGTCTAAGTTCAAAAAGACCGTGAAACGAGGGAATCCGAACAAAAAGATGAAACCTCATAAAGATGTTAATTTCAAGAAATCAAGAAAGGCCAAAGCTGATGGAAAGACGTTTAAGTGATATATTTGCGTTATAGTAGGTCACGAAGCCTATTAATGCCAACACTGCTCAGACCGCCAGAATAACAACAAGCCAAAAATGCATGTTGTGGGGAATAATGATGACATCATTGCTGTGGTGATTTTCGAAGTCAACCTGGTGGAGAACAGTTCTGAGTGGGTGGTTGATATCGGCGCTTTCAAACACTTCTACGCAAGGAAAGATTTTTTTATCGAGTTCGAGGATGGGAATAGAGGTGAACGAGTGTAAATTGGGAACTCCAACAGTTCTGAAGTGCTAGGTAAAGACAAAGTTTTACTCAAGATTACTTCTGGTAAAACTTTAGCCTTAAATAATGTTTTGTATGTAACTGCCTTGCATAAAAATTTAATAAGTGGCGGGCTGTTGAAAACATTTTGATGTTTCGATATAAAAAATTAAGTTAAATGAATTTTAAGATTTTATAAAAGATTTTCTAAGTATATTCGATGTAGTTATTCGAATATCAAAATATTACTCCAATTCTTTCAAAGTTCATTTTAATCCTTACTAAAGTGTAAAATTGTGTTTTATACTTAAACTATTTTAAAACAATTTTACAAAGTATTTCGAGCCTTAATCGAACCAAAAATATATTTTTTTAAAGGGTTTCAAGAAAAATCAAATTGTCCAGGGGTACAGATTCCCCCCAGGGGGAACAGATTCCCCCCAGGGGGTATCGATTCCCCGGGAACAGATTCCCCCCAGGGGTATCGATTCCCCGGGTACAGATTCCCCCCTGCATGGTTTGGCTCCGAGAAATAACAGATTACTCGGAGGGAACCGATTCCCCCCTTGAGGGTACCGATTCCCTCACTATTCATCAGCCCAACGGTCATAATATTTGAATATTATGAAGGGGTATCGATTCCCTATGAAGGGGTACCGATTCCCCCCATTCTGGGCAGCCTATTTTTGTAGAAAAATCATTGCCAAACGGCTCCAAAACATCCCCAATGGCTAGATATGACTTCAAACACATTCCAAGCTATAAATACAAGCTAAGGACACTTGAAGAAGTAAGAGAACAACTATCCAAGTAATCAAACACAAGAGAAGAGTTTTTTAATCTTATTTCATCTTTCTCTTGTAAATATTTTTGTTCCTGTGAGCTCAATCTTGTAAACACCTACCTTAGAGGTTTTCTTGTTTATATTTCTTATCCTTTTGTAAAGGGGAAAGGTTCGAGCTAATCCCGTGTAAAAGCTAGGGAAAGGTTCTAGTTTATCCCGGAAAAACTAGGGAGTTTGTAAGGTTACTCTTTATCCTCAAAAGAAAGAACAAATTAGTGAATTTGTTGGAAAATCCTTGGTGAGGAGCTAAGGTAGTGGACATAGACTTTGATTGAGAAAGTCGAACCACTATAAATCGTTGTGCAATTCTCTATCTTTCAATCTCCTTACTCCCTAAACACAAAACCGTTCCGACCCCTCTTTGCAAACCGTTCCGATTGTCGATTCAAGCTTCTGAAAATCCTAACAATTGGCATCAGAGCCTAACTCATTAAGAAGGTTTACCACCTTGAGACGATCCTAGAAGAAGCTCTACCAATTCCCGACGCAACCGAAAAAGAAATGACTTTTTCCTCCGGTGCTTATTATCTTGAAGAATATCCTATTATGGATTCACAACCGGTCAACAAGCCACCCTTCTTCAATGGAGCAAATTATGCACATTGGAAGAATAAGATGATGTACTTCATTCAATCATACAATCTAGGAGCTTGGTACTCAATCATGGACGGTTACTCCTTTCCACCCAGCAAGTACAACGATTGGAGTAGAGAAGAGCAGAAAAATTTTCAGCTTAATTCTAAGGCTATACATATTATATTTTTGTGCTTTCGGCCCAAATGAATATGGAAGAGTCTCATCTTATTCCAGTGCCAAAGAGATTTGGGATAAGCTCCAAGTCACTCATGAAGGAACCGACAAAGTGAGGGAATCAAAGAAAAGTCTTCTCAACCATAGCTACGAGAACTTCAAGATGAAACCCGATGAAGACATCAAAGCTATGACGGATAGATTCTCTATGATTGTCAACGGTCTCAATGGATATGGAGAAGTAATCCCAAATGAGAAGCTTGTGAGGAAGATGATTTACTCTCTTCCAAAGGAGTGGCAATCAAAGAAGACAGCCATTATCGAAGCAAGAAACCTAAAGTCTCTCACTCTTGATGAGCTAATTGGTTCCCTTCTCACTCATGAGATGATGGTGAAGGAAGATGAAGAAAGGGAAGAGAAGAAAAACAAGAAGAAGAAGAAGAAGAATGAGGACGTAGGCATCAATGAAAGCTATCAAGATTCAAGTGATGAGGTGGGTGAAGACGATGATAAACAAAAATAAGAGATGGTCAAGCTCTTGAACGAACTCAAGAGATTCATGATTTCCAAGGAAGTGAAACATGAATCAACCAAGAAGAAGAGTCCCCCGGTATGTTTCGATTGTCAAAGAAAGGGGCATGTCATGTATGAATGTCCTCTTCTAAAGAAAAAGGGGAAGAAGGCATTTGTTGCATCTTGGAGTGATGAAGATGATTCCAATGATGAAGATGAAGTAGTCAACCTATGCCTCATGACCACTCAAGAAGAATTCGAGGTATCTTCTAACTCAAATGAATTTAATTCATTTACTTTTGATGAGTTACAAGATGCTTATAATAGGTTGTATTTGGGATTTAAGACCATAAATTCCAAATATACGAAATTAATTTCAAAACTCAAAATTGAAAATAAATCGATTTTGAAAGCTAGAGTTGATTTTGAAAATCAAAATGAAATTTTGAAAAATGATTTAGAACTTTCAAAAATCAAAATAAATGATTTAGAAAAGAAAAATTTTGAGTTAGAAGTTAAGCTTGAAAGCTTAAAAAAAAGAAAAAGAATTAATTTCTAAAAACAATCTATTATGTTTAAAAATGGCAAAATGCTCACATTGCCATTATCATGGTCATATGGAATATACTTGTCCTTTGAAGAAAGGATAACATTTTAAAATTAGGCAAGTATGGGTTCCAAAAGGAACAAGGGGCATTGTAACTAACGTTCAAGGATCCAAAGCAATTTGGATACCAAAATCTACTTAAATGTCTCTTGTAGTTGTGTGGAAGCAATTGTGATGAAAATGATGATATTCAAGATGCTCTAGCCACACATGAAAAAGTAATGGGTAACCTCTAACTTAATACTTTTAATTTTGGATTATTTGGTTGCTCATTTGATTTTAAGCATGCATGAGTTTTGGTTTTAAATGATTATGCATCATTGTTTTAATCTCATGTATGTTGAAAAGATGATTATGATGAACATTTTAAAATTGTAATGATTTTTCAGAATTTTTAGTTCATCATAATAAAACTTTGGTCAAAATTTGTTTTAATGCAAATGATATCTCTCTACCAATTGATATCAACTTTTCAAATACTTTGATTTTATAAATCTTTAAAAAAAATTGACCTAAATTTAAATGTTTATGCATGTGGTTTAAATAAAAATGATATCCCTCTAATAATTGATATCAAAAATTTTCAAATGCATAACATTTTTAGAAAACTTTATGCATATGATCTTAAATTCAACAATTGGTATTGCATAAAGTATTTTAGTCTTGGATATATTTAATTTCATATGCTACTAACATGTTTGTTATTCTTTGTTGAAATTCAATTTTGTTTAAGTGTCAAGATCCTAAAAGAAAAATTTTATTTGGAATGCATTTATTGAGGGGGAGATTTGATTTTTTTTTCCAAATGATTTTTAAAATGTCAAATTTACTACTTACTCTCCAAAGTTATTTTGAACTTCAAAGATTAGAGTCTTTTTGATTTAACAAAAAGGGGGAGAAGTGTGAAGGTGTTAAAGTGGAGAAGTGTTAAAGTAAGGGGGAGTAATTTCAAACTTGATTTCAAATTCTTAAAATTACTCAAATGTTTTGTTATATCAAAAAGGGAGAGATTGTTGAAAACATTTTGATTTTTCGATATAACAAATTAAGTTAAATGAATTTTAAGATTTTACAAAAGATTTTATAAGTATATTCGATGTAATTATTCGAATATCAAAATATTACTCCAAGTCTTTCAAAGTTCATTTTAATCCTTACTAAAGTGTAAAATTGTGTTTTATACTTAAACTATTTTAAAACAATTTTACAAAGTATTTCGAGCCTTAATCGAGCCAAAAATATTTTTTTAAAGGGTTTCAAGAAAAATCAGATTGTCCAGGGGGTACAGATTCCCCCCCAGGGGGAACAGATTCCCCCCAGGGGTATCGATTCCCCGGGTACAGATTCCCCCTTGCATGGTTTGGCTCCGAGAAATAACAGATTACTCGGAGGGAACCGATTCCCCCCTTGAGGGTACCGATTCCCTCACTGTTCATCAGCCCAACGGTCATAATATTTGAATATTATGAAGGGGGTATCGATTCCCTATGAAGGGGTACCAATTCCCCCCATTCTGGGCAGCCTATTTTTGCAGAAAAATCATTCCCAAATGGGTCCAAAATATCCCCAACGGCTAGATATGACTTCAAACACATTCCAAGCTATAAATACAAGCTAAGGACACTTGAAGAAGTAAGAGAACAACTATCCAAGTAATCAAACACAAGAGAAGAGTTTTTCAATCTTATTTCATCTTTCTCTTGTAAATATTTTGTTCCTGTGAGCTCAATCTTGTAAACACCTACCTTAGAGAGGTTTTCTTGTTTACATTTCTTATCATTTTGTAAAGGGGAAAGGTTCTAGCTAATCCCGTGTAAAAGCTAGGGAAATGTTCTAGTTTATCCCGGAAAAACTAGGGAGTTTGTAAGGTTACTCTTTATCCTCAAAAGAAAGAACAAATTAGTGAATTTGTTAGAAAATCCTTGGTGATGAGCTAAGGTAGTGACGTAGACTTTGATTGAGAAAGTCGAACCACTATAAATCGATGTGCAATTCTCTATCTTTCAATCTCCTTACTCCCTAAACACAAAACCGTTCTGACCCCTCTTTGCAAACCATTCCGGTTGTCGATTCAAGCTTCCGAAAATCCTAACACTGGCTTTTGAATAAGGCAAGCATTAAGTTAGTTTTTTTAGGCAGATAAACTTGTACTTTCCCGAAACGGAGATTATGTAGGAAAAGGTTTTTTAAAAGGGGTTTATTTGTCATAGAAACTCAACTTAATGAGAATAAAGCTACCACTTCTGCTTATATTGTTGAATCTGTTGATATGTGGCATGCTCGATTATGACACGTTAACGTTCATGCTTTAAAGAAATTGATGAAAATGAATGTTATGCCTAAACTAGAAATAACTAGTTTTAACAAATGTGAAATTTGTGTAGAATACAAGCATGTTAAACCTCACTTTAAGACTGTTTCTAAGAGAAAGACTGAATTGTTAGAACTCATTCATATTAATCTAGTAGACTTTAGAAACACTGAAAGTAAAGGAGGAAAACACTAATATATAGCCTTTGTAGATGATTACTCGAGATACACAAAGGTTTATCTCCTTAGAACTAAAGAATATGTTGAAAACTTTTTTCTTATTTATAAGGCAAAAGTTGATAATTAGTTTGATTGGAGAATCAAACGTCTTAGATATGATAGAGGTGGTGAATACGGATCAAATTTCTTAAAAGATGTGTGCGAGAAGAATGACATAGTTCACGAAACTTCAGCCCCTTATTTTCCTCAACAAAATGGTATAGCCAAAAGGAAAAATAAACTTTAAAAGATATGATGAACTCATTGTTGATAAGTTTTAGATTATCTAATAACATGTGGGGATACACTATTCTATTGGTCAATCATATCTTAAACCGAGTACCTCAAAAGAAATTAGATTATACTTCATACGAGTTATGGAAATGATACACTCAAAATCTATAATACCTGAAAGTGTGGGGGTGTCTGGATAAAGTGGGATTGCCATATTTTAAGAAGTCCACCATCGGACCTAAAACCGTCGATGTAGTGTTCATAGGGTATGCTACAAACAATGTTCCATACATATTCATGCTTCTACAAGGCTATTCTATTTTTGAGTCGAGAGATGTCATTTTCTTCGAAGATTATTTTCCCTTAAAGAAATATAAATTGAATGGAGAAACACAAATAGAAAACATTTCATCCACTTCTTCCAATATCCCTTCTAGGTCTAGTCAAGAAATTGAATTCGAACTTAGAAGAAGTAAAAAACAAAAAACTGAAACCTCTTTTGGGCCAGATTTCATAACTTCCTTTATTTCTAAGATAAATGATTTAGACTCTCTTTTTGATCCTATAACTCAAATATTTCTGTTAGATGAGGATCCTAAGACCTTTGAGAAAGTTATACAATCTATCGATGCTAGCTTCTATAAAAGCTAATGATGAACTAGAATCGATAATGTCTAATTATTCTTGAGAATTGGTTAACTTGCCTAGGGGATTTAGAATTATCAACAACAAATGGGTCTTTTGGAAGAAACTAAGGTCATATGGTTCTATTCAGAGGTACAAGGCAAGGTTAGTTTTCAAATGGTTCACTTAAAAATTCAGTATAGACTTTTTTGATACCTACTCTCCCATAACGAAAATATCAACGATTCGGACATTATTTTCTTTAGCCTCCATTCACAAGTTGCAAGTACATCAAATGGATGTAAATACTACATTTCTGAACAAAAACTTAGATGAGGAGATCTATATAGAACAACCTCTTGGTTTCGAGGTGCCTGGCATGGAAGACAAAGTATGCAGACTTAAAAAGTTGCTTTATGGCCTCAAGCAAGCTCCTAAATAGTGGTATGAGAAATTCCATATAAATATTCTTAGTTTTGGTTTTGTTTTGAATGGTTCAGATGTATGCGTGTATTCGAGGATGTTTGGTGCTGATTGTATCATCATAATTTTATATGTTGATGACATGCTAATTTTCAATAACAACATTGAGTCCATTAACAAAACAAAAGATTTCTTGTCCACTAAGTTTGAGATGATGGATTTGGGAGAAGTCGATGTAATCTTAGAAGTCAAAGTTACCAAAATTAAAAAGGGATTTTCTTTGATTCAAGCACACTATATTGAAAAAGTGTTTAATAAATTTAACAATTTTGATGTCGTCCCTGTTCGAACTCCTTATGAACCTAGCATACATCTCTTTAAGAATAAAGGAAGTAGTGTTTCCCAAACTGAATATGCTAAAGTGACCGGGAGCCTAATGTTTTTAATGAACTATATTCAACCTTATATTGCCTATATTGTGAGCATACTTAGTAGATATACCCATAATCTAAGTAGTGAGCACTGATTTGCTCTTAGGTGCTTACTCAAGTATCTTAAGGGTATAATGGATTGGAAACTTGAGTTTGTTGGTTATCCTACGGTACTGGAAGGATATTGTGATACCAACTAGGTTTCTGGCAATGATGAGGTAAGCTTTACAGCGGGTATGTTTTTACTTTGGGTGGAGCAGCAATCTCGTGGAAATATGCAAAGCAAACTTGTATTGCTCATTCCACTATGGAGTCAGAGTTTATAGCTCTTGACTTAGATGGGTAAGAAGCCAAGTGGCTCATAAATTTATTAGTTGAAATTCCATTGTGGGGAAGATCGACTCCTTATGTTTTCTTATTGTGTTATTAGTAAGCTATGATATGTGTGGCGAAGAACCAAGTTTACAATGGTAAGAAAAGACACATTCGCATAAGGCTTGAATTTGTTAGACACTTAATAAGGAATAGAGTACTCTCCTTAGAGTATGTGAAGTCTAAAAAGAACCTAACAGATCAGCTTACCAAAGGGTTAAGCTGGAAGCTAGTCCTAGATTCGTCGAGGGGGATGGGTCTAAAGCCCATTGGTTGAGGAATTCATGGTGGATACCCAACTTAGTTATCTAAGTTCAATGTGGTCAAACAAAACCACATAAAGACTCATAGTGTACACTTATTAATCTATCCCTATGACGAATAATGTACATGCCCAGGTTGAGCTTAATTGCTCTTAATAAATTCATAGCCTAGGCTTTGGGTGGTCTTAATGAGAAAGACTTAATGAATTTACCAATTTTGAATAAATATTTATTCTTAATATGTTCATAACCCAGAGTTGAGTGGATAGTCCTAATTGAGAAGGACAAGATGAACTTGCCGCTAGAAAAAATGTTGAGTTTTATGAAAAACTCTTAATGATTCAAATCCAAAGTTTGGATGGTCCTAGTGAGAATGACATGTTGAATTCACCGACTAAAGAGGTTGAATATTTATTCTTAATGACTTCTTATCCCAGAGTTTGGGAGGTTCATTTATAATGAACTTGAAGAAAGTCACCATACCCTCTGTGAGGTTGAGTTGTTGTATAAGCTCTTTAAATATTTCATAGTCATGTTAAAGATAGTTTATGTCGAGATAAACCTGATGAAATAACCTTCGTAAGTTAGAAGGGTTAGCCATCTTCTATGAAAAATGTTGGGCCATTTTTCTAGCACACTTACTAGAATCATGAGGTAAGATGGCCAAATATATACTTTTGTATATATATATCTTACATATCGAGGACTTAAGTGGATGAAGGGGTTAGTTGTGTGTTATGAGTTTAATCCTATCTTAGAAAGTTCAAGAATAGTTTCATTTGTCTAAGAGAATGATTTTTTATTATCACTATGTACTAGTTCAAGATACGTTCACTAGTGCTTAAGCAACTAATCTCACTATTGCTCTTCTGGAAAGATTGTTTTTGAGTTTCAGAAGATTTCTTTCGCATTAATGACAGAATGTGTAGAACATATAATTTGATATAACAAATAAGAGTTAATTTTTCAGGACTAAATTGAATTTATTCAAAGTTTTCATCAAAATAATTCAAAGTCCAATCAAAACCTTAAAATGAGTATGACCAGAAGTTTCGAAACTTCTACAAGAGTTTCAAAACTTTCCAAGATAGTTTCCTGAAAAGTTTCGATACTTTTCAAGAGCTTCGAAACTATTTCAAGAGTTTTGAAACTTTACCTAAAGTTTCGATACTTTGTGTCCAATGGTCAAATTTTTCTAACGACTCTTTTGAAGAGTTTAAAAACTTTCCGCGAAGTTTTGAAACTTTATGTGTGGAAAGTCTTCCAACAGCTCCAAACCTTACTAAACGACTATAAATGGCTAGTAACTCATTGCAACATACAAAAACAAGTTGAGGAGACTTGAAGAATGTGAACAACACCTATTCAAGCAATCAAACACAAGAGAAAAGTTCTTCAATCTTATTTTTCTTTCTCTTGTAAATATTTGTGTTTTTGTAATCTTTAATTTGTAAACACCTTCCTTTTTAGAGTTTTTCTTGTTTACAATTATATTCCTTTGTAAATGGGGTTTTTGGTTCTATCTAATCATTTGAAAAACTAGGGAGTTTGTATGGAGTTTGTAAAGGTTATCTCTTTATCCTTGAAAAGAAAGAACAAATTATTGGATTTGTTGGAAAATTCTAAGCTATGAACTTAGGTAGTGGATGTAGACTTTATTGAGGAAGTTGAACCACTATAAAGCATTGTGCAAATTTTTCTATCTTTATACTCCTTACTCCCTAAATTTTAAAAATCCAATTAACCCTCTCTTGGCATATTTCAATTGACCGAACGAGCTTCATCGAGCCCAACAGAATGTTAGTAATGCTCAATCCCACATAGAGTGGGAAATAAATTGAGATTGGGTATTTAAGGTTTTCATTCTCCACTCCCTTGTTGAGTGATAGAGAACAAAGGGAGCTTCTCGTGCATTGTCGTTGTCGTCAGTCCGTCTCTTCTCGGTTCGTGCTCGTGCTCGTGGTTGTGGTCAAGGTTAAGGCTTGTGGCTCATGGAAATACATGTCTTCGATACGTCCGCGCGGTAGCTATCTTTTTAGAGAAAATTCGTAAGGATTTTTTCTCTAAAATAACAAATGAAAAAATGTGAAAAAATTGTCTGGTATTTATAGGCTATTAAGTCTACAGAGAGTAACATTTGTTTAATTAGATGTATTGATTTTTGAAATTTGAAATTTAAATATATATTTTATTAAAATTAATCTGTAAATGTTTGAA